>NC_041332.1:21023044-21345544 GCF_004354835.1 Perca flavescens
TCTCTCTCTTACATGCATACAGATGCACACATACAATCTCTCTCTCCTTCTCTCTCTCTTCTATCTTTGTATGCACCAGCAACAGCCTCCCTCACCAAGCCTGTGGATCCCTTCACTTGACTAATTAGCCTTGAAGTGCTGTTGAAGATCATCATATTTAGCTTAGCGACCTAGCGGCAGAGTGCAGACAGATATAGACTAGGCTGGCTGGAGGCTGGGTGCCTGGCAGTGGGCAAGCTCTCTATCTCTCTCTCTCTCTATTCTCACTCAGTGCCGCGGGCTTCTCAGTGGCGGAGCGGCGGAAGTGAGGGGTGGTTTTGCTTTGAAAGAGACAAAAAGGGGAAAAGAGAAAGAAGCAGAGCTGAGACCACAACGCAACCACAGAATGGCAGTCTGCTGCAGGAGCAAATCCTCCTAGAGACGGAGACTCGGAGGAGGCAGCGGTCACTGGGAAGCAGCACTGTTTCCAGCATACAGAGATTTAAGGTGAGAGTTTTTCTAACCAGTAACCAGTTTTTCTAACCTTTTTTTTTTTTTTTTTTTTTTTTTTTTACAGTTTTTCTGGGAAACGTGTGTGTGTGTGTGTGTGTGTGATTGTGCATCTCTCCGACCCACATTGTTGAACCTGAGGTGCAGCACAGGAGCAATTATGTGCATGATGTTCTCTTTCTCTCTGTCTCACACACACACACGCACATGTATCAGCCGTGAAGGAACCACTTGTTGGACAAGTTGACGTGTAATGAATACTGCGATGATGGTCACTTGTGCTTGTGTGTGTGAGTGAGCCTGTGCATACAGGTGTTTTTTTTTTTTTTTTTTAAATATCAGTCTCTGCAAGCGTGTGTATGCACCAGTGTGTGTGCCAGCGAGATAGTGAGTGGGTCTTTTGTTGCCACGGTGCCAGTGCGGAGCTTAAAAATGCACATCATAGTGAACAACATGGACAGCAACAGAAGAGACAGTCAGTCATGCCAACTTACATTGCTTCTCATTGTGTGTGTGTGTGTGTGTGTGTGTGTACACAACCTGTTTTCTCTTTACTTAGCATCAATGAATGTCTTTCACTAATCAAAGCACTTTGTGCTGTACTGAGGCTCGACTATAGTAGAAGCTTGTACTTAAATTGGAGTAGAGGGATAATAGTGGGGGTGGTGCAGTGGATATGACACATGCCTATGGTGTGGTCGATCTGGGTTCGATTCCCACTGCAATACATCAGCCAATGTGTCCCTGAGCAAGACACTTGCTCTGACATACAGAGCAATTGTATGTCGCTTTGGATAAAAGCATCATTTAAATGACATGTAATGTAATGTAGTGGGATAGTGTGTCCTATGAGGCAGACAAGCATGAACCACAGCCTGAATAATTAACACACTTAAACACAGCGAGTGCAGTCTGTACTGCTCTGTCACTCAGCTAACATTGCACAATGCATACTGAAATACTGTATGTGTGGTTGTGCAAATTTAAGTTTATTTATTATTTACTTCATTTATTGTTGTGCACATTTATTTTGAATTTACAGACATTTCAACCATTTGCTGCCATAAACAAGTCTCATGTGAAGCTACAAATAGGGGACTGTGATGATAAATCTGTGATGTGGAACAGAGACAGCCAAGAGGGACTTCATTGCCAGATAATGGAAGTTCAAGGTGAGGTGATTTTGCAGGAATGATTTGATCCCCAACATGAAAATTGCAAGGAACGTTATTCAGTAGCTGGTGTGCAGCTTGCTTTACAATTTGTATACACCTTTTAAAAGGATATCTAAATTTGAATAATTATTTAAATCTCTGTTTGTTGCTGGTTTAGGAGTCTAGTAATCTTTAATATGTATGTATGTATGTTACATTTTTCTGTTAGATTAAACTGTTTGAGATGTGACAGGATTTACGTGAATGGGAGTATTACATCTTTAATGGTTTAGTTATTAATGCATATAAAGTAATCATCCTTTAAACATGTTGCAGCAATACTTAATAGCAGTGTTGTAGTCAAGACCAAGAGTTTGAGGGTTTGAGATCGACTCAAGACCAAGACCAGATTTGTGTTAGACAGCCAGAACTTCTTCTCCTGTCTCCCGCATTCACTTTCTTGGGAGTGTGTGTAAAGGGGGTAGGGAGAGGGGTTTACCGTGACACATTTCAAATTAAATATAAGTCGAGTTTCTGGTTACATTTGCAAGTTTTAACACATAGGCATAAGTCAGACACTGCACAGGCAATTTAGCGAAATCCCTGCAGTTGTGGCCTTGACCGGTCTTGGAATAAAATCCATAGTTCTCTTCGTCTGAGACCAAGACAAGACCAACTAAAAATGCGGTCGAATCCAAAATGAGACCTTCAGAAATTGGTCTTGAGACCAAGACCGGTCTTGAGTACTACAAGACTGCTTAATAGTAAGTACTTTGCATCTTCGGTGAACATGAATTATAATTAGGGCTGTCAAAATTAACGCGTTAATTTTTGCGTTAATTCTTTAATATTTAACTTGTTAAAAAAAATTAACAAAATTAACGCAGCTGTGTTTGTTCACTTCATGTGGCGGCTGAGAAATGTAATACGCCTCCATAACAGCAGGCGGCGCTACTCTGTATTGTTGCCCAAGTAATGAAAACCGGCAGCTGATTGGACAAACGCGTCACATGGGTTTGTTTTCTCCAGAAATCCAAAGCCAGACTGTCATGGCGGCCGTTCAGAATAGGATCTCATATTGTACTAAAATAGTTCACTGAAACATGTTTCTGAAAACATTTTAAGCGAGAAATAGGCCGTGCAGTTGCTGAATCTGTCTTCATTTCAGCTCAACAAAGGTCAGTTTAGAAGATTTTCGTCAGATTTTGAGAGACTAGTCACCTCATCCTGCTCGCCATTTCCGGGTGCGTCCCAACTGCCCTGCCGCCGACTGAACATAGGCTCGTTGGAGATGAACTGAACTCTCGGCTCGTTGGAGATGAACTGCGCCTCGCCTGTAAAGTAGACGAGAGCAGGCGACAGCAGCCGGGGACGGTGACAAAAATCTGCTCTCAAGTCAGACAGTTTCTAGCCGTTTCAGCAGCCTTCAGCAGGACTAAGCCAAATTGTTGCTGCTGTTGTTCTGAAAGATATTAAACATTATGAACTTAGCAGAACCTTTCCTTGTTTGTTTTTTTCTTCATATTTGCAAAGTTAAGTGATTTAGCATTTACATATCCATTATTATAAGCTTCAGTCTCAATTTCAAAAAAGCGATTAATCGCGATTAATTACAGCAAATTGTGCAATTAATTAGTTAATTTTTTTTTAGCGATTGACAGCCCTAATTATAATGCTTTAATTTAAAAGAACTTTGAAGAATTGGATTCATTCCAAGATAAAAAAAAAAAATGTGGTTCCTGACAATGTTTCTTGTTTCAAATGTATCATTTTACTATATCACTGATGAAGACATGGACGCATTCCAACCTTGTGAAATGGCTTCCTCCCCGCTCACCAAAAACGACCATTGATTGGGGAAAGGGCTGACACAGCAGCGGAGATTTCCCCTCAGGCATAAAGTCAGCAAGATAATTGTTGTCAAGGAGATGGAAGGAATAGGCTCGATATCTGAGAGGAGAACCAATTGGTGTTTAAATGGATAAATCATATTGAAGACTGCTGAGGGCAGTCGCTTTACGATTGATAAAATCATGATTTCAAAGTTCTTAGAAAAACTGCGTTGGCTGTTTGATTCAAAGAGTGAATGCCTTTTGAGGCGTCCCTCAACTTAAAAACAAAAAACTTTGACATAATTCACCATGTCAGAAAACCCTGAGCATCTCATGAGCTGGCCTTCCTGCACGAACTTTCCCCACCATCTCTTCCTCCGTCTCCTCCTATTCTCACTTTGGGGACCACAGCTTTTTTCCTCAACTTCTACCTGTTATCCCCTGATTGCTGTTGTTTCCCATTGCTGAGTCTGCTGGCTTTCACCCCACCCTCTTCACTTCTGAAGAGTCTCCGAACGTCTGCATCATGGCTTTGTCTCTCTTATCTCTTTCTGTCAGGTTTTTGTTTTTGATCATCGCTCCTCTGTTTCCACTCTACTTCTCCTCCTTTCAACCTCAACCCCAATTCTTTTGATTGCCTACCGTGTGTGTGTGTGTGTGTGTGTGCGTGTGCACCTGTGCGTGTGATTGCAGAATGTATCTTTGTGGGCATCTCTGCATATTAGTGAGTGAGTTTGTGTGTGTTGTGCATGTGTATACGTAGCTGTGCGCATAAAAAATAGGTGCTTTAACCCTGATTAGAGATGATGAGAGGATTCTCTTTTCGTGCTCAGACATAATTATTCATAAAATTTACAACATGGCGCGCACAGGCTATCAGCAGTGATGAAGGTCCCTGGTTTACTAATGGGTGGATATCACATTATGAGCTCCAGCTGTAAGGAGTGTTTATAATGATTGAAGATCTTAATTAGTTTAATGCATGGACTTCTATTGTTTATGGGGAAGGTTTGATCTCACACATATTACTGCATTAGATTTTGATTTTGTATTAATAATCTGAATCGGCAAAGTGACTAGTAACTACAGCTGTCAGATACATGTCGAAGTGTAAAAAGTACAATATATCCCTCTGAAATGGAGGGAAAGCATAAAGAAGCATAACATGGAAATAAGTATGAGCAGATGTACTGAGTTACATTTCACCACTGCTTGATTTTAAGGTTAATTATTTGCTGAGATGGGCCTTGAATGTTGGCATTGGACATAATAGCATGCAGGCAACTGTTTCCTTGCACCACCTATGAGCAGCACCAATGTTTCTGCCAAGGGACATTTTTGTGTATTAGGAGGTTTTACTTTTTATTTACGTTTTTTTTTTAAACTTGTAGCATATTTTGACACAAATGCTCAAAGAAAAGGAACGAAGGAGATGTGTTGGATTCTGTTGGTTGGTCAACAATATACCCAGCTGTAACGTCACAACCACTCACGTGTGGGCGTAATAACTGTGCACGGGGCCCTTTAATCTTCTAGTGGAAGTGACGTAGGCAGTAATGAAATCTGAACACAAGTGGTCAGCTAGAGACGTATGAGGTGTGAACGGCTTCGGCTGTCCACTTGTCTTTGGATCACCAAAACACATTTTAAAACAAGTGTAAATAGGATTTAGATACTGAACTTTCAGGTAAAAAAGAAACTCTCACCCTAAGATTTACTCTCAGCCCGACACTGAATATAAAAAGACTATTTGTTCTTCTGGAACTCATACGACTGTTTAGTGACTCATTGTTGTCACAAGGTTATGACTAATTCGAGGTGCCAGTCAGGTCTCTTTCCTTAACAACAAGTCAAGCCAATTATTATCCACAGCCAAACTTATAGTACAGGTTGGCTTGGCATGAGTTTACGGTTGAATTCTGAATTATCTTAAAGACCCAGGCTGCCCTATTTATTGTTTATTATTATGAGCACTACATTAAAATGATCAACACAACTTTATTTTAATTTCACATATTTGTCTGTGCTTGAGTGATAATATATTTTTTCGATGTCAAGTTCAAAATTTGCAATTTTAGTTTTTGCCAAACATGAAGTAGTTTGTGTTTTACTGCCCAGTAGCTCTGCACCCAGCATATCCTTTCAATTTAAACAGAAATAAGTAAAGTAAAGCTTTGCAATGACTTTTTACCCCACAGATGATTGACAGTCAGCTGTCAGCACAGAGGAGAGCGATGAGGAGCCTTCCTGAAGACAGCGGCCAGCAGAAGACCAGCACCTACATCGTGCCCTGCTTCCTCTTTGTGGAGGTGAGTGTTTGGACACATTTTGTTCAAAAGGGACCAGCATGCAGCACCATGGTTCACCTATTGTGTTCATCAGACTTGACTGTGCTGATATTGTACAGTTGCAGTGGCGGATCTAGAAAATTTTACATGGGGTGGCAAAGGGGTAGCGAGAGATCTTGGCAGGGTGGCAGGGGAAGACGGTAAATGGGAACCCCCATATGTAAACGAACGCACTGCTATGCCCTGCTATGCCCCGCAACACCCTGCTACGCCCTGAACTGCTACAACTACTATTTCTAGTCATAGTTCCATTATCTTTATTGTTACTATAATTGCCACCGTTCACCATACCAACTGACATAATTATTATGAATCATAATTCTCTATATCTGTATATCTGTATCCGTCTCTGTGTCCCAACCGGCAGCGGCAGATGGCTGCTAATTATGATCAAACAAAAGGTCAAACAAATGCTATAATAGAGAAACTGTAAAATATAATTGTTTATGTATATGTAAATCTTTACATATCTAACCATATAACATATACAACCGAATGGAAATAGCCAAAAACTGAAAACATGACATGTTATGCTGCTGTACTGCAATTTATATAGAAGGAGAATATAAACAAACCATATGGTCCAGGGGTAACTGCAGGACTCTTCCTCCTTGTCATCTTCATCTGCCTCCTCCTGATCACTCTGCCTCTGTCCCTCTCTCTGAATCTGCAGCCTCCTCCTCATCCCTCACAGTCAATTCTTCCTTTCCCTTTTCTCTTTCACTTATTTCTGCATCTCCTTTTGTGGTCTTCTCCTGCTCTGACCTGCCTGGTCTCTCCAGTTTACTGCCTTCTCCTTCTTCATTTCCCTCCTTCTCTTCCTCCTGTACACTACTCTGAATTTTCTTGGCTGGCAGTATCCCCACTTTTACGCTTCAGCTAATATCTCCAGCTACTCTGGCCTGCAAAAGTCAAGATGTGAAAAGCTCTGGTTATCCTTGTATTACATTACACTGTAGGGCCCTGTAGCTAATAAGTAGCCTAACAAACATAACATCAGAAGAGATTTATTACATGCACACAACAGTTATGTTTAGACTAGCCTTCTTAATCCCATTGTATTTGTTGTTTTCCCAGTTTGACAGTAAAGGATGTCCCCTGGTTTAATTTGTGGAGCCTTATTAACGTGATATATGAGAGGAAGTACTCCTTAACTAATCACATACAAATGATCGGTCTCAGCAAGCACTGTGTAGTGTGTTGTAATGTAACACCACCGAAACGGCGACCCTCTGTAAACGTTATGAATTCAAACATGCCAGTTTGTAATATTTTGTATTATGCCGTTCTTCTCTTAAAGTGCCCATATTATGAAAAAAACACTTTTTCTGGGATTCGGGCATGGATGTATTAAGAGAACCTGATACAGTGATTGGCGGGAAGCCCCTTACGTTCCAATGAGAGTGCTCAAAAGCGCATTAAGACAACATGGAGCTTGGCTTTTCCGCATTCTTGGCCCATGACGTCACGGTGGACACGCGCACTAGCAACAATTTGTTTGTGTTGTCGTAGCAACCGGTAGAAACATGCTCGTTCATGAGCTTATCTTCCGTGTCTCTTACAAGTGGCGAACTCATGAACTCGCCTATTTCATTGTCTAAAATATTCACTAACATTAAACATTGTGTTGTCGTTGTTCCCGATCGTTTACATGCTTAGCTAAATAAACGATAGATGTATTTAGCTAGACAACCAAGGAGATTTAATCATTATGTCGTGCTACTAGCTAGTTAGCTACTAGCTAGCGCTAGCAGTTAGCCTGCAGTTTGGTGAACAGAGCTCATCCATGGCTTCATCTCTCATCCACGTTAAGCTTTACAGCATACAGCCCTCGGATGTATCATAGGAGAGAACCAAGGCGATGTAATCACTATGTCTGTAGTAATGTTATGTAGGCATGATCTTAATACAGCCATGCTAGCTAACCCTGATGTTAGCAACTAGCTAGCGAGCCGATAGCCCCGCCAGTTTGGGAAACGCTAATGACGTTACATCCACATAACAGGCTTTACAACATACATACATCCCTCGGATTTATCATAACTTCATAAGATAATACCATGGACGTATTAATAGAACACATGGTGAATAACAACCATTAGCTATATCCATTATTACAGCTAGCTACATGAGCTCGGGAGAACAGTCATGTGAGCAGGCGTGCGCAGTCCCGTGGGTCTGCTCGCGTCCATTATGCACGTTCATCATTTAAAATTGAATAATTCTGGATTTGCTTCTAGTGAATGTTAAAAATCTTAAAAACGTAACGTTTTAAACAAGGACCCTTTCAGTGTTCGGGCTGGTAGGTTGATATACCCCGAAACAAATTATCCGCTGAAATATAGACGTTTCTTTCGCCATGTAATGTCTATGTGAAAAGTCTTTCTGGGCCATGGGGTGCAGTACCACCGTTATCCGCTAAGCCCATGTTGGCATGCACTTAGTGCTCCTCCTGGGGGCTTGGATTCGGGGTGTTATGTTGTGTCTCTGGTGCTTTCACACGCATACTAACTTTGAAAAAAAAAAACACCTATGCTGTTTTGAGTGAGATATGGGTTTCTGAATGTGTCCTGTCTTCAGTCTCCGGGTGAGCTGTTCAAAATCTGCCCGTCTTTCTACGTCACTAGCCGAAACAAGGGGGCTAGGGGGCTAACCGTTAGCATGCTAGGTCGTTCTCAATGGCAAAACACTGCTACAACACATACAAATTCAGCCTAATCTACAAAATAAATTGCATAAAACTACTTACATGTCCCTGTTCTGCAGGTATTCCACACAATGTTGGAAGTGCACCCTCTTTTAGAAGAAGTCTCCCAGCTAATCCTGCCTTGTACAGGCCGAAGTTGGAGAAACAGCTAGCTAGCAATTGTGAGCCTTACCTAGCTACTGTGCCAACAAAGATGTTACAGAAGTTGAGATGTCTCACTCTGTAGCTAAAACAGAGACCTGACACAGGGTGAAAGTGGATCTGCAGCAATGGGCAGTACAACAAAAATATGGTGCTTTTTGAAAATTAAACCATGTAAACCAATTATGAACCTGAAAATGAGCATAATATGACCACTTTAAATCTAAAATGAAAACTAATCTAAGAGCAGAATGCTGACTGTTGATGCTAACTCGCCTTTAGCATACATTACATTTATTACAAATTTAACTTTTTAAACTTCACCTGGGGAAACTGACTTCACCTTCAGAGGCTCAGGGGCAGCTCAGTCGCCCCGGTCTTTGCCGGGATGCAGGGCCACCACACCGCAGCAGACTCTCTGTGTTCCAGCCAGACTGTGCAAACGCTTGCTCTGCATGTTTGACGTAGCTAAGTATTTGAGGGGAAGGGGGCTAAGATCACATCTACAATTATTATTTATTATTAAGTAATATAAATGAATTGTTTGTTTCAATGTTTTAAGAACCTTGTGTACATAGTGGCAGTTTGTTTTTACAAGCACAGTTTTTTTTGAACACCAAAGTTAGGGGGGCAGCTGGGGGGGGCAAGGCCCTACAGTAAAGTTGCGTAATATGCTGTGTAGATGAAGGTTGTACATGAAAGTGGGCAGAAATGAAGCGTTAGCTACAGTATATACTGTGTGGAGTCACACAGAGCAAACTGATGGACACACATTGAAAGCACATTTACCATCTTCTGCCTCTGAATGCTCCTCTTCCTCTTCTCTTTTATTTCTTACCACATCTCTTTATTCCAGCATTTCACGTTTCTCATGGCAGATTAACAACAATGAGCTTCAATTGGGAAATTTCATGAATTAGCTACATTGTCACAAATGGGTAATTACCCTCAGTCTGCAAATCAATTTGAGATAACATTCAGTGGTCTATTGCTGAGGTATTCCCGCAAAAAAGACCCTCTCGAGTGACCTTTTTGCTCAATACCTTTCCTCCACTCCTCTGCCCTTCCCCCGACTCTTCTTCTCTCCTTGTAATCCCTAAATGACCTGATGGAGCGCTCATGGCCTCAGCTGCATTTTCTAATTAATTGGCCTAATCAAGAACGGAAACCCAATTAGCCCGTGCTGCCGCTAACACGCTCCAGGCCTGCAGGTCCTTTGAGCTACAGCAACGATAGCTGAATTAGCTGTTTTTATGAAATAAAATAGTCTTTTGAATTCACCCAAAAAAATGTGATGTTGCATTCTTATACAGGTTAAAATATTAAAGCTTGAGGTTGGTGGAAAGTCAAATGGTGCCATTGAAAGTTGAATAGATGAGTCAGAGTCAGAGTTTTGCAATTGTAGATATAGCCCAGAGCCAAACAAGAGAGCTGAGGATAGATATGGACGTTTTTGTGTCCCACCGGTTGAACAAACTTAGGTAAACACAGATCTTGTGAAAACCTGGCCTCGTTTAGGGTTTTTTAAAGTTTCTAGTGTAAACTGTCTTTGGAAAACTGCATATTTCTTTAGTGTACCTGCTGTAGCACCTCAACTGAATCTCCTGAAGGATTTTCTTCAACCTCGTTCTTCCTCTCCTTTCTTTGTACTCATTCACTCATTCACAACATCCTCTTGAGATCACAGTACAGCTCTCTGCCTCACTAAATACATGAATCCTACACTCTTTCCACATAACACTCCTCAACAACACACACCTCTGTTACCGCTGCATCTCTTTATAGCACAAATATCTCACAATCCCTGCAGGTCTTAGGCTTTCTTTTCTTTTCTTTCATTGTGCTTTGGTATTGGCTCATTCTCAGCATCCTCTTGAGGGCTTGTTATAATGATCTTCCAGCTTTCTAATTTTTTCATAGTGCGTCTATGCTATCTTTAGGCTTATATCTGTCAGTGGTGCTCCTCCCCTCCTCCAGTATTCTCTTTGAGGGTCTCTTGAGTACTGCCCAGTCACTGTTTTTATTCAGATCCTCCACATCACTCCTTTCCTTCACTTATTCCCTTGAGTAATTACATCTTTTGCACGATGGATCTCTCCATTATTCCCCTTTACTTGTAAAGCTTCATCTCCTCCTCCCACTCACAAGCCTGTCTGCTATCACAAAGACCTCCTTTCTCCCCATTCGTCCTATCCAGCTTCATGTTCCCTCATGGGTCTCGATCACTTCTTCGTTGTTCTTTTCATTTCTCCCCTCGTTTCTGTTCACCCCTTCCTCTCAGGGACCTTGTCCTCATGCTCACCTCATATCACACAACGGAGGGTAACATGCAGGAGGAGTTATGTGCAGCTGATACTGTCTCTGCTCTTTGCAGTTTCTATCCCATTTTGTCACCTTACTGTAATCACCCCTTTCTCCATTGTTTTTGTTTTGTTTAAACAGGGCCAGAGGTGGGGAGATGTAAATCTAAATTGACTTTAATGACTATATATGCGCTTGAATGAATCTGTGTACATTGCAGTAGTTTAATAAAGGGCATTTTTAAATTCAATTCCCCCTTCTAATGTGTTCATACTGAAGCAGCTTGCTGTAGCATAGCTCCCCCCGGAGGGCACTCACTCTTTTGTTGTTACATTAGCATCTCATTACCCAATTTTTTTCCCGATTCAAACGCCCAGTCTTATTTCTTTTTTCTCTCTTGTGATCTTTTTGCTGACTCCCTCTCTCTTTCCCTCTTTTTACCACAATCTAACTCTCTGTCTCTCACTGTCAGGCTCTCTCTTCCTTTATCATTTTATCTTGATGGCCTTTTTCCTAGTTCTCAGTCAAATCCCGCTGTCAGTTCAACGCTGCTTAATCTCAAGGCTTGTCTACCATCTCTAACTTTGATTAATGTATCTCTCGCTCCTCTATTTACACTTTCCATGTTTCTTCCTTCAACTGTCTTCCCTCTGTCTGCCATGGTAATTGTTTTCTTCTTCTAGATTAAAATGTGACAACTGGCCTTATCAGTTTCCTATTAAAACGAGTGAAATTTCACACAATTTTGCTTTTAGCTGCATACTGTAGCTCTCTTTACTCTTCTCTCCTGTTTTCACTCCATGCTACTGCTGTTGCTGCCATCGTGCTGCAAAGCCACACAAGAGACTGGTCTGCAGCCTAACAGATGCACTGCTTCAAAGGACCCTCTTTAAAAAGTAATGTTGATACAACTGATTCCTGACTTGCTATAGACACTGGTGGATGGGAGGAAGGTTGTAAGTTGGTGTGATCTAGGCCATACAGGCCTCCTGTGAACATCTGTACTGAAGCTGACTTCTGAAAGTCAGCGTGACTACAAGTGGATTCTTTGAGTGGATCTTACTGAGCATACAACTTGCATCCAGTGAGTGGTAGTGTGTGGTATCAGCTGTAACAATAGTAAGATAATCATTACAGTGGATGTACTGTAGCTGCTAATTCATGGCACCCAGCCTTTGCAGTGTGTATCCTCGACTGCCAGCTCAGAGTAGCTGAGCCTCCTCCTGCCTTGTTGGCTGCATCCTCTTGTGGTACAGCCAGTTATGTAGAGTAAACAGACTGCTGAGCATCGGACCACATAATGTTTTACTGTAGGTCTACGGCCCAATGCTGTCTGTGATGATACTTTAAGGTCTCGGTTCATGTCTGCTTGCATCTTTCATTGCCCAGCTTCCCTATAGACACCTAATTTGTGCCTGATCAGTCATTTCTGCCTAGTCCATAATATTTCTCTCATGACTTTTTTTATTTAATGCAAAAATTTGGTGCATAGGTTTCTGTCTCAGTTTACATACTGCTACTTTGCAACAGCAAATACGTTTTAAAGGAAGTATATTTCTGCCTCAGCTGTATTATTTCAACATACTGAGGAGAAGTTGTTCACATATCTGGCAAGTTCTTGCAATGCGATATTCGCTTGTAGCAACTAAAGCAGGATTCAACTTTTTTATGGTTATGTTTATGTACTAAGTGAAAGGTGAACTCCACCAATTTTACATGTCAAAGTCTGTTTACAGGTCTTTGGGAGTGCTACTGCATACTGTATGTGAAAAAAGTTGTATAAAGTGTTGTGCGGCTCCAGAGGGAGCTTCGCGAAATCTACCTTAAGTGATGTCACTCGAGTCTGCATTGGTTGGGGCTGAAGAATACAAGGCCAGACCTGTGTAGCCCGCTCCTTATCTCTGCTTGAGGCTAGCAGCTTGAGGCTTCATTGTGATTTAACGTAGGTGCCAGGTTTTGACAAGGAAGTAGAATGATCGCTTGTTCTGCTGCATCAATTTTGATCCTTGTGAATCCCGGTATCCCGCACTTTGTATGCCTAACTAGGTTTTCTATCAACATACTGAGCAGACACTGTTAAACACATCTGTCAAGTTCCAAATTGTTGATATTAAATGTGTGTGACCAACCCTCTACAACTTGTGTTAGGTACACAAACACAGCTTTTCCTTCATTTAAAGAAGCTTTGCCACTGAACATAATCCAACAAGGCAATTAAATTTCCTACATGAAATATTTGGCAAAAATAGTAGTATATAAATATAATTTCTAGGAAAAAGGGTTGCTCCAAATTATTTCAGATCAAACTTTTGTTGTGTTTCATCTGTTTTGTTGCTGATCATAGATGTTTCAGTGCTTGATTTTGCTGCCAAGTGCATCAACTTCAAGAAACACCTTACCCTGCTTGTTGACATGATTCTGTTGCTGTGTGTAAGCACAGACAGCAACTGACATCTTTCACAGTTTTTTGGTTTTGGTGTGAAGGCAGCACAGCATCAGTTGCTCCAATAATGAACAGCATACTAAATGCATCAGACCTACTGCTACAGTCCCCTACAACAAAGCATCATACTCTCTACATGTGCTTACCTTATCCATATTCCCTGCTGGTTTTGATAATGCCTCAGTACATTTTCTTCCCCCGAGCAACCCATTTGTTGCAAGTGTTTACTCTTTTCTAAAGATGTTTTTTTTTGCTGTACTTGTGCCAAGACCACCCCCGACCAAACTGTACCCGCACTTTCTTCGTATCTAAGCAGAAAATATGCTTACTTAACTACTCTAGTAGTGCTCCTTTTCATACTAACTCCAGATTTACCTTACAAATTCTTCTGTTACACTACATCTTGATGTAGAAGCAGCTTAACTTCAATGAAGCCATTTTTTTTTAAATATACAACTAATGATTATCTTTAACATTGTTTTTTTTTTTAATCAATCTTTTTATCATTAACATGTCTAAAACACATAAGAAAGTCAGCAAAGAGAAAACAATTAATCGCATTTTATATATATATATATATATATATATATATATATATATATATATATATATATATATATATAATTGTATTGATTCATTCTTGGGTGTTTTCATGCTCATTTTTTGAAAATAATTGCACAAATTATTTTCATGTGTCACCTCCCTCTTCAACACCCACATGCACACACACCCCACCACAAAGACACAGTAACAGCTCGTTTTCACATTATTCTCTCCCTATACTTTCCCCCTCATTATCTCTCAGACTCTATGAATAGCACCTGCCCGCCTGTCTGCTGTGCTGGGATTTCTCTGCACTCTGGGTGGATGTTTGAAACACTTGTTAGCTGGCTGCTTCCCACCTGTTATCAATTCAGGGAGGAAGGGAGGGATGATGAGAGACCCCATTTATCACAATATAGGCTTGTATCATCTGCGAATATTGAATAGAATAGCCGCCTATATATCTAGGCTGCAGCGCCGTGGCCAAATGATCTTACCAGAAACAGAAATATAAGATCTTTGCTGGAGTAAGTCTCTAAAAAAATGTTTGCTTATTGCTTATGTAAGATACAATCTTGCCCCTTGATTATTTCTGAGCTACAGTACATGCAATTATAGGATACAGAAATGCAGACTGATTCTCACTGCTGAACATGTTGCTCTGAATGATGTCAGCTAAATAGATTGAAACAGTGGAGTTCCAAAATCAAGATATTCACCATTTCTGAAATTGGCATCCTTTCCAGCTCAAAGACAGATTACATCAAAGTCAAACTTGTCAGTGAAATTATTGAATTGCCTGTGCTTAAAAAAACACATTAAAAGACACAGATCCTCTTTATTTCTGAATAAAGGAATGCAAATCAGACAATAGTTTATTTAAAAAAAAATTAATACATTATAATAGTTGTTTATATATGTAAGCAGAGAGCTCTGGAATGAAACGTTTAATTGCACTGTAGGGTTTTATTCAGGGAGCATGTTTGTGTGCGAGCCTGCATCTGCTTTTATTCTTCCGTTTGTAAGATGCGGGGGCATGTTTGCTTAAGGACTGGGGATTTTGTAGAATTATTTGATTGTTGCTGACTAAAGAGAGGGACAAGTGAAAAGGATGAAGAATGGTTGAAGGGTGTGAAGCACATACAGAGACAAAGTGTTTGTGTCTGAGAGCAGATAGAGTTTTGACAGTGAGGATGATTGAGAGACATGGAGGGAAATGCTGCAAGAAAGGGGGGATACACAGAGCGTGTGGGTTTAAGAAATGATTTGGGTAAAGATGTTTTTTGACAGATAACGAATGGATAAAAAAAAGCCGATGAGTTTAAGATCAACTAGGCATGGTGATAAAACACACCCAGACAAACAAAAGAGGTGGAAGAAGGGAGAGGGAGAAAAGAGGGGAGGGCATGTGGGTGCCCAGAAGATGAATGCCTGCTTTGATCCTCTCCCTTTCCTTTGTTCCCTCTTTGTATGTTTCCTTTCTCTCCACTTCACCCTCTCATACATCCTCATTTGCTCTCTTTCACCTCTTCTGCCCTTTTGTTTTCTCTTCTCTGTGCTGCCTTCCTTGGTTTTATTTCCCAGCAGCACACTTGGCTTCACCCCGGTGTATTCTGTGATATACTAATGTCTCAGTAACTGTTTTATCCGTCTGTTTATCTTCTTCTACTTTCCCTCTGCTGCTTCTCCCAGTTCTCTCTTTAAGGCTCGACCCCTCTGGCTCGTCCACTTTCCTCTATCAGTCGGCCCGTCCATCTTGCACTTGTCTTGCTCGGTATGTTGTAATACAATCCAGTGACAGCAGGCGGCAGTCAAGCCCATTCATTTGCTTGTTACTCATGTTGATTCTATGACATGCAGTAGGTTGTTTTTGTGGCTTTTTTCCATCATTTACATGTGATTTATGCAGATGAGTGAGTATGTGTAAGGAGAGGGTGGTGTGTGTTTGTTTCTTTCTGGGTGCGGTGGAAACTAGCAATTGCCATTAGGAGCACCAAGGGAAGGCAGAAGAAAGTTATTTTCATGTGCTACTGACAGGATATAGTGACAGTTTCAGCAAATATGACAAAAAGTTATTTTTATAAAAGTTACCTACTGAACCTTTAATTGAATTGAAATGTCGTGGAAAGCTCTGAAGAGATCAGTTCATGCCCACCAACATCACTGAGCTGAAGCATTTTTGTGAGGAGGAATGGACCAAAATCTTCCAAGCCAATGTGTAGGATTGATCAGCAGTTACAGAAAACGTTTTAGACAAAAAACACATCAGACATCATCAGAGCAAAACGAAGCAGCATGTCTCCTGTTCTCCCTGAGCAGTGTGACATTCGTTGTCTCCCAGCGGGGTGCTGTCTTCTCAACACCAGCCTCCGTCCACACATTCTCACCTTCTGTAAACATGTTTGACTTTATCAGTTGACTTTTCTGCCATCTGGCCAGTCCACACAGGCCAAAGGTAGACATGCAACAATGTGCAAGCTCACAGTTTGGCCCCAGGAGACATTGTCACATTTTATTTTTCCCCTTTTCTGGTTAAAGGGCTTTTGAGGACATCAGTGCCATACTGTATTAGTAGCTTTGATTTCCTTGCTTTTACTCCATTTGAAGTGCAGAGGTATGAGCATTAAGTCCTAATTACACGGCCTCAGCTAGAAAGGGGTCATCATTTTTATTGTGCCTTATTTTCAGGGATGCACCGAATCCTGATTTTTGGGGTTTGGCCGAATACCGAATCCACTGGTTAAGATTCTGCCGTATCCAAAACCGAATACCAAATTCTACTCCGATCCTCAGTCCATTAACACAGTAAACACGTTAATCGTCGTCGTCTGGTTAACCCAAGTTCTTAGCTGTGACTTTTCCTTTGCCGTACCTGAAGTTGCTGCATTTTGGCTGCTGTCTGTAGATTCCTTCATGCACAACTCATATTCTTTTGGATGTTTCATACACAAATGTTTTAACAGTGGCGATGTTGTGTATTGGTTAGGGTCCTTGCCACCATGAGACAAATCTGCATTGCAAATTGAACATGTAGCTCCACTTGAATCGCCTTCTTTTGACTGAAAGTACTGCCAAACACTTTTTCTGCTCACAAGTTCCATTTTCACTTTCTCACAACCTACTGAATTGAACGGCCCACCTACGTAAACACCTTCCCGTAATCAATGGCGGCGCCATTACGTCGGCATGCGTAGCGCGTAGTGCAAGTGTAGGGTTCGGTTCGGCAGAAACTGAACCCCGTCAAAAAGCCGAATCCTGGATTCGGTGCATCCCTACTTATTTTGTAAACTCTGGTTTCATCCTATGGCTAAATGTATGCTGACAGATTTTAGTAGTTTAATCAAATTGGGTTTCATTGCATGACAGTGTAATCTCTCATTTGTCATGCCTGTTGGTGAAACCACCCCAGATTTTAAAGTTGTTAGTTGGCAATACCAAATCCGTATGAATCATACAAAAATCACCTATTTCTACATTTGCTGTGATACAAGCAGGGTCTGGTTTGAAAGTCAAAAGTGCAGAAAGCATCAGACATGTACAGATTCTGTACATTTGTTTATTACAGTGAGTGTGACCAACATTTTCGACTTCTATCAAAGAAAAGCATGTAAAATTGCTGTCTTATTTTTCACACTTGAGTTGAATGTTTCCAAGGCTGTTTATGTTTGAGTGGGAGTTTTTAATCCATGAACCTTTGAAATCTCATTGTATTTTGTGCTTTCATAGATGCATGACAGCTTTCTTTTCTTCATTTTTGAAAAGCATACTTCTTAAGATTTGTTTTATCAAATGTACATGTGGACAGAAGCCCTTGTCCTTCTATAGTTGGACGGGTGTACCGCTGAAAGATAAGAGTGTGTGATTTGCTAGAAGAAGAGGACACAGACAGGGTTAGTGTCTGAGGTATTAATCTCAAACTGACAGATCTTTTGAGATGAAACAGAATGAGAGAGAGAGGGGGGAAATCTTGTATGATATTTAATTATGGCCTTTTCTGTCATTTCACAAGAACAGATTAACCAGATTGAATGTTTGCACCGCTGAACCATTCTAATTAATCATTTTCACATTCAGAGTCAGAGATGACAACAAACATTGGGCCCTATCTTGCACTCAGCGCAATTGCCTTTGTACACCGACGCATGTATCATTCCTATTTTGCACCCGACGCACAGCAGACTTTTCCCTGCACAGACGCACGTCGGTAAAATAAGGAATGTATTTGCGCTCCCGGGGGCGGTTCAGCAAAAAGAGGAGGCGTGTCCAGGCGCAAACGTTACTTGGTTCTATTTTGCAGTTTCAGAAAACAATTCCGCCAATGACCAGGAAAAACCTGGTCTAAAGTCAGTAGCGCGTTATTCAGATGCTATTATAGGGGCGCATGCTTGGCCATAATGTAGCGTGTGCACAACGCGCATACACTTTTCTCATCTAAACGGACGTAGCACTTCCGATTTTTGCAAACCATACATAATTACAAAGGAAAATATTACTGAAAATGTGCTTCAGATGTTTGGATAGATCAGGAGGCACTTTACAGTACAGTCCTCAAAACGTCACAGCATTCTTTGTGGCTTGTTGTGATTTACACATTTCCATGAATCATGGATGTGTGACATAAATGAGGAAATATTAGAGGAATTAAGGAGATGTGATGTTGAACTACGGCGGGATCCGGTCCGGGAGTAATGCACGATGTGCATTTATTACTTTGCCGCATCCCGGACAGCTCACACTGACGTGCGGCAGGCAAATCCGCCGTCATATATCAATCTGCCACGGAACAAGCGAATGTGAGATGACGCTCTGAATGGTTTATTGCACGTTACGCCCAAACCACACCTAGCTACTTCAGACCAACCCATTTTAGATTTGCGTCGGGCGCAAGAGTCATTTATCCCGCCGGTATAATAGCAACAGCGGCCGAGATCCGCCCACAAAGCTACTTGCGTTTTGCGTTTCATACTTGCGTTTCAGATCGTTAAAATAGGGCCCATTGTATCATTTCCATGTGTTTAAGTCTATGAACATATGGGTCTTTAGCTTGCTATAGATTATACATAATCAACTTTAAGCATTAGTTTACCTCAACTTTCTATCATTTTATGTTTGGAAGTAGTAGGATTGGGTTATCTAGGACATGAATAAACTAGAAACTGCTGTGTGTGCTTGTGTGCCGGGAGCAGCTGTCTATATAGTTTTATATTGAGGAAGTTGAGTGACAGAGCTTCTCATCTATATACACGAGTATGAAAACAATGTGCAGACAATGGTTAAAGTTGCACAGAGCTTTGGGTGTGTTAAGGGTGTTGATTTTCAGGGATTAGCCGTACCAGCAACCACCTATACTAGTTTATATTTTTCTTTACATTGGAGAAGAAACAAAGCCCTCTAGCAGCCAGAATAACTACGAAGAAAAAGTAAGGGGACATTATTACAGAGCAACAAAGTCTGCATAGGAATGAGGTCGGGAGACTTTGTTTCTCCTCTCATACTAATAATCAGCATTGTTGTTTCGTAACCATGACCGGGAATGAAAATGGACTGTATTTATATAGTGCTTTCTAATCTTAACAACTACTCAAAGCGCTTTTACATACAGTACAGGAAACATTCACCTCATTTATACTCCGATGGCGCAGTTCGGGGTTCAGTGTCTTGCCCAAGGACACTTCGACATGGACATGCAGGGATCGAACCACCAACCTTCCGATCGGTAGGCGACCGCTCTTACCACCTGCCCTGTCCACTTGTCCTCTTAATTTTACAAAATAGTCATTTTAACCCAAATCCCGATGTTACCCTAAATCTAACCAAGTTGTGTTTGAGCCTAAACCCAACCAGTCTGTAACCATACCGTTGTCATCATAAAACTGATTTGTAGTAGTCTTAAAGGTAAAGACAAATGATGTTGTCCAGCCAATAGGAGCTTAAGATCGGAAAACAATTCTATGTGTTGTCCTAGAGGGCATGGACAAATGACGGATTTTGTCTTTTAATTTGGAGTTGTCGCACTATATGGATGTAACTCTGATGCTGGTTTTCTCAATTGGCAATTCTATTCAACGTGGCGATTTGTCACTGTAGGTGCTTTGTCTTAAACCCTGTCTGCAAGCCAGATTTCCCAAATGATCACTAAAGATTTGGAACGAGCTGAGAGATCACTGAGTAAATCTGGAACAGACAAGTACTATACAGCCAGGACAAGTTAAATTGAATTAAAACTTTGGAATTAGAACAGCAACATACTGCTTTGAAAGACTGAGGATGAGGCATATCAGACAAGAAATTCAGTTCTATATTATCACTCAAAAATCATTTGTATGTTGTTTATTTTAATCACAATCGGAGCTTTTGGGGACAATATAACAGAAATGAATTGGCACTGGCTGTGAAAAATAGGTTTCTGTGTAAAATTCAAAAAGTGTGTACTGACACTGGCCATGTGACGACCCCTAATAAACAACCTGCATGGAGATGAGACAGAATGATGTCGGCCTGTGTTGACCTTCCCTGACCCTCCTGCTGCTGAAGTTTCACAATAGTTTAATACTGCACATGCACACGGTGCTTTAGAAATAATTTATTATGCAAATTATTATTCCAAGGTGAACTGTGTAGGATGTGCTAATTAAAAACCATCAACTTGAAGTTGCTTTGACCTTTATTCATATTTAGACAAACCACAGAGTGCAGAGTGTACAGGAAGTTGATATTTGTTCATGTGGCAGGGAAGGGAGATGTAATGTCATTAAGAGCTCTAAGCCTGTATTTTTCTGTTTGTGATAACAAGACAAGAGATGGCTCCATTTACTGGAACGTTTGTACTTTAATCATACTGAGAAGTTTTCCTGTAATAATCTTGTCCCAGAATGAATATTAAGTGTTATAACGTGTGTCTGCTCATGTATTATTCTGCACAAACGGTTGTTAAATCTCTCAGACTGACATCCTCAATAACAGCACAGCCAATGTGAATGCTTATGTAGCGCAGAAGTAGATGCAGAACAACATGCATAATCTCCCAGGGAGGCTTTCCGCTGTTGTCTTCAAATGTTTGTTTAAACTTTGATGGGTGTACATAGACCTCCCTCGCTCGCTTGCTCCCACCGTTCTACACCTTCCTCCCTCGCTCCCTCCCTCAAGCCTTCTGTAGCTTGGCAAGAAGAGAAATTTTCAACACAGCGTGCCTGTGTCAGAGGTCCTCCTCAGACATGGGAATGCACCCACATGCCTACAGACATATTCAAACACACACATGGATAAACACACTCACACACCCACCCACTCACAAAAACACACAAAGCGCATGTAGATGGAAAAGAACATGGAAAAATATGGAGCTGCTTGGTATTCTTGGACTATATATAAACTACAAGCTAGGGGTGTTTGTATGGTTTGCCAGCATGTGTTAATGTGTGTGTGCATGTTTGCGTGTGTTTTTGTGTCCCTCACGATTTTGCTTCTAAAGGCCTCGGGGCATGTGTGTTGTCACCGAATACATCGTCTGCCACAAACAAATTTAAATAGATTAGTTTTGTATATAGCCACGGGAACGTACAGATCAGTTATTTGATTTTTCCAATTCATAAAGGGAATCATTCACATATGTTAAGAGGCTGTAAAGGAAACCGTAAAAGGAAAGTTCCAAGGATCTGCCAGCGGAGCGTGTAATGTAAGAGGTATGAATTAGGTCACTACCGTCTCTCTCCCTTGTTCATTATGACTCTTCAGTTTAAAGCTGAAATGTGTCACATGTAACATGTTCCCCCTTCCCCTCCCTATAGCATTAGTCCAAGTGGGTACTCTGTCACTTTGCTGAAGAGTATAAACATGTTGGAGGAGGTTCTCTCAGTGGTTTCTCACTTGTTCAGCCATCTGCCACTTTTCCTGTTTTGTGCCGTAAACCATAAAGAGGATTCTTCATCAAATCCCTCAAAATATCATTTTGAATAAATAAAAAGAAAAAAGAAAAGCGAAAAGCGCTAAAAGGTTTAGACTATTAAAACAAATGTCTTAGATGTTGTTGTTGCATTAAAAGATGAAAATTAAAGGAATAGCTTGACATTTTGGGAAATATACTTGTCCGCTTTCCGGTTGAGCACTATATAAGAAGGTCACCTAACACAGTGTTACGCTGGTTGCCAAGTAACTCCCCATGAAAACCACAACTTGTCTTTTTTTAAATTTCAGTTTGTGTACAGATTGGGAAAAAAAGCAGATATGATTTTTTGTGAGCTTTAGGGGTTCTCGTGAGTGGATTTTTCAACCTTTGAACAGAGTTAGGGAAGCTGTTTCCCTACCTTCTTCCAGTCTTTATGCTACGCTATGCTAAGCTAATCGACTCCTAGGTTTAGCTCTAGCTTAACGCACAGCTCATGCACAGACATGAGAGTGGAATTTCTCATCTAACTTTCAGTAAGAAAGCAAATTGTGTGAAGTGTATTTCCCAAAATGTCAAGCTATTACTCTAAAGCTTCACTCACAGTAATATTTGAAACAAATATCCACACAAACGCACCCTTTTTATTGCTATCCGCTGCCCTATTTCAACATTACTAAAATAACATTGTCAAAAACTGCAGCAGTTTCTTATTAGTTAATCATAGTCAATTTGTCCAAAGTCAAATTTTGCCCAAAGTGTTTATGCACTTCATATTTTGTATTTGCCTGATGTTGTTTTCTGATGAACATTGTCTGTTCCTCTTGTGAAAACACTGTGCATCTTGGACTTTACACATGTTTTTGCTTCTTCTTTTTCTTTTAATAGCTGTCATAATTAGAGCACTCTTGTTCCTTTATCATTCCCAAATGAATCAGATCCACAGACGTTTTTTTACCACAAACGTTTTGAACTGTCGTGCAGGAAGAGCACAGGTGAAATAATAACAGACATTATGTCTCCTTTCCAGCAATTATTGCAATGCACCAATTCATAATGTCATTAGTTACACCTATGATAGACAAGTCAAAATGTCTGCTGCTGTGAAAAAGATTTATTCAGCCCACCTCCTTGCTTGAGGTCTTTTTTGTTTAGTTACATGTAATAATAAGTATTATTTATCTGGTAATGTACAATGGTATTGTATTATTAACCTTTATATGCTACACACATTGTAACTCCTTTAAGGTAACAGAACAATGTGTAGCTGCTGCTTCTTTCCTGCCTCATGTGCCTCATACCAGCTCAGCCTGCCAGCAGAGGCTCCTCATGTTTTGGTGCTGATAAATTTGTCCTTCACATACAATAGAAGTTCATCTCGCAAAAATTCAGGCTGCAGATTATGATTACTAATCAGCAGCTCGCTATATTTAAACTCACATTCCTTTTTTTAACTTGTAGTTTTGGTTTCAGGCGTATTCCCCTTAAAGGCAAACAAATACTGCACAAAACCCTCAGTTCTCTGTCAGAGAAGCTAACTATGCAGTTGTAAATCTGTGATTTTTTTATTAGTTAGAATGCTGTTTACTGAAGTATAAATGAATAATTAGTACTCGTGCATCTGTCTCATCTGTGCGGAATAGCATTTTTTTTTTTTGATGTTTTCTATGTTTGTCATGCCCTATAGTAGGTCAGTTTAATCTGTTATGCATTGCTAATACATATTTATCATCAAATACTCTTTTACATAGTTACGAAGGTCATATTTTTATTCTTCATGGCTTGTGCGTTGCATACAGCTGGTATTTTAAATGTAAGTTATGCAGATAGTCACACACATATACGGTATATATTATTCATCTCGTCTTCTGCTTTTTCCAGGGATGTTTTTTTTTCTCTCTCCCTTTTTTGACTTCTCCACCGCTCTACTCTTTTTAACCCCATTTGTGTCGTTCCCCCCCCCAACTCTCTCCCATCCTTGTTCAGTTCTTCTTCTTTCTCACCATACAGCATTATTTTCTTTGATCGGTCTCCATTTATTTTTTTACCCTCCCACTCTGCATACTGACACCGCTGAAGGGATCTCTCTCTCTCGCTCTGTATCTCTGTCAGTGCTCTCTCTTTCCCCCTCTCTATCTGTCTTTCTCCTTATTTGTCTCCCTCTGTCTCTATCTCTACCTCCCTCCCTCCCTCTCTCTCTCATCCTCATCCCTCACTATCTCTCCATGCGCACTTGATTCATTTTACACATTACGGAAGCATCCATCATTTTGCTCTGTGAAGGAAAAATCTCTCCTTTTTCTTTTTTTTTTTTTTTAATCCGTGACAATATTTTTCACTTCTCTCTTTTTACGGCTGTCTTTTCTTTTCCAACTCCTATACTCTCTTCTGTGGACCCAATCCTAAAGCTGGAACCAATATGTTTTATTTCCAGCTGGTCATCATGGCAGGGACCGTTCTGTTGGCGTACTACTTTGAGTACACAGACACGTTCCCCGTGCACATCCAGGGCTTCTTCTGTTTCGACAAAGCCTACTCCAAGCCGTACCCAGGACCAGAGGACAACAGCAAGGCGCCGCCTGTACTTGTCTACTCCCTGGTCACCGCCATCCCCACTGTGACGGTGAGTCTGTGTTCAACTTGTAAAAAATTTTTACACACTTCCACAGGTGCTCATCATTCAAACATACGGCAGACATGACAATCCCCCACATGCATACACATACATATACGGTATTTCCTCCTCATTTACACGTGGTGTTTGTGGATTGAAAGAGTGGAGAGCTGTGTAGGTGTGTATCCTCGTGGTCTCACTGCTCCGTTTGTGTGGATGCATTCTCTGTCATAACCATGGCAACGGGCACTATATTTGTCCTCCATAGAGCAGTCAGAGATAGCTACAGTGTACAGAGAGTCTGTGCTTATTTCAAGATTCCACGGTACTAAAACAGAATAAAACATCAGCTCTATTCGTGCACAAGAAGAGGCGCAGTTTTTGTTATTTTTTGCCGAACCATCTTCATCCAAGGCTTTGAAATGCATATTGAAGCACCTTTAATAATTAAACATCATTGCACATGCACATGCAATTTGTAGGTCATGAGTTCTTGGCAACATGCAAAGAATCAAATATAAATATTCAACAGCTCAATTTTTGCCATTCATTGATGTACAGTAAGTCATTAATTTTGACCAAATCAGTTTAACATGAATATTATGAATAAGGCACAATTATTATGAGTCTATACTAAATTAATTTACAGTGGCCATACTTTCTTGTTAGTAGAGTGGGATATTCATATTATTAATAATGAAACATAGCTTCACATTCTCATCAAACCTCTGTCTCCATGACTGTCTGTCTTTGTCCCCCAGGGCTTGTCTCTTTGATGTCCTAACAGTTAAGCGGCATTACGACATGGCTGCCTCTGAGCCACAAATCTGGGCAGCACACGTACACACACAAACACACACAAGTACAAGTATAACCCAAACAGATGCACATAATCACCCAAAAATATACAGGCAGCCCTGGGTCATTTGTTTCTGTATAGATGAGACCCCAATCTCTTCTTCTGTCACCCCATTTTCATCTTTTCTCATATTATTTTATTATACTATTGAAAATATAGGCTTGTTTTATTCCTGTATCTATGACAATTATAACATATTTGTAGATGTTTTCTAGGGTATTATTCTGAGACTTATTTGTCAATTTGGGGGTGATAGGAGATTCCAGTCCTCCATGCATCCATTTTCGTCCACAATCCGGTGTCGGGTCGCGGGGGGAGCAGCACCAGCCAGATTCCAGTCTTGTATTTTGAAATTTGGTTGTATCATATGGTTTACATTTTGGATCAGAGATTTTGCTTAAGGAGAGACACATTCTAGTGATTGTATCTAACACAATTATATACACAAATGAACACATATGACAGTGAGGTACACAGGTGCACTTTGCATGTGTTTGTGTGTGTGTTTGTTTGGAGCTGAACAAGCACTGGACTGGATGGGGGCTGCAGGCACCAGGGATTGCGAGCTGTGCAGAGTGGGAGCGGAGTAGCGTGATTTTGCCTGGAGTGTGAAGCGGCTTTTTTGAAAGTCAGAGCATCTGTGTTCTCTCTCGCTCCAAGATAGCGCTCCATCCCACGAGCCTCTGTTCAGATACAATAAAAAAAGAAGAAGCAGATATTCATCTCTCTTTTCTCTCAATTTTGACTCAGACTTTTAGCCACTAACAGAAAATGGACGAGTTCCTCGACTGGCTTATACCGACTTTGTGTCTGTTTGTGTGACAGCTCCAACTGATTTTTAACTTCTTCTTCCTCCAGACCGTCTCTCTTTTTGCTGCTGTCTCTTTGTATAATGATGGGGGATGCATATAACTTGGGAAACTGCAGTTTCCTGCTCAAGTTGAAACATTTAAAACAATATCCACCCATTTAGTATGTACTTCCATACAGTGGCAGATAGGTCATAAAAACAGTAGTCAGCTCATTGCAGCAGAGACTGAGTTATCCTGAACTTTATTCCTTAGTGTGGGTCAAGTCCAATAAATGCTGGATCCTACACTTTCCATAATGCAACTCAAAAATGTCTCTCATCAGACCCTCCCTGCCTGATAAACAAGTCTGCACCCCCTGTTTGTAGTGCAAGCTGTTTGTTTGCCTAAATCTGTAGTTCTCCTAGCTTAATCACAGATAACCCAGATGACATCACCAGGGTTATTTTCTAAAACTTGACAAAACTCCATACAGAGCCACTGAAGATATTATACAGTGAACCATTTTCACAGGCTGAGTAGTAACCTTCATGATGAGAAAAATCAGTGGAGTGCCTCTAGAAACGTCTTTGCATAAATTTGCACCGCCTTTAAGTGAATTTGTTAAATCTTTGTTGAGAATACTTTGAGGGTAGTCCACTCCACTTAGAGACTGTGGTAGCCACTGCCCTGCCCACACCTGCCACTTATAATGCTGCCCCCGCTTTCAAGTTTGCCATACATACTGTACATATTAGAGCACACTGTAGAGGTAGAGCTTTGATTCCAAGTCATTAAATTCTATTCAAATGAAAGCTGTTGACCCCAAAGTGAAATAAACGTAAATCATTCTGTAATTACTTTCATTTCTCAAAATCTACTATATGCTGCTTTGACGTGTACTGTACATTCATGACTTTATAAAAGTTATTGAAGGCTGCTTGCACACAAAGTGAGGTGAGACAATATCATAGACACGACTCTGGATGTCCTGACATATTTTTTGCAAATTTACACATCATCTATCCCTTAAAAGCCCAGCATGGCATCAATGCTACGCTAGACAGTAGTGTGTGTGTGTGTGTGTAGACTATATACATTACATTCCACTTCCGGGATTGCTCCGTTGCTGCCAGAAATTCCGCCGGATCACACTCTTTTCACCCGGATGTCCGCTACCTTCTGCTTTCTTTGTGATGGAATTTTGAACTCCGGTCGATTTATGAGGACTATGGTTAACTGCTCCTCAGATCTCTGCAGGCTAAATCGAGACAGCTAGCTAGACTTTCTGTCCACTCTGTTTTCTGTTGCACGACTAAAACAACTTTTGAATGTACACATGTTCCACCAAAACAAGTTCCTTCACGAGACTATTTTATAGCGGCTCCGCAGCTCTCTCCGGCGCTTAGCCCCACCCATGACGAGAAATGCCAATAAACCACAGCACGTTTTTTTCCCATCAAAGAATGCTGTGTGGACTAGCCAGACCTTCTTTTGCAGCGCTAGGAATGAATGTCTGGCAATGCAAGACTAGTGTGTGTGTTTTTAGTGTTTGCAGTGAGGAATAAAAAAATTGTTTTTGAAAAAGTAAACAACTGCAGTCTTCCATATACAGTACTGACAGATTGGGTTGCATACAATATTGCATCAACAATCACTAATGACTGCAGTTAAATTGTATGACTGTTCCAGCAAAAAATACATGTTATACATTTATTATAAGCCCATAGTGAAGCCTATACGATACAGAAATCGTGTCACCAAAAGGTACAGGCTGGCTCACTGTAGGCCAATATCCATCTCTCTCACAAATAATGCACGCATATGTGCACGCACACACACACACACACTTTGCTTAATAAGTTCAAATGCCATAAAGTCTAAATGGACATAATACAAGAGAGCACCAATGTCCAACAACAAAACTCATACAACACTGGCAGGTGAAGCCTACATGCCTCCTTCTGTCCACTCACAAGTGGTGCAAGTATAAGAATATTGCACGAATCAACCAGTTATAACCTCATATATTAAAGTCCTGGCTTGATGTGCTTGAATAGATTGAATCCCTGAATTCATAACTATACTAATGTTAGTTAGCTCTGTAGTTCCCAAAGTAGGGTAAGGGGCCCCCAGGGGTCCTTGAGGATGTTCCAGGGGAAAAAGGGGAATCATTTTTTTTTTAAATAATAAAGTTTTCATTATAATTCCATCCATAAGTAACACAATTGGTGATTACACATCTGAAATAAAACATCTAAAAGCAAAAGTCTTATCAAATGGGGGCCTGTGTTCTAATTTGTGTCAGTTTAGGGGTCCTTCACGTGAAAATGTTTTGGAACCACTTAATTAGCTAACTACGACCACTACTACTACTACTTCTAGGCCTACTACTTTTTCCAGCGCTGGCACAGCACTTAATTGAAGTGTGGAAATAGGTCTGGCTATATGCAAAACTAACTAACTACCTAAGCCTGCTAGATAAACTGTGGAAGCACGTGGTAATTTTGCCTGCTACTATAATGCTGGAGGGTTTTTGGCCGTCTAAACCCCGGGGCTCGCAGCTTTGAAATATCCAGTCAGCATGGGGATTTGTACTAATGGTGACTCCCGCTGCAATTTCTCTCAATGATTATTGTTTTTGAGCTCCACTTTCACATTTCTTTCCAAACAGTAAACATGGCTTTTGAAGTTAATTTCCACTCAAGCCAGGAAACTGCCAAGTGTAGTAGTAGTAAAAGTTAAAGAACAGCAACTCAGTCATTGGACAATAAAGACAGCACACATTATACATTTATCAATTACAGCCAAGGTATAAAAAAACAGCTTATGAAACTCATAGGCCATTGAAAGGTGAAAATGTGAGTTGTACCATAATTGGGTTTGGGCTTTATAATGCAGCAGTAGGTTAAAACAAAATCAACAACATCTCTTATGCCTGATCAAAAGTCTTGAAACTGACAATGTTGAAAAGCAGCTGTGATCTCTCTGGGCTTTCATGTCAAACTGAACCTGTAGGATTTAAGTAACACCTGCCAGAGTCGACACAATTTGAATATTGATGTAGTTACTGGATTAGCATTAGAGCAGAATACTGTGTGTGTGTGAGGCAGAGAGAGACAAAGGCTACGTTCAGACTGCAGGCCAAAGTGGCCCAAATCCGATTTTTTTGGTCAGGCTTCTTCAGAAGTAGTGTGAACACTCAAATCTAGCACAGATCAGATTTTTTCAGATCAGATTCAGGCCACTTCCACATTTGGTCCTGAATCCGACCCACATCAGATTTTTTTCAATGCGACCGCAGTGTGAACAGCCAAGGCGGATTTGATGTGACTTTTACCTCAAAAACCCCCGCTCCGCCCACTCTCCCCGCGGGAGCACTGCTTCCAGTGCGGCTGTTAACCTGTCGCTCGCAAGTCGGGGTCGCCCCGTGGTGCAATGAAAGTGAAAGCCGGCGTGCGCCGGCTGAGGTGGGATCCCGGTCCCTCGGGGTCGGGCGCACCACCGGCCCGAGTCGCCCGCACCGCCGGGGAGGTGGAGCGTGTGCGAGGGCGAAGCCAGAGTGGTGGAGGCCCGTAGCGGTCCTGACGTGCAAATTGGCCGTCCGGTCACATAGACCTCTTTAGTGAAGCTGCAGCCATAACCCCGCAAATTTGTCTCTCTTTCTCTTCAGTCTTCTCCTCCTCAGCACCTGCACATTAATGTTATGGCTGCCATTACACAAACATTTTAATACAAAATAAAAAAATAAAAAAATAAAAGCTGAATAATAAATAAAAATGCTGACTTCCTCCATAACCTCCCTAACTTTAGCGCAACAGCGTGCTGCGTCTGATGTCATTGTTATTGTTCTTTTGCGCATGCGGGTCAGTTCAAAACCGCAAACAGTTCACACTGGAATCTGATATAGGCCCCATTTTAGAAGGTGATCTGAACAGCCAAACAAAAAATCGGATCTGAGCAAAAAATCAGAATCGGCATTAAGACTTGCTGTGTGAACGTAGCCAAAGAGAGAGGAAGTGAGAGGGTGAGTAAAATAGAAGCACTTGTGTGGTACTTGGCAAATGTGCTGTACGTTTCAGTGGATCAAGGAAGGTAAGTGTGTGGGTGGATGACGGCACACTCTCCTCCACTGCCACTACACATTTTTGTGTGTGCAGGTGGGAGTTGATGTGTGTGTCTGACTAGTGCTAGGATCTGAATACTAGTCAGAGTGGCTACAGGCGATCTATATCGCACAGACACATACACACATGTACAGTGCATAGCCTATATACAATACACGCAACAGAGGCAGTAGGCTACAGGTGACATGGTGGTAATTGTAGGCTTAAGATGCATGTGGCACAATGTGAGCCTCTGTAGCATGTGGAGACTGACACTGCACCACACACTTGTAAGCTCAAGCAAGAGGATATGAGGCGGTGAATGAATTAAGTTTTGAAGAGGTTTAGTCACCACCTTTTTTATGTGGGTCAGGAGCATAATGCTAAATACGTTTGCCTTGGAGAGCTAATGCTGCTAAAAAAAAAAAAAAAAAAAAAAAAGCCTTTCAAACTGTTTGGGGAGGCAAAGGGAGGGTGCTCTCTGAGAGGAGAGACAGGCTGGGTTCAAAATGCAGCACACAATGGGAGGAAGGGGAAGAATGAGGAACACAAGAAACAGAGGTACCAGAGAGGAAACAAAAGAAAGCTGAACCTAAAAAAGGAGACAGCTAAAGGAGGAGGAGTGAAGGAGAGGAAAGAGGGAACAAGAGAGTCCGCCTGTCGCCTGATACCAGTCAGAGGCAACTCGCTGCTCCAAGTTTTGTTTGCGGTCTGGTAAACCTTGAGAAGAAGCCTTCGTGCATAATGCAGCTCCATGTGACAGCAAACCATGGAGGCAAACCATATCATCTACACCATGCCAGAGTTTATTAAGTGAGAGCTCTTGATACACATAACTGCATTGTGCTGTTGTTGCCGTCATATCTTCGAAAACAGATGCTGGATGTGGTCAAAGGCACATTTTGTGTGGAAGTTTTAATAGTCTTTATGTAGTCCAACATCCGTGGGAAGAGATGAAGGGAGACAATGGTCAGAGTTGAAGAGGAAGTCTGGCAGAAGTAAAGCAGATGCAGAATTAAGTAAATGCAGGATGCTAAGGAAGGTGATCCTCTTTGCTTCCAGAGGCCAAAGGTCAGGGTGAGCTAGAGGGAAAGGAAGCAGGGCTCTGTTTTTAGAAATGTTGATTCTGTTGTTTGGTGGTTTATCTTCTCCCCCACGCAGATAAACATGGAGACATTAAGTAATTTGGCTAGTCTTCTAGCTATGATAATATGCAGCAAAATGGCCAAATCCAATCTTCTTGATTGAATCTCAGAAATAAGATGGAAATGTTAGATCAAACTGTAGTCGGCTACACTTTTGTTCTCTCTCTGTCATAAACACTTGAATGTGGAAATTGTTTTCCTTGTCTTTTCCCTGCTTAGGTATTTGAGGTAGACACATGTGATTGGTGGTGGGAGGCTGTAGGTGAGCCCTGCGACAGCATAGTTCCATGACTGCTACATTGTTATGCTAATGTTTAACACATTATGTTGTTCAGAAAATCTGGGCTTTTCCTGTTCTCATTTTTCGCCTTTCTCTATTCTATATTTACCTTCTATTGTTATTGTAATCAGAGTTGTCATCTTTGACAAGCAACCCAAAAGAAATCTGCTCACACACAAACACACCATTGGCATAGACGTACAATGACACACTCCCACGTATGCACTGTAAAGTAAGACTGAAGTAAGCGTCTTCATAGATCTTGAATCAGGAGAACTCAATCAGGAGTTCATTCGTGCTATCATCCTTTTTTTTTATTCTTCTGAAATTTTTCCAGTTTCTTGCAATTGTCATTGGTCTTGTATTTTACCACACAAGCTAGGGAAGTGTTTTCACACACACACACACACACACACACACACACACACTAGTACAGACTCCTTACACACCAATCAGTCCAATGCCCATATGCAAATTGTCCAGAAGTTTGCATACCGTTAAGCCTTGGGACAATCCTTCATGAATAATGGAGTCACATATGACAGACAGAGGAGGATTGGGAAGTACCATTGAGCGGAAGAAAAGATTTGGGTGTGACACTAAAACTCTTCTATCGGCTTGTGGGGAGATCATTTCCCTGATGATTTCCACTTCAGGGAGGATGTAGAAGAGAGGAAAAAGACAAAAGTGATTTTGGTGCTGATGTGAAATGTGCTGTGAAAACACAATGAGTGTAGATACCATTAAAGACACTGTGTTTCAACACATTACTTGTACTCTGTGGCACTGTTTATATGTGTATGTATGAAGAATCAAAAAACAGACAATATCTTATGTATTGAGTTGACATGGCTTGGCGAAGTGCAGCACGTGACATCATGCGTTGCCACCCGTCACAATTCATGGCTGTTTTAGCTTTATTTGTGGTAACATTGTCTTTGGGCCCAACTTTTTTTAATGAAATACACCTACTGTATCTGAGTTTTAGCCAAGTAGCTGAATTGTCCTCTTTTCACTTGATAGATCTGTAAGACCAGATGTGATTTTTATTTCGATATCATAACAAGCATGCGTTGAATTAAAACAAAATTTACAGCATGACAGACAGACAGAGAAAAAGCACAAAAGACAATGTACAGGGAGCAGGGAGTGGAGGGAAAGTGGCTGGTATATCGGGGAATTTAAGTACCCCTGGTCCCATCTCCTAAGTTGGCAAGTCGTTCTTCCAACTTCAGTGTGTTCGTAAAGTGGAAACACACGGAAGGTGTGCTGTATTGTATTGCTCAGAGCTTCCATGACTTGATGCTGCATCAGTACATTCCCTAAAACCACTAAAATATTGCTTTACCTGACTAGGACGGTTACAACCCAATACCATATTGCCAATAACATGTGACAGGGCTCTCAAGTCTCACGCATTGGGCGTGAGACACACGCATTTCAACCCGTTCACACGCTCATATGCCACACCTTGTATTTGTCACGCAGAGAAATTACCAGGATAACGCCCACCAAGTTGCACCGCTATTTTTAACAGATTTTTAACAGTGGAACAGGTAGAGGAATCAAGTGAGTTCAGAACGCCCTGCCACCATCCACGGCGCTACCATTGGTCATTTTAGGTTCGGGCCCGCCCATTTTGACCCATCTAGCAGTTCATCCAATAAGCAGCCTGAGGAAAGCTTTGAGTGAAAGCTTCTCAGCCAATCAGCGGCTTCTACCCGCCTGCCCACAGGCTGCGTTGTCACCAGCAAGTGATCCAATGAAATGAATGACGTTTGTGCGCAAGCTTTTCAAGCAAGCTCAATGAGACAGATACAGAGTGTAGCTATTAGCTAGCTAATATGAAACGCAAAGCGAAGCAAAGCAGCTTGTTTTCATCTAAATTCAGCAAGAAACACTCCAAGGAGCAGGAGGAGGACATTTTAAGTAACGCGTTACCAATTGAGATTTACCATCCTGCTCGGCCGCCCTCTCCCCATCAAGTCCTCCCGTAGCCACACCGTCACACCAGCAAGGCAAGTAGTGTCTTAACGTTATTAGTGTCTGGCTGTCTGAATGAAGGGGGAACCTGAATACATTTGGCTTATTTTAATTGGCCCGTCCAGTTTTCTGGAGGCCCACCTACAATCAAAATCCTGGCGCCGCTAGTTCCTGCCAAGGGGGTAAGCTTTGCTTCAGAATGCGAACCTCCGATGGCGCCATTTTGTTGCTACAAAGCGATCACCTCTTGTTAGCATTACACTGACCGCCATTTTTTTTTTTACGTCACTTGACTGTGAATAACTTTACATCTGAAGCGTTAAAGATTTGTCCGTTGTTTATTTCTTAAGAAACACGACAATGTATAAAAGGCTCCATTACCTTGTACCTCACATTATAGCAGACGTTTTTGTAAAAATAGGCTAACGATTGTGTCATAACCAAGTGACTTACTGTCGCACAGTAGAGGAATTACCGTATAGTACAGGAGAAGCTCGCAGGCAGTTTTGACTTACATTAGCTGTTTAGGTTTAATTACTAATGTTAACTAGCATGTTAGTGATCAATAATTAGCCTGTGCTTATGTTATCTCCTTACATATACCTACGCTCTCCGTCTCTGTAAGATTGGAAATGATTGAGATTTCTCTTGTCACAGCTACCAGAACACTTACAACTTTCAGACACGTTGCTCACATCACATTTACGTTGTCTCTGTCAGTTGGAGGCTGCGCAGTAAAGCAAGAGATCACCGGAAAAGTGCTTCTAATAGCCTTCACTGGTCTCCGTCCAGAGCAACGGGGTCTATTGGTCCATTATATATATGTCAATGGTGCCTGCCACGCACAAGCTGAGTGAGTGTGGATTTCAAGTTGCGGCTTTCGTCGCTGTTTGTGACTTTGCCTGAGATTGAGTGACAAGTGTACTTGGTGTACTCGCCCTGTTGTTTATCTGGTTGCCATGACTTGGAGAGTGATGACATCCTGTCACTGTTCCAGTTGAGGGGAGAGAGAGCGGATGACAGTTAGCTTGAGTTCAGTAGAGCACACGGCTCTGTAGAGTCGTGGAATTATGACTTTATATACTACATGTACATAGGAACAGGAAACCCTGATGTGTGTCTGCCCTATTTCTGATACTGTGGTGGCAGAAATCAACATAGAGGAAACACTGGGTAGCTTTTTTTATTATTATTATTATTATTATTATTATTATTATTATTATTATAGCTACATGTTGAATCAGCTGCAGGGCTACTCTGACAGTTTTATATTTTTATAAAGATACCCATTTTAGGCCTACCAATAATACTTTTATAACAGTACCCATAATAATTTGGAATATTTTTAGTTTTTTCTTTCCTTTTATTTTTACTGCACAACCTCCCGCGCTCCATTGTGAAAACCTTTGGCCTAGGCTATTTCATTATATTGTATCCAGACAATTGATAGTATTAATTATTACACACACACACACACACACACACACACACACACACACACAAAGACATACTGAATTAATAAAAATAAAAATTATTTGTACGAATTTATGTAGGGCTGCTCCCTCTTAGTGGATTAGTCGACTAATCAGTGGTTTTGGTCTTAGTCAACTTCGATCTCTTTAGTCCATTAGTCATGTTTGATGCTTTTTTCATGCTGAATGACTTATTTCCAAGAAACGTACAATCACATCTCTGGTAAACACAAGAATTAAGGGTTGACATTTTACCTAAGAGATATCACCGTGAAACCTACTTTGATTACTTTCATTAAGGCAATTTTTTGTTGAATTACACGTTTTCTGAAATGTTGTGTTTAAATATGCAAAGGAGGCGTTATCTTATTCAATATATGCATCATTTTGCATGACTCTTTGCAGAGAAACTCAGATTTACAGATCTGTCGATTAAATCAACTAATCGATTAGTCGATACAATTGAATGAGTGTTAGTCGACTAAGAATTTCTTCAATCGAACACAGGCCTACATTTATGTCATTTATCAGATCAGACTCCGTCCCCACCCAAACCCCTGCCGCCAAAATCTCACTCTGAACTCTGTTCAAAACTTGAGAGCCCTGATTTGAGTAGAAAATGAAATGCAATGCGTGTATTAATAAAACGTTTTTTACCATCAACCAAAAATTTTATATTACTTCAACTCGACAAGTCGTGTACCAAACGTTTCGCCAGCTTTCCGAGTTGTTGTTCCAATGTTTCCAGGCGATGGTCAATAGGTACGTCCCATAGCCCTTAAATTGCATCCCTGACTCCTCCACTTGCCTCCCAGGAAATCATCGGATGAGAGAGGCAACGAGCAAATGTGTTTTAGGGGAATGAGAAGCCCTTTCCTCTGGAGCGTCACATGAATGTGTCAGCTGTATGGGCTAAGTGAACTCCTTCAGCTGCATGGCTTCCGGGAAAGCTGCTCTCGTGTATCCTATAGCTCCTCGATGCTCGCTCCTCAGTCCTCGGGGCAGAAGTAAGAGCTTTGAGAAGGCCCTCACTGAGGAGGGACAATTTCTGGTTCAGCCGAGGACAAAGGAGTCGAGGACCTATCAAATAAGGGGCATGAGATGCAGCTTATATCCACAGCATTTAACTTCCGGGATTGTTTAGGTGCCGGCGGAAATTCCGCTGGATGTCTTTTATTTCGGCCGGATGTCTGTCACCTTCTGCTTTCTTAGTGTTGACATTTTGAATTCCGGTCAATTTATGAAGCCTATGGCTATCTGTCCAATCTGAGTTTTTCTGTTGCACGACTTAAACAACCTTTAAACGTACACGTTCCACCAAAACAAGTTGCTTCCCGAGGCTATTTTGCAGGGGCCCTGTTGCTCCGTTGAAGATGATTGTGATTGGTTTAAAGACATGCCAATTAACCAGAGCACGTTTTTCTCCCATGCTGGAATGCTACGTGAACGAGCCAACGCTGTCCAAAAATAATGGAACTAACTGTATCAGATTTTCAGTTGCTCTTGTTGACTATAGAGATGTTATTAATATAGATTTTATTCTTAAATGAGAATTTACAAAATCCTGGTATACGCTGTTTCGCCATTGACAATGACCATCTGTCTGACGTCCATCCATGTATAGCTCTTCCTCTTCCTGTGTGTGTTTGTAAGTGTAAGAGAGAGAGAAAATCAGAGACAGAAAGAAAGCCAGACCGATCAGTGCGTCAGCAGTCGTGCTCATGAGATGGAGCAGTGAAAAAAGGGCAGGGATAAGAGGGATAATCACGGCTTTATCCTGTCACTGCCAATCACACTGGATAGAGGATTGAGAGATGAAGACAGCAGGCCATGTAGCCCCATGTCGATACGCCTGACCAGCTATTCACTCCCACTGCAATAGGCTGTAAGACATGCTCTAACCCATAGATGAGAACCCTAATCCAGCAATACACTCACACTATGGTAGATTAGCTTCAAGGTCTCTTCCCACATGGATCCAGGATCCCTCAGTTTCTTCTTAAGGGGAAGCAGATCGAAATAAACACAACCTATAGAAAGAAAAGGAAAATATGAGGAGGTGGAGAGAGATGGGGAGTAAGCAGGATAAAGATAGAGAAGGAGAGACTCTAGGGAAAAGAGAAAAATGCAAAGAGACAAGAAAAGAACAGGGGGGGAAAGACTAACAGGGTCATACCTCAAACCTCACTGAGTACAAGGAGAGAGCATCAAGGAGGCGAGAAAGGACAATTTATATTTGAATCAAGGAAGAAATAAACTGTTAATAAGGTTTCTGGTAGCCTAATTTCTCCTCCACAAAGACCTGGGAAAGCTGCCGGGCAATGAAAAAAAAATAACAGAATAAAAGCAGGGTGAGACAGAGAAAAGGAGATGGATGGAGAGAGTGTGGGTGATGTTGAAGCTGAAGCAGCTAAATTGTCATGGTTACCATCACAAGTGTGTGTGTGTGTGTGTGTGTGTGTGTGTGTGTGTGTGTGTGTGTGTGAGAGTGAGAGAGCACTGGGCTTGCAATGTCAACAAATGTCATGTGATACTTTATGCAGACATGGCATAATCCTAATGAAGGTTTTTGTGTTTGTTTTTCACACTGAATTACATCGTTTTTAGAAGGTGCATGCATACGTGTAAATGACAACATACGTAGAAACACATAGATTAGGAATCTAACACTGTACCAGATACATTATTCACCATGTAGCAGTTCATGATGTAAATGCGTATCTAAATTTAGTGTTTTCTCACAATATCCCTAAGCTGTTAATTGTAATAAATTCCAAACACATCTGTAAAAAATGCATGGAGACACTAGCGTAAATTTCCACACTCCCCCTTGAGCTTAAGTGTCTTTTTTTATATGTTGTGACGTCAAACTGGCATTTAATGCTGCATCACTTGTTCCTATTCTGATTGCTGTGAGTATTAACTCACAGTACATGGTGTTTACATCCCTATATGTGTCCCTATAAGCTTTTTTTTGTTAAGCCACTTGTGTCTTTCTTATAGAAAGGGCTGTAAATTGAAAGTGATGGTTGAATGAGCTTCCAGGATACATTTATTAAAAAAACACCAGTTTACAGTTCCCATCTGTACAGTCAGAGCTTATTGTCTCACTACACAGTCTTGGAAAATTAGGTTTTCAACTCTGACTGTATTTCTCCTGAAGTCCCCTTCCATATATGCTACCATCACCTTTTCATCCTTTTCTTTCTTCACGTTTTTCGGCTTTTAATCCTCGTTGTCATCTTTTTTCTAGCAAGACTGCACACTTCATCACACACACACACTCTCTCTCACACACACACACACACACACACACACACACACACACACACACGCTTGTTTGGAGTCACGCTCACGAAAGCAAAGAGAACATCCTACAATCAACCGTCAACTTGTCACAAAAAGATAGAAAATCAAAGAAAGCCAATTAAGTTGCACTCAGCCTCCAGAGTTTCTCCTATCACTCTCCTACAAACACATTCATGTGTTCTTCTTCCTCTGGGTCCCCCCTCACCCTTTCAACTTATCTATATAATAATATAGTTGTCAGAGTTGGAAAACCAGAGTTTCTATCCTCTTGATGAAAGACTCTCACTAACAGCTTCCACACACACACACACACACACACACACACACGTTTGTGCACAAACACGTGCACTACTTTTCTCAACGAAGGAGACACTGATCTCTGCTCTCTTAGAAGGTTTGTATCAGTCATTCTCATCTTCCCTTTTCCATCAACTCCAACTCTCTCCCGCCCTATTTTCTGTTCTCCATCATGTCTCTTTCTTCTCATCCCTTTCTCTTTCTTCAGATGTTTACACACAAACGTCTGCCTGTATCTTAATCACACCATCTCCTCTAACGAGTTGAGATCCCTCTTTACCACTCTGACTTTCCGAGGGTGAAATAAATGCGGCATAAAAAAAAGCATAGCGATTGCCTCCAGAACACAGTCAACATCTATTCCAATCTATTTGGCTGCCAAGTGATTTTTTTACATTGTTCCAGCTGATTTCCAGTAGAGAATAAAACTTTAGCTTCCACTACTTTTAGAAATTATAATATAGTTTCAAAGTTATTGTTGAACCCGTTGGCTCTCATAATCAGCCTTGTGCATTTAGATGTTAGGAAAACATATTTCACTGGCTACTTCAATACTATCACAGCACCTGAAACTGGATGCATTTTTATTTCCCTTATCAAACAGAAGCATCTGCTTTAAATGATCTTACTCTTACTCAAGAGTGAAGTATCCTCGTGTCAACCAGGATCTGTCAACACTGACTATTTCAGTGTTTTAGTTCACAATCATGGTGACTAATATGTTATTTATCGGGGAATTCAAACCAGGATCATGACCCATTTTGAGTTTGTAACTATTTTCTAAAAAGCTGGTTTGGAGAGAGACTCGAGGGTTGCTGCACTATTGTTTCTAGTTGTTTGTTGATTTAATTCCAGTTTAATATAACTGACAGACCATTTAATTAAATGAGTTTAGATGAGGGGAGAGAAGAACTGATGACAATAAGTTCCCACACTGCCAGAAGAGAAGACTTGCACGGCATTACATTTATTTAGTTGGTAACTAGAGGCTGCTCTGGCATTTCTTTGCTTGCACATTTTGTTGTGACAAAAGTTTGACCATGCACTGTTTAAAAAGTAATATCCACAGACTGAATGCTGAGCCCTCAGTATGGACAGAGTGTATTTCAGCTCAAATTACCATCCTCTCCTCCTTTACATAGGCAGCCTATTACATTTGAAGCAGAGGAAATCTGTTTTTGTTTTTTTTTATTTCAGGATCGCTGAATGTAGACCCATCCAATCTTCCTCCTCTAAATTGTGGCTTTTTTTTCTAATTTCTCCCCACTTATTGTCTGATCATCTTGTCTCTTAAACAATCGTTCTTCTCTCACACATACACACAAACTCATACCTTTTTTTCATTAACTTTATATTAGTGCATATGACCCTTTGTTTTTATGTAGGTTTGAGAGAAGTTCTGAGATGAAGCTGTGGTCTGAATGTAAGCAGGCAGACAGTGAGCCACACTGCAGAATAAAGCAAGACGGTATATTATTGTCATGTTTGATTCTAAACAATGTTTCACGATGATTATTCAGTGTAAAAAACTTTAAACAGTATGTTTTATGTATATTTGCAATACATAGGCTCTTTTCTCGACTATTTATTAATCATAATACATTCCATAACAGCACATTGTATGTTAGCATAAACATCCTGGTGCTAGTGGTGTATGTGATGCCTTAAAATGTACTTAATCAAAATTTATAATAATTTATTACTTGAAAAAAGATGTGGAATGCAAATTGCAGGTCATAAGACCACAGCATTAATGCATTTACACATCTGACAGACACAGATCAACTTTAGCTTTCATTTGGGGTTGTGTTTCTACACACCTGACGAATGTAAGTTCAATATTCGCCCTCCTTTTAGCTCGGTTTTGGTCTCCATCAACTCTGAGGGTATCATTTGGCTCTTCAGCTGCTATATGCTTCACTATGTTCACCAGCTGGTCGCTAACTCAGGAGAACTTTCCGGTGACATATTTGTGAGATTGCTATTTAAAACAGTGAGAGAATAGGAATCCCATCCCATGGATGTTATTCGTTTTCTGTTAACGCCATTACGATGGCTCAGAAGACATGTAACAAGTGCGCATGAACAAATATCAATTCAAGGCATTCGTTAAGTATATGTCACAGTTTGCGAGTTCAAAAGGGGGATCCAAATGTAGGAGGCAGGTTGATAGAAAAAGCAAGCTTTAACAACAAAATGCTGAATCAAAATCAGGCAGGCAGCAAAAGAAAATCCAGAAACACTAGAAAGACAAAACACTGGAAGAAACTACACACTAGGAAGATACACTGAGCGCCAGGAACAAACACAGACAACCCGAACAAGAGAACACTAGACTAATATACACAGGAGAGGAGGGTGGTAACGAGGGACAGGTGACACAAGAGGTGAAACACATCAGGGTGGGGCAGACAATCACAAAGGCAGGAAAACACACAAGGCTGGAAGTAAACCAAGACATGACACATGAGAAGAACATACAAAAATAAACCAAAAACCCAGGCTCATGCTAGTAGAAAGCTGTCAGTATCAGGTGCAGAACATTAAACTTCCTGTCCTGACTGTTACTTAGATGTCTAAATAAATGCAGAGCTGCCGTGAAAAAATCTGTTAAAGGCCCTGAACACCCACACAGGCGTTTTCATTTAATCTGGTTAATTGGACCTCTTCCCAGGACCGTGTGGGTGTGTTTAGACTGATTGATTGACATGTTCCTGAATGTTATGTTAGCTTTGTTGCACCTGTTGCAGGACAAATTGCAGCTTTATCATTCTTTTCATTATAAAAGATTTGTGACCTAATAAATTCCCATCTGAGCTGCAGCCCCCCTTTAACCTGAGCAGAGGTCTAATCAGCCAGAATAACTGAAATTACCTGTGTGGGTGTTCAGAGGCTTTAAATATCTGCAAGCTGATAACATTCAGTAAAAGACCAAACGATTGTAGCTTTTCCGCTTTGCATGTATATTGATCACTACACAGAGACTTAGAATTACAAGCTGCTGGAGAAAACCAAGGTTACTTCAAACCCCAGTGCTATCAATACATTTTATTTATTTCTATTACGGACCTTTTATTGTGATTAAAGTGGAACAGCAGGAAGTGACCTTTCAGTGAGATCAGTATGAAAAGGGATTAGTATTGATGCTAGCTACTTTTGAATACATGGCTGTGGGAGAAATGTAGCATATAACAACTCAATGGGAGCCCATGAATGTAGCTTGGAAGTAGTTGAAAAAAGTAATTGAGCAAATGATAAAGGAGTGGACATGGCAACCTCCCTGATGAGGACGTAGACTTCATGCTCCATCACAGTGAGAGAACGTGCCAGAGAAGGAGTAACAAGACGATTCTGTGTCCGATCTTTTAGCTTTATACAATACAACAAGCTCTAAAGCAAAATGAATAATTCATTAAAATGTAAACCCTCAAATACATGTTTCAACAAGTCAGCGCTACACCAGGAGCTTCTATATCATTGACAAGTTCTCAACAAAATCCCTCCCCCTGTGTTCCTACATGCCCTTCACTCTCTCTGAATTTCATTCCTTCGGTTTGATGTTGCCTTCAAGGAATCATCAGGGGCCTCAGGCTCCACGCTGTTGAATCCAAATATGGAGTGAAAAACATGAATGTCGGCTTGTTCTAGAAAATGTTTTATTGTCACTGTGCAACCTGACAATCTAGTAAAAAGCAAAGTCTTGAGAATTGGCTAACATTTTCAAAGAGTTAATGTTTCACAGTTTCACAGAAATCGGGACGAAGCAGTCCTGCCTGGGTTTGTTTAAGGAACGTTAAAAGAATCAGCTCCAGTTGTTGACAAATACAGATATTTCAACACTATTCATTCGCTTTCTTTGTCACTGTTTTCAACATCACTGCATTTATGTTTTGGCCATTGTGTATGGATATGTACGTGCTGCAGCTATTTAGTACACGTCGTGGGTGTTAATTAGGTCTGTTGCTGCAGCAGCTGTTTTGGTTACACATCCGGCCGCCCAGCAGAGATGTCTTCCATTTTGAGGTTATGCTAGTTATAACTCTAAAAGAAATTCTGTTGTATGAATCTTCCTGTTGTAATGCACACCACTTAAACTTGTTTTAACCACGCTGCCACAAAGACAGCTGTTGAAACCAGTTTGGGAAGTTTAGAATGAGTCTTTAGTTTGAATTATCTTATCAGCCTCTGTTCTTTCATCTGTAATCTCAGTTTCATGGTGATTAATTGCCAACAAAAATCATTTGCAAGTCTCTTGCGCCTTCTGCCCCTTTGGTTGCTTGCTGACTATCATCAGTGGCTGCTGTCTCCTCCACTGCTTTTCTTCCTCTTATTCTCCTCCGCACTCACTTCACAAGAACATCTCCCAGAAATACATCAGGACAGTAACAGCTTCTTCAGAACACTGTTGCCAGAGTTTTAGTCTCACTTTGCCAGTCTGGCTACTCCACATAGTATTCGGGGATGGGATGAAAACGTGCTCTGGTTTAATGACATTTCTTTAAACCAGTCAGAATTGTCATGGGCGGCGCTAAGATCCGCACAGAGCCGCTGCAAAATAGTTGTGCGAGAGACAACTCAGATTGGACAGATAGTCCAGCTCGCTGTCTCCATTTACCATGCAGAGATCTGAGGAGCAGTCAACAATAGTCCTCATAAATCCACCGAATTTAAAATTCCAACACAAAGAAAGCGGAAGGAAACAGAAAATACATGCATCCGGCTGAATTTTCTGCTGCACTGGATCGATCCCGGAAGTGTAACGTCAAAGATATAGACTACCAGAGTTTTAACATGAGCCAAGATGAGAGCACACGTCAATCTTTAAAGTTAAAGTTGGTCACACAGTATTTTCTGTGGTAGAGACACTGCAATGTTACTTTCTTCATGGTGTCTTGTTCTCTGAGTATATAATCACCTCACATGTTCTGGTACAGGTCACAGATGCTCTGATTTAATTTTATACCACATAAATCCAGTTCAAACAATTGAGGGAAGACTGCTTTCGTTTCCTACAGCTCAAAGCTCTGCAACAGCCTCTCTGAAAATCTGAGGCCTGTGGAAACCAAGACCTCTGTAGTGTTGCTTTCTCAATGTAACTCATTGTAACCATACTTTATAAGCACAGACCGGGCTCAACAGGTTCAGGCAGCCCACTGAATTTTACATTTAATACTCACTGGGACAAGTAGGACCATTTGTTCACAGTACCTGCTGTAGAGTGTATATAAGGCCAAGTCTGTTTCTGTTGCATAACAGGAAGCTTGCACTTTGGGACTGATAGGCATCATCTAGCTCTCTGCAGGAGACATTGCAGGAGAGGATGAATGAACACAGTCCCTGCCCAAATGAAGTTAAAAAAGAAAAAAACAAGATTGACCCAAGAAATGACTGAAAAAAGGGATGATAACTAAGCCTGTGTGTCAGACCAGGCTGTGCCATTCAGGTTCCAAACAATAAGATGGATCTAATCTATATACTGTTGTATTGTTGTGCATTTGGGGGCTGTACAATGACTGTCAGCTAACGGATGTAAGAGATTAACAGTTGTATACAAATTTTAGCATCAAGCCAATTCTAGACCGTAACAATCGAACATAATGAACACTGCTTTTACTATAAAACATTAGCATACATCCAAACCTGATACCCATTCATCTTGCTTTTTCTTAAGGCTTTCAGTTGTACCGTTGGTGGGAGTATGGAGTCATTTTCATCATGGGCAGTGGGTGATGTGAATTTGGAGCAGCCTGGAGGTAAAAATGTGCTGCAAATAATCCAGCGTTCTAGTCTTTGTTATCCATACACCCTGTCATAAGCAAAGTGCCAAATCCTCCATCAGCTCCAGGAATAATGACTTATAGCTGACCCTGCACACAAACCTTCCTGCAGAAATAAAAAATGACACATACTAAAACTTGTGTTTCCTCGTTGAAGAGAATACTCAAGCAAATTCTTATCGTACGCCAGTTTTTTAAGAACATTTCAATTCTCTGTAGATTTTTTTTCTTTCTTTATAGTTTGTTTGTAGAGCTTTAGCAGTTTCATTTTACACACAATCTCACCTTGAGGCTGTCCAGTAAGTGTTAACCTAATAGGAGATTTGCTCCACGACATCTTGACAGTTGTTTGAACAGGTTAAAATGTTACTCATTGTCTCGCCTTGTTTATTTATCAAAAAAGCTCACTACCATGCCATATACTCGAGGTGAGGTTTTCACTTTGTATAAAAGAACCAAAAATGCAGTGTTCTTTCTTGTCAGTTAATGATCGAATGTACCTGGCTGTCTATAAGAATTTGTGGAGTGCCAGAACTTTGTAGTAAGTGTTACTGTGGATTTATGCAGAAGGTGAGCAGATCACTGCAAAAACAACCTTGAAATGATGTCTGAAGGAACCCAGAACCACTTTCACCGACACACATGACTTCAGGGCTGCATAGCTTTGCAGCACTCGGGTCGCGTCATACTCCAAAGACATAATTTCTGTTGACACACAAGTGCCACAGCTCTCACTGAAATTTCCATCCATCTTCGTCCGCTTATCCGGTGTCGGGTCGCGGGGGGAGCAGCTCCAGCAGGGGACCCCAAACTTCCCTTTCCCGAGCAACATTAACCAGCTCCGACTGGGGATCGAGGCGTTCCCAGGCCAGGTTGGAGATATAATCCCTCCACCTAGTCCTGGGTCTTCCCGAGGCCTCCTCCCAGCTGGGCGTGCCTGGAACACCTCCCTAGGGAGGCGCCCAGGGGCATCCTTACCAGATGCCCGAACCACCTCAACTGGCTCCTTTCGACGCAAAGGAGCAGCGGCTCTCTCCGAGCTCCTCACGGATGACTGAGCTTCTCACCCTATCTCTAAGGGAGACGCCAGCCACCCTCCTGAGGAAACCCATTTCGGCCGCTTGTACCCTGGATCTCGTTCTTTCGGTCATGACCCAGCCTTCATGACCATAGGTGAGGGTAGGAACGAAAACTGACCGGTAGATCGAGAGCTTTGCCTTCTGGCTCAGCTCTCTTTTCGTCCACAACAGTGCGATAGATTGAATGCAATACCGCACCCGCTGCGCCCGATTCTCCGACCAATCTCCCGCTCCATTGTCCCCTCACTCGCGAACAAAACCCCAAGGTACTTGAACTCCTTCACTTGGGGTAAGGACTCATTCCCTACCTGGAGAAGGCATTCCATCGGTTTCCTGCTGAGAACCATGGCCTCCGATTTAGAGGTGCTGATCCTCATCCCAACCGCTTCACACTCGGTTGCGAACCGATCCAGTGAGTGCTGAAGGTCGCAGGCCGATGATGCCATCAGGACCACATCATCTGCAAAGAGCAGCGATGAGATCCCCAGCCCACCAAACTGCAACCCCTCCCCACCCCGACTACGCCTCGATATCCTGTCCATAAATATTACAAACAGGATTGGTGACAAAGCGCAGCCCTGGCGGAGGCCAACCCTCACCTGAAACGAGTCCGACTTACTACCGAGAACCCGGACACAGCTCTCACTTTGGTCATACAGAGATTGGATGGCCCTGAGTAGAGACCCCCTCACCCCATACTCCCGCAGCACCTCCCACAGTATCTCCCGGGGGACCCGGTCATACGCCTTCTCCAAATCCACAAAACACATGTAGACCGGTTGGGCATACTCCCAGGCTCCCTCCAGGATCCTTGCGAGAGTGAAGAGCTGGTCCGTTGTTCCACGACCAGGGACGGAATCCGCATTGTTCCTCCTCAACCCGAGGTTCGACTATCGGCCGAACCCTCCTTTCCAGCACCTTGGAGTAGACTTTACCAGGGAGGCTGAGAAGTGTGATACCCCTATAATTGGCACACACCCTCTGGTCCCCTTTTTAAAAAGAGGAACCACCACCCCAGTCTGCCACTCCTTTGGCACCGTCCCAGACTTCCACGCAATGTTGAAGAGGCGTGTCAACCAGGACAGCCCCTCCACACCCAGAGCCTTGAGCATTTCTGGACGGATCTCATCAATCCCGGGGCTTTGCCACTGTGTAGTTGTTTGACTACATCAGTGACTTCCGCCTGGGAAATCGGCGACAATCCCCCGTTATCCTCCAGCTCTGCCTCTAACATAGAGGGCGATTAGTCGGATTCAGGAGTTCCTCAAAGTGCTCCTTCCACCGCCCTATTACCTCCTCAGTGGAGGTCAACAGTGTCCCATCCTTACTGTACACAGCTTGGATGGTTCCCCGCTTCCCCTCCTGAGGTGGCGAACAGTTTTCCAGAAACACTTTGGTGCCGACCGAAAGTCCTTCTCCATGTCTTCTCCAAACTTCTCCCACACCCGCTGCTTTGCCTCTTTCACGGCAGAGGCTGCAGCCCGCCGGACCCCTCGGTACCCTGCAACCGCCTCCGGAGTCCTCCGAGATAACATATCCCGGAAAGACTCCTTCTTCAGTCGGACGGCTTCCCTGACCACTGGTGTCCACCACGGTGTTCGTGGGTTACCGCCCCTTGAGGCACCTAAGATCCTAAGACCACAGCTCCTCGCCGCAGCTTCAGCAATGGAAACTTTGAACATTGTCCACTCGGGTTCAATGCCCCAGCCTCCACAGGGATGCACGAAAAGCTCCGCCCGGAGGTGTGAGTTGAAAGTCTGTCGGACAGGGGCCTCCTCCAGACGTTCCCAATTTACCCGCACTACACGTTTGGGCTTACCAGGTCTGTCCAGAGTCTTCCCCCACCCCTGACCCAACTCACCACCAGATGGTGATCGGTTGACAGCTCTGCCCCTCTCTTCACCCAGTGTCCAAAACATACGGCCTCAGATCAGATGAAACGATTATGAAATCGATCATTGACCTTCGGCCTAGGGTGCTCTGGTACCAGGTACACTTATGAGCATCCCTATGTTCGAACATGGTGTTCGTTATAGACAATCCATGACTAGCACAGAAGTCCAACAACAAACAACCACTCTGGTTTAGATCAGGGAGGCCGTTCCTCCCAATCACGCCTCTCCAGGTGTCTCCATCATTGCCCACGTGTGCGTTGAAGTCCCCCAGCAGAACAATGGAGTCCCCCACTGGAGCCCCATGCAGGACTCCAGTCAAGGTCTCCAAGAAGGCCGAATACTCCGAACTCCTGTTTGGTGCATATGCACAAACAACAGTCAGAGTTTTCCCCCCCACAACCCGCAGGCGTAGGGAGGCGACCCTCTCGTCCACCGGGGTAAACTCCAACACAGCGGCGCTCAGCCGGGGGCTTGTGAGTATCCCCACACCCGCCCGGCGCCTCACACCCTGGGCAACTCCGGAGAAGAAAAGAGTCTGAAATTTCCATTGGTTTAAATGTGTCAAGGCTATAATAGTAAACATATAATGGAGGTGTGATCAGGGTGGGGTAAAACATTTGTTAATACATTTCAAATATTTCATGAAAATAGTATAAGATGTGTTAGATTTATGTTATCTGGCAAACCCACAGTGCTCGCTTTTGAGGGTATTAACCCGCATGACATTATTAATCAAAGTGTAGTCATGGTTTTAATAGAGCTGCAGTTAATGTGTACAGATAAAAAAGAGAAATGGAGAGATAGGTCTATGAGACATTGAGGTCGACAGACTCCCACTGATGTGGTGAATGGGAGGTATTAATGTTGGGATTTACTAAAGCAGCATAAAATCGGCCAAATGGTGAGGGAAACATAAAGCAGGCTGGCCAAGGAAAAACGTAATGGTTGCAAGGCTGAGGGAGGAACACTCATGAATAATTTTGCTGCGCACCATATTTAACTGACAGAATATTCAGTGAAGCTGATTTAGCTTTCTGTTTGACTGTTTGTCTCTTTTTCTGTCCCAGATTCTGATTGGGGAAGTGACCAGTTTCTTTGTGAAGGCAGAGGGAGCTCAGGAGAAGACCATAGTGACCGCTGACTGCTGTTATTTCAACCCTCTCCTCCGAAGGATCGTACGTTTTCTGGGTCAGTTATAGTTCTAAATATCAGAGGTTCTTTAGCTTTGACTCAATAGAGCCTGTGTTCTCTGGGACCAAGGCTCATTTGGATTTACACCAGTAGTCCTCTAACATGAGGTTAGAAAGAGCCCTTGTCCTTAGTGTGGGTCTCCTGTGGACTCATTTCCCCTCTCTTTATGTCCTGTGATCTTTTTTTGAGTATCTCTGTAGCCTGTATTTATTTATCATAATTAAAAATGTAAAGTGATGGACTGTAGATATAAAGCATAAAACAAAAGGCTATGTCTGTCTGGCCTATCACTCCCACACAGTTAACAGTCAGCGCAAGCATTTCATTCCCATTTAAGTGCTTGTTTCTGACTCTTACTAGTTTCATTTGATTCACTTATTTTGAGTTTACATACACACACTTTTTTCAATTTCTCACTTTGTCTCTCTTTTTTTTTTTTTTACATAGGTGTCTACTCCTTTGGCCTCTTCACCACCACCATCTTTGCCAATGCAGGTCAAGTGGTGACAGGAAACCAGACGCCTCACTTCCTGTCTGCCTGCAGGCCAAACTACACGGCTCTGGGCTGCCAGTCTCCACTGCACTACATCGCAGAGCGCCGAGCCTGCACAGGAAACCCATACCTGGTGGCGTCCGCCCGCAAATCCTTCCCTTCCAAAGACGCAGCGCTCAGCTTTTATTCCGCTATCTACACAGTGGTAGGGAACTTTTGGGGGGCGATGGGGGGCGGGAGACACACCAGAGATATTGTGGGATATGATGATGATGTTGTGTATGTTGATGCCTGACTTTTGTGTTGGTCAAACAAATACTGTAAAGTGTGCCACTAGGCATACTTTTGCTTTGCTAAAATGTTACTAGAGCAGAAGTAAAACAACTTAGAAAAAAAGTTTTGGTAAATCATTTAATGCTTTCCTCATCAGTTAAGAGCCATTAGAAAGAATAACTTTAAACAAAATTTACAACCTGGCAGCCCAAAAGTTTTTCTTAACTGATTTATAAAGCATCAGTATTATATGATTTATTTACCATTAATACAACTTTAAAGCTATAGTGCGTAGTTTCTGTCTCCCCAATGAGGAATTCTAAGTAACACCACTGTCAGCGCATCCACATGACACAAGCCTTCCATGGTCGTGCACCACCCCCCACCCCTCCTCCACACAGTTGCTAGTAGCCAAGGAAGACACAGAGGATTCAAAAAACATGATGGACTCTTCAGAAGAGGTAATTATCTTCACTGGAGCTCCCGCGCACGAAAGTCGCCGAACTACACCATTTTCTGAACATAGCCATACTGAGAAATACAGAGAGAGTTTTGTGTGGCTTGAATTTAACGGATGTTCGTTATTATACAAAAGTTACACGCTGAAGCTTTAAGTTACAACATATCCGCCCTTTATAAAGGTTGACCTAATAGCAAGGAGTACCAAAGTTTCTGAAGAAAGCTAACAATGTTGCACAATACTTCTTACTTTTTGGGTTTTAAGCAGGAGGTGTCAGAAAAGTTACCTCGACAGACATGAGACAATAAAGACACGACAGAAACAAAACTATATTCTTCCAAAGGGAAGGATTAAGTGCTTTCTTTACGACTGACAGCTACTGGCCTCACAGCTGGCCAATTTCTGATTGGTCAGTTTACATAATACTATTAAATGATGGCTATAATCTCAGTGTGAATAAAGATATAACAAAGAGGACTTTATTGCTTAATTATTTATCACATTTTTTCAATCACTTTAGTGTACACAAAGTTTTACATGAGTAAAGATGTAATTTGTAAAAAAAAAAAAAAAAACTCATTCCACAATCAAAAAGGAACAGGGAGTCACCTGAACACCATGACCTCCTTTCCCAGGATAAACCATGGGCATGTGAGTTTCTATTATTACATCCATAGAAACATCTAGTTATGATTAAAGTACTGCTGCACAGAGCCTTTGTTCTCTCTTTAATTGCAGTGCCGTGTTCCAGTCATTTTTTAGAAGCAGTGAATAAACATGGCATTGTTTTTTTTCTTTTTTACTTTATCAAACCCTTCAGCTGCTCTGAAATCACTGCAGAGCGCGGCCTCTTGTGGCTTATTCAAGCTGTTCACCGTTTGAATTATCTCAGGTGGCTGACTGAAGATTTGTACCTGATTAATTTCCAATATAAATTTGTCTTTCAGATGTACGTGACCCTGGTCTTTCGGACCAAAGGGACGCGTCTGACCAAGCCCACCCTGTGCCTGGTGCTGCTGTCTCTGGCCGTGCTGGTGGGGGTGGTGAGGGTGACTGAACACAGAAACCACTGGAATGATGTCCTGGCTGGGTTTGTCACTGGAGGGGCCATTGCTGCCTTCCTGGTGAGAAGGACAGGAGGGAGGGTGGTATGGGGAGGGAAAGGAGGGTTGTAAAAAGAGATAGGTGTAATTTCAGGGATCAAAAAAGGTTGGAGGGAGGTGAGATGGTGGTAGATAGATGGAAAAGGGTAGAAAGACAAGAGTAAAAGATGTTGCCCTACAAAGGCAAAGAGGGCAGTACAGATGCAGTGAAGTTAATTAAAAGAATGGTCGAAAGAGTTTTAGACTGGCTTGCAAACTGTGTTTGAATAGGAAGGCTCCTATTCTGATAGGAAAGGTTGTAATGTTATTATTAGCTTTTATGACATTTAAGCAGATTCATTTATCAATGACATAAAATAAGCTAAATAACACCTTAAATACTAAACTCTGCTTTTTCATTATCTTCAGAAGTGAGAAGACACATACAAACAAGCTGTGTTCTTTCACCTCTTTTGTCCATTTTAAAGGAGCATTGTGTAGAGTGACATCTAGTGGTGAGGTTGCAGATTGCAACCAACTGAATACCCCTCCCGTCACCTCTTCTTTTCCAAGCATTCAGTGGTGGCCTTCGGATAACGTATAAACACAAAATGCCCTCTCTACAGCCAGTGTTTGGTTTGCCGTTCTGTTCGGGTCTACTGTAGAAATGTGGCAGGCTCCGTGGGAAGAGGACCAAGAGGACCCACAACAATTCTTAGTTCTATTTTGTATGTACTTCGCTCTCTAACAGGCTTCACTATTGGTTTACCCCACTGGTTTACCCTCATGAGGCTCCGCCTCGGCACCCTAAAAAAGATTTCTGAACTCATCGCTCAATCAGGGGGTAGAACCTTATGGCACCCACCCCCTATAAAGCCCATGATAAAGCCCCAGTACATGCGTTGTTCGTCTCCCTTTTTTACTCAGCCACCTTGAGATAACCTGTTTTTTCTTCTGCGATTATATTGTCACCATTGAGTGTTGTATTATGGCTTCTTTTAAATCATGCTCATCCTGCTCAACTGTTCTGTGCTGCTCGACCTCCTCTTTTAATGCCGTCCCCCTAAATCCTACACACTGCTCCTTTAATTAGTTTAAAAAAATTAACCGCATGTGTGTGTTTTTAAAAGTGCTATATAAACTTTACAGTCCGTGGTTCATAGGGATTAAGTAAGCCTATCTGTTGTGCTAGCTGTATGTCAGTCTGTCTGTTATTATTTATATTTAAAAGTATAATACAAGTATAAGTAAAATACATCTGTTTACAGTTTAATACATTTAAATATGTGACTCATAGGTAGCTTAATAACACTAACTGGCATGAATCTAACTAGAGTCAAAACCTGGGATATCAGTAGACCTAACCGTTTTTCTGTAAGCTAGTTAGCTTTAGCAGGAGTTTAGCTGGGTTTTTCTCTTCATCATGGTTAATTTTAGCCTCTGGCTCATGTAGTTATGTGGATTACCTAACTAATGATGTCAGTTTATTAAAGTGGGAAAGTTGAAAGTTCTGCATCAGAGTGCACCACTCAATTTAATAATTGACATGTGTATTCTAAATCAGTGTTTTGGACATGAGTAATTCTCTCTCAAAGCTACGCATTGGGAAAGCATTTAATTAATAAATGAATGAGGGTGGCCAGGTTAGCTCAGTTGGTAGAGCAAGTGCGCATATATAGAGGTTACTCCTCAACGGAGTGGCCCTGGGTTCGACTCTGACCTGCGGCCCCTTTGCTGCATGTCATGCCCCTTATCTGTCATGTCTTCATCTGTCCTGTGGAATTAATGGACAAAATGCCCCCAAAAATTATCTTTAAATAAATGAATGAGGAAACAGTATAGTTGTGGCTATCTCACCAGTTAGCTTGAACTTGATATAGCCTAGCCTAGCTTGCTTGTTTTAGCTCTGTGACAGAGTGTGTAGCTACTGTTAATTTTACATGCTGTTTTCCTTTCTGTGGCATACTATTCTTCTAAAATCTACTCTTAACTCATTTTGGCTAAATAGCTAGTTACTGCATTTTGTCTTTGTAAGGCAGGATAGTATAATGAAGAGAGAGGGGAAGGATTGCATCAGAGAAGGGAGAGCAGTGTGGTGTGACCATAGACAGTAAAAGAAAGGTGGGACATACTGAGGGGCAGGAGGGATGGAGGATGAACTGATGATTAAGGCGAGCTTGAAAGAGCCTTACTGCCTGTGTGATAGATGACACACACTTTCTCACATCTATGAATGTGAATGGACTGAGATGAATCTTTACCATGGTACATTTAAATAGTGTAATTTGGTCTTGGGACCTCTTCGCTTAATAAAAAATGTATTTTCGGGAAAAACGTCTAGGGTATAAAGATCAAAGTGATCCCTGTGATTCATCCCTTTCTTTCCTCCCATAATATGTCTTTCTCTCTTTCTATACCTCCCATGTAGAGCTAGTGTCCTCTTTAGTTTCTGTTCCTGTGCACACAGGCATTTCATGCACCAGAAAATCCATCCCTCATCTCGTAGTGCAGTGGAGCGAATCTTACCCCTCCTTTTTCTTTTACCTTTTTTCTATGCTCTCCACTCCATCAGGTGTCATGTGTGATCAACAATTTCCAACAAACTCAGATAGCAATGCCAACTCCTCCACCCCCACAGCGTCGAGAGGCCCCGATCGGAATTCCTCTCCTCAGCTTGCCCCGCGTGGAGAGTCCACTCGAAAAGTTAAGTGTCCTCCAGGTAAGGGGTGGGAAAAACATTATGGAAAAACATTGACCATATAGTTGAAATAATGTATAGCAGCACTAAGTGTCCATGATGTATTTGTTTTTGACTGAAAAGTGTCTTAGCGACATGGCTTTGGAAATGTTGATGAGTGAGTCCACCGCTTTGGTCCACCGCTTTGGTCCAAAATGAAATATCTCTATCAGACATTCATGTTTCCCAGAAGAATAATCCTACTGACGTGAAATATTTTGTAAATGTAAATGTACCAGTGTTGTAACCTACGCAAGGTAAGGTATGGCCATCCTACCATGCTGTATGCAACGCATTGAGGTACATTGATGGGTCCTGGAGCTAGAATTAGTGACATTCCTCAGGGCTGAGTGATACAGGGGGTCAAGTTTGGACAAGGTGGACAGTGAGGCAAATAGTATCACTGAAATTGATAACAACTAAGCGTTTTCTTGATGCCATGGAAAACCAGGACTTTAGCCTGTACAAAAAGACCAGTGTGAATTTTATTTTCTTAGCAAGATAGATAGACTTTGGTCCAACTAAAATCCCCAGGTCTTTGTGATTATTAACGGACAAATACCTAGAAAACTAATACCATTCCCATCCGACACAGCTGTACTTTGCATTTAGAGATGCATATATTAGCATATTAACATGATAAACTGTTAGCATACTGATGTTAACCTGAAAAACAGCCTCACAGAGACGCTAGCATGGCTCTAGACCTTCAGTCTTGTTTTTAAATATCTATGGGACTATCTTTGACTCTATTTTGTCCTCACTGATAACCTTGGTTGTTGCATTGTATCTGGATTGATGCTTCTTTCTGTCTGATATCTCTGTTGTGTGCACCCTATTTCTAGACATCATCATTTTGCATTCTTGTCTCTCGCTGTCTCAGTCAAGTAAAATGCATCTGCTCTATTCCCTTGGGTTTTAATTTCCCACATGTTTTGAAATGATTTATACTCTTTAGTTCTCTCCCTTTCTATCTCTCCTAATCTTTTCTCTGTCCTTTTCCCTCCTGTTAGACTCCAGGGCTACCGTATTCTGAGATCACATGACCATCAGCCAATCCCGTCCCCCGCCCCTCCCGATGTGCTCCTCCCCTCACGGCGTTGCCTCACCAGCGCAGTCTAGACCTGCCCACTGAATTCCCCCCGCCCTGCCCTGCCCACCCCGTAGGACGACATCCTCTCAGACGAGTCAAATCCACGCAGGTCTGAAGGTCCACCAATCACAGGAGGCAGAGCAGCAACATCTGCGCATTGCAAGCATGGCATGGTCATCCACTAAGGACCAATAGGAGACGGATACATGTCCTTCTGTCTTGTTCTGTCCTGTTTGTCCTCCAAGATGGCCTCCTTTTTCTTTCAGGTGTAAAAGACCGAATGAAAGAATCGCCAAAGCCAGAGCTGTTGAAGCAATACTGTGTCCTCTTTCCCTGTCCTGTTTTCCACAAAGACCTGACAGTAACTCTAAAGACTGTTGGCTGGTGATGACTTGATAAAACTCTTAATTGAAAAAAAACTAAAAAGGGTTTGGGAATCAAAGAGAATTCCAATCACTGGTGGATTGTCCTCAACAGACCATTTTGCAACTCTCAGGACAATACAATGGAAAAAGGGACAAACAAAGACCTTTATGTAATCAAAATGCAGGTACCGTCTAGTATTAGGGTACAGATTTTTATTTCTGTCGAGTCGCGGTCAAAGAGGAAAGCACCTTTGTAAATTTTAGCACAGATGGACCAATTTAGTGTTCAGTAAACTGTGTTGGATCTTATTTGTTTTGGAGGATTTGGTTTTGATCTCTTGATGTATATTGTTTGAAGTGACAGAAGATAGATTTATACACACTAGAGCTGTGCTTGTGATGCCACATTTGTTTTAGGGCATGAGTTAATCCATCCCTGAAATGAACTACTACATTTGTATTTACTTTCCAAATATCTTTTATCTACTATTCAGGTGGGTTTTTCTAAATGTCGGTAGGTTCTACGTCCATGCTGTGAAATATTTGGAAGGTCTTATCATTTCACTTACTGCCTATTACCATGTGGAGTTCTTTGTTTGTGTTAGTTTTCTCACTTTCTTTTTCCCATACCCCCTTTAACACTCTCATGCCTGTTCTTTGTTTTCTTCTTTAAATTACCTCTATCTAAATGTTAATGTATTTACTCCCTTTGCTTTCCAAAGATGAATGTTTATAAGAGTAGTTTGGCATCAGTTGTTGATGCCACTCTTTATTCATCTATCCAGTTATTTCCTGCTTCAGTCCACCATCCTTTCCTTACACTGACTTTAGGAAACCAATGGCACAGACTAGTGTGTACGACACAGGTAAGACCTCTGAGTTTTGTATAGTTTTGTACAGTATATAGGTTTCTTTACACAGTATATACTACATTATCATTATGTTTAAATTGTGTGAACAATGTGAAGCTATACCTGAAGCTGTCTTGTAGGAAAATGAGTAGTTGCCTGGTCTAAAGCAGGAATGTAGCGCGGTGGTGTGTAAAAACCTAACAGCATACAGCTGGTGTGTTTGGCTCAATTTGCTTTGGTTCTGCTCTACACTGCAGGCAGGTTATTCTAGTAGGACAGTACACAATGGGTTATATAAAGAAGACATTGCTACGGTTTTATTAAGCGTGTGTGTGTGTGTGTGTGTGTGTGTGTGTGTGTGTGTGTGTGTGTGTGTGTGTGTGTGTGTGTGTGCTTATAGGGATTTGTGTGTATGTTCATAATGAGCACACTGTATGGCAGCATAACTGTTAATTGTGCAATCTGTTTTCTTAAGTTAAACTGTCAAAAGTAGCTGCTATAATTACACACTTGTGCTTGTGTGTAAATGCAGGCCTTCAAAGGACCCCTGCCAAGGCGTCCTAACAATGCCTGTTATAGCAGAAGGTGCTCATTATAGCTCTGAGATTACCTACAGTGAAACTTTTCAGTCTGAATTTTTTGTAAACAACTGAAGAGGTAGAGAACAACATAACGGTTTAAAAAATGTTATTTTCATGTTAAAAATGTCTCCGTTTTGTATTTATTTATCAAAATAAATTACAATTACCGCACATCGCTGCCCGAGTTGCATTTCCACTTGATTTTTTGTTGCAAACTTTAGTGAGGTTATGTCTATACTGTTATACCAGTTCCATTTGTTTTATACAGCTACTTCAAATCATTGAAATACAGTAGCCATGAACACTGTATGTTAGAATATAAAGAGACATATTATGGGATATCACACACCTGCCTTATATTAATATTGACCATCAATCAAACTAAGAGCAAGATGCCTTTTTGACAGCAGACATTTTGATTTGTCATAGTAGGAAAAGCACAGGTCACACTAATAACACCACTAATAACATTAACAATGGCTCTGTTTTATTTAATGTCCCAGTAAGTCATGGCAGTGTAACAGTGAGCCAGCATGCACAATACCAGGACCCTGAAACTGAAGCAGCAGCATGGAATTCAGCCATCATTCATGTATTATTTACACCTGTGTAAATGTTGAAAAGGCTGAAGATCTGTATTAGGACTTTGAAAAACTAGAACATGGAGCTGTGTCCCAATTTCTGTGCATACAATTGATTACATGATACACTCAAATAATATTATTTACTATTAATGTAGTTAATTGTGTCAGTTTTCCAATGTGAATCCCATGAAAATCAGGAACTGAGACATACTAATGGGAAAGTACAGCCCCTTAGTGGCCATTACCCAGTTTATTCTTAGAGATTAAGGATGGATTTAAAATGTGTAATTAGTATATGTCTTCTGACATACAATTATATGTTATATATTAGATCTGTGATGGAAAGCTCTGAAAAATGTACTATTACAGGAGATAGTGGATTTACTCCTCTATGCAAAGATGGGGGACCACCTCAGTTCAAAAAGTTGCAGTAAGGTGCTGTGGACACCAGGTGGCTGTGTTTACCATGCTGACCTGAAGAAAGTGGAAACCTGGTGGAAACCAAAAATGATTTTCACAGAGACCTCCGCTGCCCCACATTAGGCAATAGTCATTAAGTTAATAAATACAATGCAATGGCACAATTACTCTGAAACGTAGGCACAGGCAATGTCTCTCTCTCTCTCTCTCTCTCTCTCTCTCTCTCTCTCTCGCTTTCTCAATTGCCCCAGTGTCTCCCCGCCCCCTCTTTGTGTTCCTTTGAGTTTGTGTTTGTCAGTCTTGTTAATGACAAGGCACACACACACACACACACACACACACACACAAACAGAGAACGCTCTGCACTCTCTCGACAACATTATCTTTTCCGGAAATTGCTTCTCAAGCACAGCCGGAGCCCCATTAGAAAAGAAGAGCTCTACGCTGTAACCTTTTTAAAAAGCCATTAGTGATGCACCTGCTTTCTCTCTCTCTCTCTCTCTCTCTCTTTCTCTCTCTCTCTCTCTGTTCCTATTTGTGTGTCCTATTTGTCTCTCTTGTTAACACTGACACACACACACACACACTGTTTTCTGCATCCTGCCAGCTTCCCCATTCCCAATCCTACAAACTGACTACCGAGCAGCACAAGCATCCTTCCACTCCAGTTAGAGTGTGAATCACTGACATTTGAAAGTTCTGCATCAGAGTGCACCACTCAATTTAATAATTGACATGTGTATTCTAAATCAGTGTTTTGGACATGAGTAATTCTCTCTCAAAGCTACGCATTGGGAAAACAAGATATTTTATAAAATGTCATGTCACTGCTGTGAGCAGGCCGGGTTTACTCCATGAGAGATAAATGAGAAACTAATTTTGGTTATTCATACAATGTTTGCCTAAATTTGGGCATTCTGTGCAAACAAGCTTTTAATTATAAATGCTGTGCCCACTTATAGTAATTTAATGTTCTCATCATAGTTATTTGATAACTTAAACGTTTGAAAGTGATTACTCAGATACAGAAGTGATTTGTATTTAGTTTAGTTGCCTCCACATTAGGTTTAGTTGCCTCCACATTAACATCAATTATTTTAAGTTCTGCCAAACCTAAATGAGCAGGAGTGACATGACGTACTGTCATGTACATTATGGCATAAACATGTACGCTAGCACATGGTACATAGGTTACTATCTTTTAAGAAAAAACAAATATGTGTGGTAGACCATATTAAAGGCGAACTCCATCAATTTAAAAAAAATCAAAGTCTGTTTTTAGGTCTTGGGGAGAACTACTAACCTGACGCAGCATGGTTTGTTACACAGATCCATCAAAGAAGCCACCATTGGACTGTTTCGAAACTGTTTGGAAAAGGGCAGACAATTTCAAAAAACACATGGCAGGTGATTGGATGGAGTCTATCTTGTCCGGCATTGTTGTTTTGAACAAACAGTTGCGGCCGTCACACACATGTATTATAAGGTTACACACAGCTAAACCATGCCCAGAGCTGCCATCAGCTCTAAGCTGGTATATCAGACACAAATACATTACCTGAAGCCTGACAAGATGGATTTTCGTATGATATGTGTTCTTGCGTGATCTCGGGATATCCAGAGAATCCAGCTGCCAGGCAAGGTAAGAGAACTGCTGAATATGGGCAAAAAAGTAGTTTAAAGCCTTTTGTGGCTCCAGAGGGAGCTGCGTGAAATTTGATAAATCTGATAGATAACTATATAAAAGCGATGTCACTTGAGTCAGCACCACTTAGGGCTGAAGGCAAGTTGGAAAATAAAAAAAATAAAAAAAAAACGTGTGAAGAAAGAAATAAGGTTAAAAGACCTCTGTAGCCCGCTCCTCAACTTTGCTTGAGGCTAGCAGCTCGAAGATACATTAGCCGCTTCTATCATACTGTAACACGGTTGAGTTGATTTGTGGGTAATTTTAAAATTGTAGTTTTAAAAAGGATGGGAATGCATGGAATTTTAAAACTGTCCATTATGAGTCTGGCAATATTATAGGAGTATAATGTTAAAAAAAATTAATAAAAAGTGGGATTGTGTGTGTGTGTGTGTGTGTGTGTGTGTGTGTGTGTGTGTGATTTCCTGTGATGAGCTGAACTTTGCTCCCTGACTCAGTGTCTGTTTGGCATAATGTTCCTGACCCCGAGGTCACACACTGTCTCGGGCTGAACCAGAGTGTGTGTGTGTGTGTGTGTGTGTGTGAGAGAGTGAGAGAGAGAGAGAGAGAGAGAGAGAAAGAAAGAAAGAAAGAAAGAAAGAAAGAAAGAAAGAAAGAAAGAGAAAGAAAGAAAAAAGCATGTGAACTGAGAGTAATACAAAGTATATGGATGAGTGTGGGTTTATCGCAACCCAAAACAAACCAGCAGCCCCTGGGTAATAAAAATGTTCTATCTGTCATAGTAAATTACAAATATTGGTCTTCGCCTTGCTGCAGTCTCCTGATTATGCTCAATGGTCTGCCTCTGACAATTATGAAGCCATTAACACTGTGTGAGTGTGGTGTGAATGTGCATGTGTGTGTGTGTGTGTGTGTGAGAGAGAGAAAGAGAGGGAAAGTAAAAGGCTGCTTATTTGAGGAAATATGCTGTTATGGGTTTTTTTATGGACTTGAAGGCACCAGAACCTTACAGTTTCAGCCTTGGACTCTCAAAACATGACATTTACATGTTTTCTGTCAGTTTGCTGTTCTGTTTCTGACATCTTTCACCAAAAGAAACAGGGAAGAGAAGAAATGGAAGGGAATTAAAAAAAAATAACTTACAGAAAAGACCAAAGCCAATTTAGCTGGTGTGGATCATTACTGAGCATTCAGCACTCACACACACATTTTGGGTTTCGAGGGGCAGCTCCTTTACAGGCCACCAGACAAGGGGAGGATTATAAAGGCCCTTACTGCCAATCCCATCCAGCATGTCTGCTAAGGAAGACCATCAACCGGATGCAGAGGTCCCAGGAGACTGGATTAGGAATAGGGAGTAGGGAGTAGGAACACACACAGACACACACACACACACACACACACACACACACTCACTCACTCACTCACTCACTCACTCTCACTCACCTCAACTCACACACACACACACACACACACACACTCACTCACTCACTCACTCACTCTCACTCACCTCAACTCATGTAGAAACCTCTGTTAAGACCCTGCAGGGAACACCATTCAGGACACGCAAACTGAATCCCATTTCAGTCTATTATGATTTCAGCACTAATGACTGACAGAGCGGTGGCTTTGTCTCACATGATGTTCTTCTATTTCTGCATCTGATACACCTCTGTCCCTTTTTTATATGTAAAAAAAAAAAGAAAGTCAAAGAATCAAAACAAGATGTAAAACAAGTAAAATTAATAGTTGATTATCTGTAAATGTTTGCAAATGCAAAATTGTATAAGGCAGCAGCCTAGCAACAAAGCCTTAACGTTGTGTCAAACAGCTGTTGGTTTCTAATGTGTGTTTTTGGACAGCATTATATTACAACCCCTATTGTAAGTCTATTATATTGTATTAATATTGTTGTGTCCACTTCTTGGACAAAATAATAGAAACAATTGTACCACTATACTATATTGTATTGCTACATTGTAAGCATTTTTGCTATTTTGTCCAAAAGCATCTAACTTACCCAAAAACAAACCAATAGCCTATAACTGTGACTTCAAATATGACCATGGAGATGAAGCAATATATTTTACAACATTATAAGCCTCTAAAAAGGCAGCAGACTTAATTATTTATTGCATGGCTGTTGCACAGGATTGCACTGTGTTCAGGTCCGTCCACCTCCATTAATAACAATACTATACAGAGATGCAATGCAATATAATTCACCAAATGTTAATATTTTATATTATGATGTCAACCTAGGGACATTAAAACCATCATGGAACAGGTCCAATTAACTCTCTAGTGAGAAACACAAACACCCTGTTAAGTCACAAAACACCTTAAACAGATTTATCTCAAGGCTCCCATCTGACAGTACCCCCCCTGTAAGCGTCAGTAGCTACAAAAAGCTATTTGTAGCCTACTGCCACTTTAACACGTGCGGTCATTATGCCAACCCCAAACTGTTTTATTTTTATTTTATTTTGCTACGGCAGAGCTCCATCGTGGACCCGTTGAGGTCCCCGGACCCAAGCCTGGGAACCGTTGCTCTAGAGGGCATGCTCTTCGGCTCCAGGGCTGGACAGGGACACGAGAGAAAGAGAGGGGGAGGAGAGGAGCAGAGGAGGAGGAGAAGAGGAGAGGTGAGAGGTTGCAGCAGAGTTGCATGGGATGCTGATGCTGCTGCATATAGAGGCTCCATCGCTCCATCCCTCCCTCGGAGAAAACGGAAAAAACAAGGAGTGGTTATGTGATTTCCCACAAGCAGGAGGAGAAGCGCACACGAGAGAAAGGACTAGCAGGGGAGGGGGCGGGGGGGCGTTTCCCTGCACAATTCTCACACTTCAGCATGGATACAATGTATGGCATATGGAGGGTCTTCTTCAGGGGGAGCTAGTTGGAGGTAGCGGTAAGTTAAATATTTTTTTCGCTATTTACCATGAAAAAAAAACCGATTTGGACACACATCGCGCGGCGTTGCGTGGGGTCACATTACTTAACACTGTCCTAATATTAGAGAGATATTTGTTGAAAATCCCTGAAGTGAAGAAAACAAGACTTGTAGATGTAAGCTTTAAGGAGCCGGTTTTTAGCACTGAATGGCATGGGATAAAACGACCGATCTCATTGGCACGCTTTATGATTTGATAACTGAACAGGTTGGTCCTATCAGCATCACTCCCAAGTTCCAAATTACTTGACGAGAATTGCACCTGCACCTGTACGCAGCTTAATGTTTAACCAACAGCATGTCAGCTCCTCCTTTGTAGCCTGTTAGATGAAAAAAACAAAGATGGTTCAAATCCCTTTCACACACCCTGCAAAGGGTTAAAGATTCAATCCACGCTTTGTCACTCTGAACTGGGTTCTCCTTGTCAGTGGGAGCGGATGTATTTACAAACAAAGAAAGCTTAATATCCAAGCCTGTCACGTAGAAGACAGGTGCTGGCTGGCTGCGATTTTACAGTGGTGTGTGGTTGTGTGTGGTTATCTGGGCTAGTAGGCCAACTCGAGCCCATGCATTTAGGCCCAGCAAGATTAAGAAAACCAAAGTGTCTCTGTTAAGTTTGTCACTGAAAGTGTGGCCAAAGGCAGAGAGGGTAGTTTCTTATTCTGCACTCTAGGCACAATTTGTTGCAATAGCCATCTCCGGGTCATTTGTTTTTTGTCTGGTATAGTGACTATTAGACTCCACAGTGTAGCCAAAATGACTGGAAAGATTTGCTGTTGCAGGCATAAGCATAAACATCCTCATAACAGCGCCTTTAGTTCCAAGCAATTAAGCAGTAATGTGCAAGCAGCAGCAGCAGCGCAGCGTCCGCTCAGTCTCTGTCTCCATCTCAAGTCTTGTCTTTGCCTCCGGCACAGCCACTTGTGATTCTGCATCCCATCTGAAACACCAGGTACATTAAAGGATTGATAAGTCTGTTGCATCAGACATAAATATCAAACACAGACCGATTGTCTTTCATTAGGCCCTCCAGCTGGAGCCAGTTCACATTCAATCAAGTCAACCCAGGAAATGGATTTTCTTATAAATGCACACCAGATGTCTTTCACCATGAAATAAAGTTCACATCCAGTCTACATAGCTATTATTGGGAATAAAGGCATCATTGTAAATAAATGGATGCAGAGTCAGATTATAGGAATGGAAAAGTAAAACTGAGGGGACAAAAAAAAGGCCATACATTCAAAACGGCTTCTGCAGGCACACCCATTGTATGTGAGAGTCATTCCCTCATAGCTTAGCCCCCACATTGCAAAAAACTACACTGAAGCATGTCTTCAAATTAGAAAGGGACATTCCAGTGACAGCGAGAAAGACACAGACCGGTCCTGTGTAGTGAAAAGGGCAGCAGCAGGGTGTATTTTTACGCCAGATTTCTGACACCTACGTGCATCTCTTCACAGCTCTTGGTGAGAACAGAAGACACGTCCACTTGAGTTGTCATCATCAGCAGCCCAGACATGGACAGTTGGGATGGAGGATGGAGGCAAGAGGCGAGGAGAAATAGATGAGGAGAGAGAACTAGAGGAGTATGGGTAATGAGGAAGACGAGAGTCAAGATCTTCTTCTAGACATGATGGCCACGGCTACTTTTTGTTACTTCCTTTGCAATGACTTTAGGATTAGGATGTAGACTGCCACAGGTGTGAGAGGTGAAAGCATTGTCAGGGGCAAATGAGATCTTTCCGGGACTGTCAGGTTTCATGGTGTGCAGCTTTGATAGGTGAAGGGATACAGAGACGGATGTATGATTTACACATGCGTCTGGATGGATCTACGCACTGATCTGAGGACGGGAAAGTAGGGAAGAGAGGGGTAAAATGTCAAACACAGGGCACGAGCGAGAAAGACGACAGAGGGATCAAAATGATTAGAGAGGAAAGGTCAGGGGCAAAAGTAAGGGGAAGTGAGAAAAAAGAAAAAGAGAGACAGTCAAGTCATGTTTGTAAACTAGCCTGAGTTTTCCATGGGGAGCTGTCTGTGGTGCTGATGCAACCCCCTACACCCACACACACACACACAGTCTCCCCCACCTCCTCTTTTCCTTCTCAGCTGTTGATTGACAACTACTGTGTCTCTAATTGGCAAGTGTAGATAGGGAAGAGCCAGGCTTATTCTCCATGGGACAGACCAAGGAAAAGAGAAGGAGTGTGAGGAGGAGGGAGATGGGGGACATACAAGGAAGCCTTCCAACAATAAGTGAGTGAGGAGAGGAGAGACAGAGATAGATGGAAAAAAAAGGAATGGAAAATGGAATGAAGGAAGACATGAGGTGAGGAGGAGGGTATGGAGGTGAGGGCTGAACATCTGTTTGGTAATCAGTCTCTCCCCTCAGTGCAGTGTAACACACACTGACACCTATTTGATAATTGGTGAGTCTGCCATCTCCCTCAGCGCTTGGCTAAATGGTTGCTTGATACCAGCGAGAGCAAAAGGACTAGCTGTTGGCAGTGCAATCTGTTTACTTGCTGCAGCTCAGGTACTGTAGATGCATAGCAGGCTGCCTTGTGTGTGTGTGTGTGTGTGTGTGTGTGTGTGTGTGTGTGTGTGCGCGTGCGTGCGTGCGTGCGTGGCTAAAGCTTACAACCTGCTTATTAGTCTAACAATGAGCTCGAGATGTGACTTGAGGTGTGCGTGAAATGTGTATTATAATACCTGAGCAATACTGCTGCATTGTTATTCAAGGATAAATATGATCTCTTTTGTCTCTCTTATTCTAGGTGCTGTTCTTAAAGATATGCCTCCACATAGACAGACCTCCTCCGTCCAAACTGCAATCTTATTCAGAGTGCAGGAGCTGAAGGGATGCACGCAAACAAGGAGAATGAGATCCAGAGCTGAGAGGAGAGAGAAAGGAGGTGGGCCTCTTTGCTCCGGTCTCGACCACGGGTATTCTTGGGTTGATAATACAGATGTGGATGTTATTGCTTGAGAATACGCGTAGTCGAGTGGAAGCTTTATCGTCTACAGTGGACCAAAAGCAGAACTCTATTCGGTAGAGTACAAAGGCAGAAACCAGGCAGACACATACAGTATAAATGTATGGCCAAGCTGAGCAGGTGACACAGACATTGGGCTGTTTTTAATTAATAAGCACTCAGAGGTGATTTTTTATGGGGAAAGGCTTATTTTGGTCAATCAGAGAGGTTTTTAAATAGAACGCAATCAGGACTAGCCAAATCAAATCCAGCCACTGAAAAGGTTTTATCATCGTAGATTTATCAACCATGTCACTCTTTACACCTGTGGAGGAAATGAGTTTGTTTCGCTGTCCAGGTTCAGCCTCTCCTGCAGAGCTGCTGGTGGGGAGGACTTGCACCGTGCCACTAAGCTAAACCCCCGGGCATTAGTTCAGGGAGCTTAACACAAAGGTCTTCAGACTCAGACGTTAATTCCAAACCTTCTTGATTACATACCCTTGTCAGTCAGTCGTGCTTACAAGTGAGCCTATAATCTTATCAGTTGATGAGTGTCTTTCATAGCCCTTCACACTCTGCACAAAACATTTTCCTCATACTGAACAGAAATTGGAAGTTTGCAAAATTGGCTCCTCGGACTTAAACGACTGCGATGCCATGGGATGGTACATTGGTAGCTGTGCAAAACCGATCAACCCACTGCACTACCAACTACTCTTGCACTCCTATTTTTTACTCCCCAGCTCATGCTAAAAATGTGTGAGAGTTTGATGCCTGGAGCAGCAACAGGAGACAGTAACACATGAGGACATGTCAAAACTTGCACCCGTGGCTGACATGTCAGCATTCGGCTCAGCTGACTGGCTGTCATGATGGAGACTCAGACTCCCGCACATGTATAAAAACTGCATGAGGGTTCATGTGATCTACATGCCAGTGGGGCAATATGGGATTGATGGATCTTGTGAAAACAAGCATACAGACAGATCCCCATATGTATGAATGCACACACACTGCAGCTAGGTTCACTGGGTCCATGTGCCAGTGGGGAAATAAGGGATTGATTGATTTTATGGGAAACTATTTTTAGTCAGAATGATGGATGTTTATGTCTTTTATTGATCAAGTTGAGGTGTGGGTGTGAAGAGTTCTTGGACGTCAGGGTTGGCTGATTAATCAGGTAGCAAAGGTGTTGGAATAAAACATCCTGAATAACATTTTTGGAGCATTAGCATTATTGCTAAGTATTATAAATTAGAAAATCAACATTTCATTGCAAATTCAGCAATATATTAGCATCCATTTGCAAATGTACCAATGATAAATGACTCTCTTATCATGAACCATTCTATGATTTCTTACTACTGTGCAAGCAAATCTCTTATTTATTAGCAGTTTGTAATTATAATGTATACAAATTTTACACTGACGTTGTGTAAACTTGTTGATTTGGCAAAGCCGTTTCTGTGGTTTTGTGTGTATTTCTGTATGTATGTGTGTGTGCTTCTAAGCAACAAAATGACTATTGTGAGCACAGCTCCAGGTGCCTAGCAACCGAATCGCTGTTTCCTTGGCAACAGTTGCCTCGCACTCACTGTGTGGGTGATTGGCAGCCTTGACAACGGAGACGGAGTGACACTTGACCTCGCGTGCTGAATGGGAGAGGAGAAAGAAGGAGCGAGATATAGAAGAGAGGGGGAGGGAGTGGGAGGGGACGTGCAGAGACAGACGAGAGACTAAGTGATAATCATTCTCCATTGTAATCATCCTCCAGCATGTTTCATAAGGCGTCGTCAATACCTCTCCAGCTGGGGTCCATCATCAAACACAATACGCAGTGCAGTGCGTGCGCGCGTGGAGACACTTTACCTGGGTGGAGAGCCCAGGCAGGCACTCCACATCTCATCTATTATCACTCAGCCCTGCCTGGTGCACAGCCTCGCTACACTGTGTCTTCTTTCATTTGTGATCTGCTACATCCCGTGCTCTGTGGGGATGAATGGATACTGGACTCCTAAAAATGTCTCACGGTCACAGATGTCACAGGAGAGTAGATCAATAGTCGTGCACACATACATTTTACTTTGAAACTGGCACTGCCAGTGTCTTTGACACCTTTGAATTTAAGTGCAGCAATTATTAAAATGTATTTTTTTAAGTGTTCTTCTGGGTCATCATCCATTCACTTGCTGAGGGTATCCCATTGTGCTAGGATTTCTTTGAACCAAAAATCTGTGTTCTGCATGGTTGACTACACCTGTGTATCGTCAACACTAACAGTAAAAACTCAAAATAAAAACACACATTTGGAGGTCTTTGTGCGTGTTCTTTTACCTAATTCTACTTTTACTACAAAATATATCAAGTCAAGGCTGCTTATTATTTCAGTACTGACACTCACGTATTTTTGTAACCATTGTCTTTATTAAGTCTCAATTTCTTTGACAGTTCATCTAAACCCTAATTCTGAGGTTGTCCCTCCATTTGTCACCAGCTGGTGGTGCTCAGTTCTGTACAGGATGTTTATGATGTGGGATTATCTTTTATTTCCATCTCCCCATTTAAAAAAAATAAAAAAAGACTAAACATTCAACTAAATCAAATCAAGTTCAAACTACCACCTCTTGATCACAAAAAGAAAACCTACTCTAGCGTGTGTTTAGTTAATTATACAATAAAATAAAAACCAACCAACACGTACTGGTATTAAGTCTTATTGCTTTATTTCCAAGATCACACTTATCAAATTGATAACATTTTTTTTTAAACAGCGTGCTTTTATGCTATTAAACACTGAAGGCTGTTGCATAGGAAAATAAGCACTCAATATTAACACTTGATTACAGTTTAAGAAAACACTATTTTCTAAAAGTCCGCTTCATAACAATTTGTACTTATTGAATTTTTTTATTTCTCAAACATGTAAGCTAAAAACATACAATCGAGTGAAAAACTAAAATGATTTAAGAATTCAAAACCTTTGAACTTAGCAGCTAAGCCTAAATCTCACACGTCCATTCCTCTCTGCAGTGGAATGACCTAATGTTGTGACACAACCGTCTTTATGAGGATGAGGAGAGCTGTGGACACACAACCCGTAACATCATGCTGAACTGTGTTAAGATTTAACCAAAGAAAAAGTTCACTCCAACCTACACTTTGCAAAGCCTGGCAGTGAAGCCATACCTGAAAAGTTTCCTCTCCAATTAGGCCCTGCTGCGTGTGTCAGAGTGTACGATAGAGAACAAACGTGTGGAAAACGTAATATTTTCAACTTTTGAATGCACCAACTCACTGATTCTGTCAAGATCCACATATTCCCATGTCTCTTTCTCATAATGCGAACCAAAAAGATTTTACTTTATTGATTTCACATTAAAATGCCAATATGGGAGCCCATTCACTTACACTACAGGCCTCTTGTGAAAATTATATTTCTGCACCTGACAATATCTATCGGTTAAATCTAATAAAATCTAATAAAAAGAGGGACGCGTTTTCCATTCACAACTTCTATGTAAAAGCTAAAGGATTTTTGAGACCCATACAAAAACAAATGTTGAAAATAGAAAGCTCTCAATTTTTTTTAATACATCTCAAGAGTCAAAACTAGAGTTGTGGGCTGAAATCTTACACAGAAGGGGGAGATGTCAGAAGACAACGGGAAGGCTTCAGGGCCACTTTCTACTGAAGACCAAATAAGTGAAACTGCTGTTCACACAACTGTAAATCTCAAGTGACCACATGGAAACCTGTGAACAATTAAAGTTTCATAAATGTCCTCGGACCAGCTTGATCCTAATGGGCCCAGGACCATCAGCCCCATCCTCATCCCATTCCTGAAAGACATCCAGCTCCACGAGGGCTACTGATTAGCTGCTTCACAGGCATCTATCCAGTCACTGTACACGTCAACTGGCTCTGACAGATCTGAAGAGAATTGGATTAAGGATAAAAGGAACTTTGTTGCTTAAGAGTAAGAGTTTAAATCAGTGCGGGATGATATGAACTTTGGAAATCAAGACACAAGTTATTATCTCATGAATTAAGTGTGGAACTTCAGTCACATAACAAGTGGTTGTATACGGGGGGAAACCCTAACCCATCACTGTTTAAAGTTGGTCTTTGGCATCAGATGTGAATGGCGTCCTTGATCTTTCTTCAGCCAATGCACTGTAGGGTTCCCCACAGCTGAACACGTACCAATTGGAAAGAGACTGAATAATCGCTGGTAACCGCCCTACAGCCAGTATTTCTCATCCAAAAATCATGTAAATATAGCCGAACATACAGCGTAGCTGCTGTCAATAATTTATTGTTTATGGCGATTTTGTTTGCCAATGTGTTTCTACTCTTCTGTAACTTTCTTTGTGAGCACACATTTTAAATGTCGATATAGCTGACACAGTTGTTGTCATTAACCTGCATTTATGTTATTATGTTGTTGTTGTTTGTTCATGTGTGGGCAGAGATCTTTATGATACAGGAAAGGATAGAGTGGGACACAAAAACAGCAGCTTAGTGTAGATGTAGTCTGAGCCACCTCCATGACAACTGAGCAAACACCATTCGCTGACTAGGACTATGTGCTGGGGTATACTCTTATCAGAACTAGATTGTCAAGTGAGTAGCGGAAAGTTACAGAAATGGTCAGACACAGCCTCCTAATAATCGTTAAGGGGGTTTCCAAAGTTATCAGAGACACAGCCTCCTAATAATCGTTAAGGGGGTTTCCAAAGTTATCCGATTATCTGACGAGCACTTCTGATGAATTATACTGGGCACTTGTGGGATCCAGTTGAAAGTGCCTGTAAATAAACTAGTTACTGGACGTTATAGATTATTTTGTTTAATCACTATTAATAAGGGTAAGACCAAACTTTCACACTAAATGCTAATACACATAAGTGTATGTTATTTTTTTAAATGAGGGTGTTCAAACAGTTCGGTTATGATTTTTTTGTTAGAGAAAGAGAAAGTGGTGTTATCTAAAATTCATGTAAGAATAAGGATACAGGTAATGGGGGTCTGGAACTCCTCCAAGCAGACTGTGCATGATATTATACCAGTATTTCTGCTTCTCTCCCTGTTAACATAAAAAGCACAACAACAAAAAAGTTTGCACCAATCACATCAGAAATCAACGAATCAAACTTGAAGCAGTTGTCTTGGGATGATAGGTATTTGGTGGAATTGTAAATACATTTTGACATCACATGACTTTTCGTGGTTGCAGAATGGACAGGTGAACTGAGAGTCCAGATCTCCTGTCATCTTCTTTTTAGGAGGAGGCTTTCTTTTGGACTTGCGGCGACCCATTGCTGCACACAAACTGAATCAAGTATGTGCGAAAAAGAGACAAAAAAACAGGCAGCTTTAACAAGGAGAACATCTGCGATAGGAAAATACCACCAAAGAGGAAATATGTGAGAAACATGTACAAGAGAACAACTCCATTCGGCAGCTGCTGCTCCATATTGTTAGCAACTAAAGGTAGCAGGCTAACGTTAGCATGTTTGTTGTTGATCTCTAGTAACGTTTCAACGTAAATCGCCTCACGATGTTAAATGGACTCTGGTAAGAAAACATATTTGAATATGCCTCGATTAACCGTAGCTATTAAAAATGTCGTGATTGATAAATGGCACCTAGTAAAAGTTTAATCTTGTTTACCTTTGCTTGTAGAAGATACACGTTGCGGTAAAGAGAGGAAAAGACTTCCTCAAAGACCCGGCACCGGCAACTGTTCGCGTTAAGTGATTGGAGGAGAGCGTGTGCTTCACGGCCAGTCATTGGATCCCTGAAATGTCAGTTAAAATGATTGCCAGTGACGAAACTGCTACTGACACACAGTCCGCGTGGCGACAGAAGATGCTTAGGTGTGTTGTCTAAAAATATTCTCGTTTTATGTTTTGACATGCCCCAGCCCTGCAAAATTCTTGAAATATTAAGTTGTCAACTTGTTATACACATTTGCAGTTAGCGTGGTTTAAATGGCGTTTGTGTCGTAGTTTGTCTTCTTTCCTCAGTGTTTGGGATTGATATGGTAACTTACAGTACGAATCACCTTAGAGCAAAACGCTGGTTTTGTCGTCAAATAAATGCAACTTTAGCTAGCTAGTGTAGTAAAAAGTACAATATTTGCCTCTGTATGTAGTGAAGTAGAAGTTGCATACAATTTAAATACCTAAAACACTGTGTAACTGTATGTTGTTGTTGGTGCCATATCCATCAGCCAGTATGAAAAGAAAACGAATCATATGCTGCTAAACGGTTAAATATACAATGCATTCCTGTTATAACATAATGTGTATTTTGTCAGACAACATTCAGAGGTTTCGGGCAGTTAGTATATGACATTAGATCGCCAAATAATGATTATTTTCATCATAGACTGGCCTGCTGATTATTTTCTCAATTCAGTTTATTGTTTTTTGTCTTAAAAATGTCAGAAAATGGTGACAAATGCCCATTATGATTTCCCAAAATGACATCTTTAAACAGGCTACAACACAAATATATTACATTTGCAAGGATATAAAATAAAAAAAAAATCGAAAAGGTGGACTTATGGTTTAATTGACTTACTCTAGCACTACAAAACATATGCAAAACAGATAGCATAATCATAATTAACAATTTGTGAAACCTTTATGAAAATGCCTTAATCATGTAAGACAAAACTCGCAGAAACATTTTATGATTATATGTAAAGATAAGAAAGTTTGCATTATAGTACATGATTGGTTTGAACATTATTGTGTTATGTAGTAAATGTCAATGATGTGGACGGTGAAGGTGGTCAGCCTGGGTGTAGTGGGCCTCTCTCTCAGTGTGGAGCTGCTTGGCTGGCTCCTCCGTCGCCTCAGGACTGGAAGAACCCTCAATGAGGTCCTCTTCTTTCCCTCAGAGGTGGCCTGTGTGGAGCACATCTTCACTCCCTCGTCGCCCTAGTAAGTGAAACATAATCACTGCATTGAGTAAAAGGAAGCTATATATGATTTTCTCTGTATCACTGTCAAGTGTGTTGTGACAGTGCATGGCCACTAATGCAAAAATTCATAGCCCCTAGATGCATTCAGTAAGTGGATTTACTCAGTGCAATTACCATTCCTCGTCCCAATTGTTTCCCACTTAACAGGACTATTCTTTGTATACTGAATACGTGTTTCACATAAAATAATACCTAGAAAACCCAATTTGGGCAGTTGGTTTCCTCACCTTCTGGACAACCTGGGTGAGAGGTGGAATATCCAAACAGAAAAAAGGGATGCAGGATTAGTATACCCTTTAGAAGATCAACAGGTGATACAGTAAGTAGTCAAACTCATATTTTCTCTTGTTTTGGCTTTTCCAGTTCCTGTCTCTGCCCGTTGCCTCATGGCGTAGAGACCTCTTTCTCTCGTTTTCTTCGCCACATCCTGTCTGCTACCTCCTCTCTGGACTTGTGTGTCTTTGCCTTCTCCAACATGGACCTGAGCAGGGCTGTACTAGCGCTGCATAGCAGGGGCGTCACCATCCGAGTCCTCACTGATAAGGACTACGCCGCCATCACCGGCTCCCAGATAGGGGTCCTCCGCAAGGCTGGTAAGGGAAACAGATCCATGTATTTATTTTTTATTATTATTGTGAAGTACTATATACAGTATGTCTTCATGCTGTGTGACAGTCACTATGATGAACCATCCTTATTATGCCAAGCAATTTCAAAAACAGGCCCAGGGAGTCATATTTAAAATGTATATAAATAATATCTAGAGATATTACATTATTGTGACTTTTCTAATAAAGTAATATCTAGAATATAATATCTAGAGATATTATTTGTTACAAAAGTCACACTAACCCATGTGGGGTCATTATAATGGACACATTTCACTTGAAATACATGAAGGATGACTCTGGTCTTACTCAATAAAAGGTACTCTCTCTGTGTTCTTAGACTATCACTGTCATTGTCAGTAAGTCCCACAGGGTTCCTTAGTGGTGAATGGAGAGATGATAGGAACTGTCTGGGGGAATGGAGGTTTCCACTACAAACCTCCCTATGAGTCATGGTAGTCATGCTCTGAAAGATTTTGTGTCACGTGTCCGACTCACACTGTCTCACTTTCTGTCGCAGCCCTCTGCATTTAATAAATTACTGCCACTCTATACAGTATTGTTAAGTAAGAATTAAGTGAGTAAGAAATTGGCAACCAAACAGCAAATTTAATCAGGCAAAGTGTTTCTAAGTGTGTGTGTGTGTGTGTGTGTGTGTGTGTGTGTGTGTGTGTGTGTGTGTGAGAGAGAGAACCACTTTGGCACAAGGGACAACCAACTCCTCTTTTCATACTGTATCTATCTATTTTGTCTGCAGAAACCTTTTTTTATCCTCAAGTAACAATATGTGACTGGCACCTAATTGCTTTGGATTAGTTTGCTGTCACTGGTTTGGATAGTCCAAATATTTCCCTGAAATATTCCCTGAGGCTCTCAAAGGGCAGGGAAAATTATCTTAAAGCTACATCTTCTGGACTCTCCGCGTCCTAGGGGCCAAAACTGGAAAGACATCAAACTTTAATTGCCGCTTGCATTTACTCTTTCCCATTATTTTTGGCTCTCTTTACTTTGAGCTGAACATTTAAAAAGGCACCATACACAGAGTCTTAAAAACACATTCCTGGTAATAGTGTTTAATTTTCTTTAAAGGGGCATGCACTTACTCCTTCAAGAGATAATTTGCATGTCTAATCTCTCTCCCAGTTTAGTCTGCAGTCCAATCTACAAATTAGTAGTCTACAGTGTGATGCAAACTGAAATCAAAACACCCTACCAAAGTCATTTCCATTGTACACAAAAGAAGATAAACTATTTCTATACAAAACCAATATAATTTTTACTGTATGTCCTTGGTTTATGTAAAATAGCCACTGCAGTTATTTAGTAATAGTTTTTAGTTGCAATACTCAACAATAACAAATAAATGCACATCTTTAGGAAAAGCTGATAGCAAGTAGTAAAAGTAATCATAATTAACATACATATTTAAGAAATCAGACAAGTGAAATAAATATAAAGGCCTACTGTATGTTTAAAATTGTTTGTCAGATTTAATAGCTTCTTCTCAGGTTCCCCTATGCAAATGATTTCTTCTGCTCAGTCTGGAAAAGAGCAAGAAATAAGTGTCTTGTGATTTTATGTGTTTGTTTTATGTTATTGTGTTGTAAGCTATTGATGAAATGATTTTGCAGTGGTGAAATGGTTTATGTAGTGAAAGTACAAAACTTTAAAGCTCCATTGTGTAATTTTTTGAGTTGATAAATATGTGTTCATTCATGTGTAATTACTTCCACCATCTAATCAAAGTATTCTCGTACGCAGATTAGATGGTGGTGTACGTAGAATCCATCATTCAGAATACATATAAGCGAGTCGCTCGAATGGTGGCAGCCATGTTGCACCTCCATCTTTAAAATACATTAGCCAAAGAGGGACATACCGCCGCCTTTTGCGCTTTTACACTCAGTGCCAGGGGAGGAGATAACTTGTGACTGCCGACAGATTTGAAAGTCTGTTGAAAATGGAGGATTGGGCATATTATCGAGGACATGTAACAGAGTTACCAAGGAAGTTAAAAAGAGAATTAAAACGACAACGCGACAGGCAAAGCAACAAGAACAAAGTTAATATTGGAGTGGCTTTTCCAAGGTGGAAAGAGCTCATAAGGAGCAAGGATTTTAAAAAGGGACACCGAAGTTGCCTGCTTTCTTCTCAAAAGGTAATCTTGCCTATTTGCGTAAATTCAAAGTTTTATAGTTGCTTGGCTAACTATAGCATGGTTGTGCATAATGCTAGAACAACGTCTAGGATACTTTTCCTCGCGTCAGTGATGAAAAAGGATTGTCTATCTTGTAACATAAAAGTAATCATATGTGTTGTGATTTCCCTGGCAGACAACTCATGTAATGGAGTTGTAACACAGACTAGCTACAGCTGGAACAGCTGCGTGTAAACAACGGAGATACTAAGAGCTAATTTCGGTTTCATTGACATTGTTCATACTGCTCAGAGAAATATATTAAAAACCCTAACCTCCGTTGCTTCTCTCCTATGCTGTAAGCATTGCCTTACACTATTAATCTCGTACAATATACAGAATAACGATAGCACTGATACTTTACTAACATTGGCTTGCATATGTTTGGGAACCTGATAGCTGATGTTAGCAATGAAATGGTACCAAAATAACCTAAAACTATTACATTGGAAGGAACACTCACGGACGAAATCGTACTTCTTGGAATAATACGGCCACCGTAGGAGTTAGAACGCGCTCGGAATGGGAGGGGCTAGAAAGTAACATTCAGTTGGTTGTCATATACAATTTCACCACTAGATGGGAGAAATTCTTACACAATGTAGCTTTAAAATGCATTTAGATTTGTTGATTTCTACATATATTACCCTTCTATATTACAACTCCTCAGGTCAGGTCAGCACTGTCCATTTAGAAACTTTTTTTGTACTTTTTTCTATTGCTGTTTCAATTTAAAAAAGACACATAAAAAGCAGGAACATTCATTGATACTTCTCCTTTATGTATTCACAGAAAGAACCTTATGTAGTATTCAACATATCCACATTCTCATTAATATTCTTTGTGCACAACCCACGACTACATAGCAAAGAATCTCTACAGCATTAAAGAATATTCTCCACCTTCTTGCCTGTCTACCCTCTGCTCCGCAGGGATCTGTGCACGATGCGACGTGGGCTCTGTTTACATGCATCACAAGTTTGCCTTGGTGGACGGCCGGCTGCTCATCACCGGCTCCCTCAACTGGACGCTGACAGCAGTGCAGAGCAACATGGAGAACGTCATTGTCACCGACGAGCCAGACCTGGTGCAACCCTTCATCAAGGAGTTCCACAGGTTATGGGTGCACAACAATCCAGCCCGATACCTACACTCAAGTGACCAAAAACCTGCTCACAGTACCACCAGAACCTTGGACTGAAAAGCCACGATGAATATTGAGTCAGAGCTCATCAGCCTTTGAGGTAGAAGGTATGCATGTTAAATATGTTCAGGCAGTTTGGCCACAAAACATTAACAGAATTGGATCTTTTCTTGTTCCCGTTCTGTAACTTCTGGCTTTGGAGGACTTCAGATGACAATGTTACTGTTCAAGATGATGTAGCAGTTTCGTGGCAGTTTTATTTTAAATATGTATCAGAAAACGTGTCTGATTTACCAGGCTATGTCTAGAGTTAAGAGTTCCTGTTTGATTTTATTGTTTTCTTATATTTTACTGTTTGGCTTAAGATGAAGATAATATCCACAAAATAGATGTGGTCCAGTTCTAAAGAGAATACCTCTGTTTGTGTTAGGTGAGAACATTTCTTATTAATTTAAAAAAAATAGGAATTTAGTAATTTTAGAAAAAATAGGCTATTTAGAAATTTGAGTTGAATACCTTTATTAAAAAAAAGAAACCGTTCACTATGTGTATAACTCTATTCTAATAAACTGGCTGTGTATTGTTTAGGGTGTACGTGCTACTGATGTTGATGTTTTGCCAAGCACCAATAAAAAGCCTCTTTCACACTGCAGTTTTGGCAGGTCTGTTGCATCACTGCCCCACAGCTGTAGTTTTTCTCTTGCTCCAACATGATTTTCTCTGTTTTAAATTCACAGTCAGGCCTTACAGCACAAGCACATGCTGGTTTTCTCAGTGCTTAACAATGCCATCCTTTGAGGTTTGCAAACCCAAGTAGAGCTGATCTTGTTTGGACATGATTAATGTTCCTGGGTGCAATGCTCACAGTCAGGATGATGCTTGTTGAGAAAGACCAGGACTACTTGGGTTTGTATGATTCAAGACTTTGAAATAATTCAGTGATTTACATGTTGAAGTTCGGCATAGACTTTATGAATCAGCTGCCATATTTTATCCACGGTATAAAAGTGACCAATTAAACTGAGATGTCATGAGTTTGGATGCGTTACTAGTGCGTAAAGCTTGCGCCATTTAACACCGTTTACAGCACGGCTGCCTGAGAGGTACTATTGAAACTCAAGCATAAATTACGACAGAATAATACCGGAAATGTAGTGATTTAGCCTTCAAATTAATAGTTTGACAGGACAAACGGTCATGCAGTTTGTCAATGTAGTCTTCCAATCAGTCAGTAAATCTTTTGTGTCATTATATAGGTATTGACTATCAATGGGTTTTTTTGGACAGTTGGTCAAAACAAGCCATATAAGGAGTCACCTTGGAGTCTTGCTTTTTTCACTAGTTTCAGTCTAAACAATCAATTTAAACCAAAATACATAAAGGAATACCATAATTAGTCACTCACAGCTCTACACATTAACATTACTGAGTATAAATACTATAATATACAGTAGTTATACTTATATGGTACTATATCAACATTTCACAGAATCGCAGAGGAGGATGAAAATTAACAGAACAGCACAATACAAACTAAAACAATGACAACTCAACTTTGCTCCAACGTTGCTTAAACAAATGAAGGATGTGTTCACGGATGTGTTCAACAAGCCTAAGTTTGAAAGAAAATTTGTGGTTTTATTTTGAAAATCCATACCGGGAGTTCGATTTATATCTCCTTGCTGACTTGACTTTGGTTACACAGTGGGTGTCCCACATGCACAGCCTGGAGATCCGGTAGCGGAACGCTTGAAGTGGAGCGCCCGATTGCAGCGCACACCCATCGGCTTTCAGGTAGAGGTGGATGACCGCGGGGAGGACGGAGGAGACAGACTCATAAACAACATCCAAGGTAAGTAAACTTTCAACACCGTTGTCAAAAACGTTTTTAATGTCACCAGGTTGTAGTTGAGCTACCGTATGGTGTGGCAGTTTAGGCAAATTAGGCTAACTAGTCTACAGTGTCAACCTAACGCATGTCAGAAAACTTTTATCTTTGTGTTTGTAGTACATGCAGGCTGGTTTGTGTAGCAATAACTAGATACATTTTAGGTGTCAACAAGTGTCGTGACCCCATGTGCCCCCTTATACAAACAGTAACGTAGCCTGGTCTTTCAAAGTGCACACCCCATTTCCATTTACCGTTTCCATTAACTACGTTTGACCTAACAACTTTATGTCAACATCTGCTGTTATCATCTGCTATTATTATTATGACGCGGTTGCTTTTATACGAGATGCCCGGTTTTCATCTACATCCAGCGTTAAACCTCACACCATAACCGTTTCTACGTTATTCACATTGATATGTGGGCGCATGCGCGGATATTAGTGTTTTGCTGAGTGTGTACAGCAGCACGCCGGCCAGTCCCTCTTTATGGTCTTGGAAGTGGTAATGCTGAGCTGGTCTCCTGAGAGATCGCAGTCAGCAGGGAGGAGTACAGGACTCAGCTCAGCCTTTGGGAAAGAGGAGGGGCCCCACCCCTCCTTCTCCTTAGGGGTAGATGATGTGTGGATGAATGGATGGGTCAGCCTCCTTATGATACAGAAAGATGGAGGAAGGAGAGAGTGTGGAGTTGGGATAGGGTGAAATAATGATGGATGATGTCAGGAGGGATGCATAGTTGGATGGATGAAAATGAGAGTGAGTCAAGGAAGATACATGGGTGTGTGAGGGTTTGTGTGTGTGTTTAAATGGCAGCGTCAGTGGGTCGGTGGATGATGGATGAAATATACAGGAAGGGGAGGAGAATCCATTGCCCCCTCGCCCACTGCTCAGCATCCACTGATCCCATACGTTTTGCAACGTGAGTCCATGTGACAAATGGACAGGGAGCAAGCAGTGGGCGACTGATACAGGGAGAAACAGTGGAAGGAGCTCGCCCTGGTTGTGATTCATAACACAGGGATGAGAGCTCAGAGGGATGAGGGGGGAAGATAGACCATTTTTAAAACAACATTTCCATTTAGTAACATCTGCCTAGCTATTAGTCTGGATGCATGTCAGGCATGTGAGTGTGAATTCTCAAATTGCTAAGATTCCTCACTCTGACATTCGAACACAGGAGTACTGTCTTACCACATCGCTGTCTCCCCGCAATCTTTAAATAAGCCAGTATCAGCCAGGGAGGCTGGCGATGGAGCCAAATCATACTCATTACTCATGTCAAACAGACAAGACAAGACTCAAGAGATATATATATATATATATATATATATATATATATATATATATATATATATGTATATATATATATATATATATATATATATATATATATATATATATATATATATATATATATATATATGTCAGCTGAGCACATAGTTGACATACATGTTGCATGTTGCAAATAGTTCTGGGATACACTGAGGTAACCATGGACTTTGCAAGAGCTAGTACTAGTCCTATTTCTTCTTCAATTTTTAAGTTGTCATCACATATATAGTAATATTATTAGAATACATAATAAAAAAGATAATCAAGAGAAAAAACAAAATAGTTGACTAATTCATCCTAATTTTTTTTCATTATTTTACAGCACAAATGTACCTATAGTCTTCTGCTGTCATACGTGTGTTTTCTGGTGAATTGTTGCTTGCAGGGCTGCCTGCGACTAACCATTGTTTTCATAATATCAGGTAATCTGTTGATTATTTTGTTGTTTAATGGATTAAGCTTATAAAATGTCAGGAAACATTTTTCCCAGAGCTCAAAGTGACTTCTTTAATGTATTGATCAACAGTGTCAAAAAGAAAAAAAAGAAAAGATTAAAAAAAATGATATTCAACTTACAATTATATAAAACTGAGAAAAGCATCCAATCTTGACATTGGAGAAGAAATCATTTTTGCTGCTAAATTAATGAAATGATTAATCACATAGTGTTCTTAGTTACAGGTTCCATTAGTAACACTTCACAATTGTGGTGGATACTTTTTTTATGAATGAGTTTGAGGTTATGTATGAGGGAATCTGAAAGCCCATTCTTTTCCTCTTGTCCTACTTCATTTGATAGATGGCACTAGCCAGAGATGCAGGGGCGGGCCAGGAACAGAGAGACGCAGCTGACCAAAACTTTGACTACATGTTTAAGCTGCTGATCATCGGCAACAGCAGCGTGGGAAAGACCTCCTTCCTGTTCCGCTTTGCAGATGACTCCTTCACTTCAGCCTTTGTCAGCACAGTGGGCATCGACTTCAAAGTCAAGACCATCTACAGGAACGACAAGAGGGTCAAACTTCAGATCTGGGTACGTTGGAAAAATTCACATTGAAATATGCCAATAAAGGAATATTAATGTCTACATGCTGGTGGGAAATGTAAATCAGTGACATATAACCTTACAGTTATTTCGCTGGCCTTTTATCCAAAGCGACTTACAATAAGTGCACTCAACCATGTGGGTACAAGCCAAAAAGTGCAAGAATCATGAAAGTACATCAACCTCATGAAATATGCTGATCTACTATACCACAAGTGTCTCATGATGTATTTTTTTTAAAATGCATTTAATTCATAGTTTGACTGTATTTAGTGTGCCCTTTATAAAGGTGAAAAAATAGGTGTAGAGCTTTTCAGGTGCATACTTTGTACAGATGTTTTCTTTCCATGGGCCAACTAAGAGTGGGGGAAAAGAAAACTAATAAAAATGGAGAACAACAGTCTTGCAGCAGAAAGACAGAAAGATATAGACACAAAAGATGTCTGTAAAATTGTCAAATGGCATTATTATTGTCTGAAACTTAGTAAAGTGAGCTACAGTATAACATCCCACGAGTCCAAAGTTAGAATAGTGTTAGATGTAAAGGTTTTGATGAAGGTATTATAAAAGCAACCCCACAACACACACACACTTTAAATGTTTGTTTCTACTCTTGAATAGCTCAAAAGTGATATGTGACAGACAAAGCTATGTTACTCTTTTAGTTTATTGTAGTTTAAAAGCAATTTTTTTTAAATCAGTACATGTAATAATAATAGGATTTAGTTTTTTAGTTTTTCAATTTTAAGGGATTTGTACTCTGTTGCTTGGCAAATTATCCTGGCATGAAAAAGAATCATAAAGCAAAGCTAATTTCATTCCTTCACCTTCCTACTTTCAAACTGTTTACCACCACATGCGCAGAGTCTGGTTTCTCCTCTGCAGCAGGAAGAAAGAGTGGAAGTCTGGCAGATAAGGCCAGTACAAACTGAAAGATATTTTCTCAGTGCAGCAGCAGATAAGTAAATGCTGGCAGACTGTGTTACAGTTCGACTAGATTTAACTCTAATTAATCTGGCACATAAAACGTTTAGAGTGCTGAGTGTAAAAACCTAATGTATGTAGTTTTTTTTTACCACTCTGATTGGGATATTTAATATGTGGTGCTACCTAGGGCGGTTGCTTTGTTTATTAACTGACATCACATATGGCAGACTGCCTGGAAATATTAGTCACCTTGTTTGGTCCTCAGTTTATATACTCTTAAAGCTAATTTACGTTTCCGCACCTTTAGCAGTTAGCCTGGGGCTAGTTCTATTGAACCAGTGCCATAAAGCCGCAGCAGACGCTTTTAGCAGGGATGTGGGTCACTTAAAGTAGATGACAAAAATAATGCATCCAAGATGTTAGTATTTGCAAGTCTCTACTGTATTTGACTATATTCATGTACCTTCAGACATTTTCTAGAATTATAATGTTTGCAGAATCGAAAACAACATAGATACAATGACACATTAAAACTTAAAAAAAAATTGTTTTTTTTCATATATATATATATATATATATATGTGTATAATGGTCTTTAACCAAATTGATTTACAATAAATATTATTTAATAAATAAATTAATGAAAATGTACAAAAGAAAAGTCTAATCTCATCACAGATTTTACAGACTTTTTCATGTAAATGTGTTCAGGAAGGAACAAAATCGTGCATTGTTCAAATTGCCAAATTTGACCCACTATATCAGCAAAGCCATATATTGATCACACTCTAAAACATATAATCATTATTTTCTCGATAGCGGCCAAGCATTGTGGAAATGAGACGGGTAAACTCCAAAAACCCAACACGCTAAAGGTCGTATTATCATTCCGTTCATCGAGGATAAAGAAAAGAACCATACGTCTCTGTGCCACCTCTTGACATAAACGACTGACAAGAACAAACATTTGCCTAATTAAGTTTGACAAACATTAAAAGTCTAGTTACCCTACAGCAGATGTGTCAGTTTAGAAAGAGCTGTGGCACTCATTAAGGTCTGAAGATTTCCTAATAATTTCCAGGAGAATGCTCAGGAAGCGTTTTCACTCCTCACGCAGATACCAAAATTATACTGTACAGAGCAAACAGCATTGACAGTCACTATATCAGCAAAATTGAGTATAAAACGCTGCAGTCTCTTTAATGTCGGAGCTATAATTTACTTGGGGTATTTAACTGCATTTATCTGAGGTTGAGAGATTGTCAAATGCAGCTTCAACCAAAAGCAGAGAGAATAGTGCTTTTGAAGGCGTTGTTGCACAGAATAGACTGTTTGTCCTCACTCCATTTCCTAGTTTGCCCTCTTACACGCCACAGCCTGTCATGGATGTGGCGTTAACTAATTTCTCACACTCCGCAGTTAATGGCAGTTGATGTTTAACATCGTCCCCAGACAGCAGGGTTCATGAAAGATGCATGGGTTTGAGCTGCTGGAGCTGAATGTGCTTACTGTGCAGACTGACACCCAGGACAGATCTATTACTGAATGTTAGTGGAAGGTTAGGGCTCACCCACAGTGCTCCTGTTAGATGATAGTAATAAATCTTTTTTTTTTTTTTACTTAATGTATTCAGCATAGCAGGCCTTCTCTGCTCTGCTTAACAATGATACAGTTGCATACTTTAACACGAGGAAGGTGCAAAGTAAAATGTTATTGGCTGCTGAGCAACTTGAATAGGTTTCATGGGGCCATTAAAACAAACTCATTTTTGTAAAACCCTGTGCCAAAGTTGGGCATAAAGGGGTTTGAGACGGTGGCAACATCTCATGCTGTGACTCCTACACATACACTATACAGTGTGGTCCTTCAACATATACTGTAGGTCACTGACAAACCCTAAATCTCCATCTATAGAGTGTGACATTAATATTGTACATGACAGCTGCTGGCTTTACGTTTGATCAGGGGAGAACATTTAAACCTATTAGATTAATCAGTTAGACTCTTATTTCTTGGTGCAGTTTTACAGTAATGTATCCACATCGGAGTTATTATGTAATGCTTTAACAGTTTTCCCATCATCAGCATAAAGAAGAAAAATAAAATCTGCAGAGCTTATTTCTGTCCCTTAAGGCATAGCCAAGAAGCAGAGAGCATATCCCGGTGTGTTTACAGGGTGTGGCAACATCAACACATGACTGACGGGATTAGCTTCTGTACCAAGAGAAAGAGAGTTAATGATTCCCCAAGTTAACCCTGTCCTTTCCCTGTTCCTTTGAGATTGTGTGATGTGGTTTAAACCAGAGATCTTCAACGGGTGGTCCTTGGACCCCTAGAGGGTCCTCAGAGTCACTGCACAGGGGCCTCCAAATAATTGTTAATTTTTGATATTTTTTTTCAAAAACTAAAATGTCTCAACATGAATCCAACATATTATTAGCAAATATAAATCCCCACTGATCATAGGCTTACTGGCCTATAGGGAAGGTAGTCACTAAGGTAGCCATACACAGACACAGTCAATCCAGATTCACCGTGCTACATGTATGTGAAACATTAAAAGATGATTTATAAAATCATGCCAACAATTATTATTTTAATAGCTTAGTATTTTATGCACTAAAAAGGTATGTATAAAGGCTTTAGGCCGCCCTACACCCAGTGTAATATGCAACTTCATTTTATACAATATTAGTAGTAGGGGGTCCCTGATCCATCTCTCTTTCAGCTAAGGGGTCCTTGGTTTAAAAAACGTTGAAGACCCCTGGTTTAAACAATATAAGTCATTGGTCACAAAAGAAAATACCCAGGATTTCTCAGGTGTGTCGTGTGTTTACAGGACACAGCAGGGCAGGAGCGCTACCGGACCATCACCACAGCTTACTACAGAGGAGCCATGGGATTCCTGCTAATGTATGATATCACAAGCCAGGAGACGTTCTATGCTGTACAGGACTGGTGGGTAGACATGCAGCTGTTACGTCCTATACCATTAAACCACTGTTTATATCAATATGTGTGTGTTATCCAACAGGTGAAGCATTTGTAAATCTAACGATTTACCTCCAGTCGTTGTAAAATATTTACAGTAGTTTAAGTATGAAGAAAACCCTGTAAAATAACTAGCAATACTCAAAATGAATAACTGCAAATGGAAGAAAAAAAAAAAAGAAGCTTTTTCTGTAACTCAGCTTTAAGTCCTTACTTACATGTACAGAAAATGTTTCATCTTTAAACAGAAGCGGAAGAAGTACTCATATTATTTACATATTTAAGTAACCGTAGAAATTTACTTTATTTAAAAAACCTGCAATTAAAATTTCTTGAGAGCAAAAGTGTTATCAGAGACAGTGTAAAACTTTGTGGTTTAGAAGCAAGATGGTGCAACTCAAGCCCCTTTCACACAGCCTGTTCAAGGCAGGACTAAGTTGTTGCACCTTTAAGCTGGCAACGGAGGTAGTCACAGAACCAAACCGACGTCCGTGTGAAAGAGACAGCTGGCGTGGCGGGACTATACGCCGTAGTGATGCACAAGATGACCTACAGGTGTCAAAAAGCAGAGTTCCGAGCATTGTGTGTACAGTCCACCTTCTCTTTCCCTTTCTCAAACACACACGGGCACAGCAGCGCTCAGTCCGTCTCCGTCCTTCTCTATACTGACAATTATAATGCATACATTTGGTGGTTTGTGGGACGGTTCGGGTGGTCGATTAATGGTGCGGATCGGCTCATGCACACTAGACTCCAGCGATGTAGTGTTAAAAAGTAGCGCATAATTGAAACACTCATGCAAAGTACATCTTCATCAGTGTACTTCAAAAACTGTACTTAAGCACAGCATTTGAGTGAATGGGCTTTGTTACGTTTCTCCACTGGCTGCAGGAAATACAGTTTTTGTGAAAATGTGTTGTTTTCCCAGGGCGACCCAGATCAAGACGTACTCGTGGGGCAACGCTCAAGTAGTGCTGTTAGGCAATAAGCTGGACTTGGAAGAGGACAGGCAGGTCCCCACTGAAGATGCCCAAAGACTGGCTACAGAGCTCGGTTGGCTGCACACACACACACACACACACACACACACACACACACACACACACACACACACACATACACACACTTTTATCACATGCTTAGCAAGAACACACAAGACAATCATCAAACATACTGACTTACTCATACTTCTTTTCTCTCTCCAGGCTTCGAGTTCTTTGAGACCAGTGCCAAAGACAACATCAACGTGAAGCAGGTTTTTGAGAAGCTGGTGGACGTCATCTGCGAGAAGATGAACGAGAGTGTCAACGGCGATGCCGGTCCGTTTGCCAATCACAAGGAGGCCGGCCTGAAGGAGACGCCCCGCAGCAGCACGGGTGGCTGCGCATGCTGATGGAAACATAGATCATTGTGAATGTACTTATTCATGTTACTGCAATACTATCATGGTTTCTTGGCTCCCTTTTTCTTTGATGTGATCTTTTCACAACTTGGTTGCGACTCCAGCTTCATCGTAATTCGAATGTGACTGTTAACACTGAGATGCCAAAGAGCTGCAGTGAGCAGCTGTGCCTTTTGTTATTTCTTGTTTAATGGGTGAACAGCACCTGTTGCAGGTGAGAATGTGAGTGAAAGGCATGAGCCAAATCAGCATGGTGTGGGGATCACTGTGATTTACTGATGTCATGCTACCCCCTTGTGGGAGCTGTATGAAAATGCATCACTGGGGCTCATTACCGCACACTGTATCCTGTGAACTTGTAATCCTGCAGAGGAAGAAGGCTCCTAACTGTTCAGTACAAAGTCAAACATGCCTAAGGTTAAAGTCAAACGTACCTGAAATGTGCTGTGTCATTCCAGGTCTATGTGTGCAGTCCAGACTTGTTATTACTCTTTTGGAGGGATTTTGTCATGTGCTTTTAATTTATATTTTTCTTTTTGTACCTTTTTAATAGTTAATGCTAGTTCAATATTTCCTTTGCCAGGGTTATTGTGTCTCTCTAAAAGTGGGTAGTAAAAGATGTGGATCTATACATTATGTCTGTTGGTTTTCATTTGAAGCAATTAAATAATCTTTCTGTATTAAAAAACACTTCTAAATAATAGGAAAAGTTTAATAGTTCTCTACAATTTCTACACAGTGTTGATGTTAGAAATTAGTCCCTTTTAAAATGGAATCAATTATTGACATTTTATCCCCAAAGAATATGAAACATTTGTCAAGTTTGACTTTATTCCCAACATTCAATTATTTAATGCCTCTTTTTGAAAGGGTTCTGTGTTTTGAGCTTTGTGTTAAATTTAAGTAATCATTCATGAACATCAATATTGTAAATTTATAAGTTCCTGGTCATAAAAGTTTCCGTTCTGTTTTTGAAGGGACTTTGGTCACCAGGAAATGTTGTTTATCCCAAAAGCAAAGTCAGTGACGTGTAGGGCATGAACTCTGTGTGTGTGTGTGTGTGTGTGTGTGTGTGTGTGTGTGTGTGTGTGTGCGCGTGTGCGTGTGTGTGCGCGTGTGCGTGTGCAAGAGACAGAGAGAGAGAGAGAGACCTGTGAGAAGATAAAGGGGAATGTGAAAGCTTTGTTGAGCAGACATTGCTGAGTGATCAGACCTCAGCGGACAGACTGACAGAACTGCACAGGTACAGGCTTCATGCTCTTTCATACTTTATTCATTTATCCAACTATATGATCAATTACTAAAAACCTTTTAATTTTTAATATACCTGTAAACCCACCTAAAACAACGATTTAACATATGACGTGATCCAGTATGTTTTTGTCAGAGAGAACTTTTCATCTAAGTAATCAAACAAAGGGATGATTGAATGACACATACTTTCTATTTGATAATTAATGTTTTCATATTTCCCTTGTAATCAGAGGTTTACCTTCCAAAGCGTGGTAGTTGGTTATGCGATGTCCGTTGCTAAGTAATGTCTGAGTATTGTTATTATTTTGGTTAATGAATGGGTTCACTTGTAATAATAACACTATATTATAATTACCAACAGCCTGAATAAGCCAAGTATCGTCCAACTCAGTTGTTTTTAATAGTGTATATATATATATATATATATATATATATATATATATAAACTCTTTACACAGCAGAGGAAACTAGCTCTATAAGCTATTTATTGTAACAGAGCTTATGGAGAAAACATAAAATGTTCTCTGACTTTTAAAGTTCTGTTCAAAACTGGTATTTGTCCTGTTTTGCTGGCTCCAGGTTTCCATTAAATGTATTCAAATAAACAACTTGTGATTTTCCTAATGTTATGACAGCATTTTATTGCCTACTGGAATATTATAGTAAAAGCTGTAATAAGGAAGATAAAAGTGCAAAGTTGGAGACAAGGGTATGTTATATGGCTCATCTGGGCTCATCAAGCTGATAAGATACCTTGACTTATGTTCTAATTACTTGGAACCATATAATGACAACATATTTGAGACCTACTTACATGTCACCTTTTAAATATGTGTTTCATACACCGTTTTAAGTTATGAACTCAAGTGTGGAAAAGACAGTTTAAGGCTGAATCTCATTTCTCCGTCTCCGTGAGCGTAAGGGCTATCCCAATTCTCGTTTTGATCGAGGGGTAGGGCTAAGGGGAAGGGGTAGATACCCCTTAAAACCAAGCATAAAGATATGGGTTGTAATGTGATTGTAAAATTGACAGAGAGAGAACTGCTTATAAATTTTTACAATGAAGAGTACAAAAGTGCAAAACTGGAGGTGAAGTGAATTTCTACCTCTGTACCAGATGGAGACTTAATGTGTCAAGAGGAATCCAACAAATGTATCATGCAACTTAAATGTGTGCTTGGAAATACTTTAAATAACTTGCAGGCAAGGCAAAATAAAAAATAAAGTGTGGATATGAGTGAGCGACCTCTCTCGCACATCAGCCGAAACCTCAGGTGACGTCAGCATTGACAAACTTGCCACTTTTAAACAAGATTAAGACCCCTTCTGTTTTCCTGCCAGTTACTGTGGTTAATGAATAACCAAAGCAAATGCTACTTGACCCATGTTGGTGCTCGCTGTGTTGTACTGTAAGCCATCCCCAAACCATTGATTTTCCTATGAGAGGTAAAATGCAAAGTTGTGCACAACAAAATCCCCTAACAGATAAATGAGGAAGTGGGACCAATTATACTGTAATTTAGTTATCAATTCAATTAACAAGCTTTTTTCTTCTCTTTTTTAACAGTGTGAAAGAAAAGAAAACGCCAAGATGTGTTGCTCTGGCTTTCTCAAAATTATGATGTTTGTCTTCAATGGCGGCATCTTTGTAAGTACTTCTTTTCTGCTTCTGCTGTCCAGCTCTCATGTTGGCCTGGTCCCACAAGAAAACAGACTAGAGAGCACACATTATAGTAATTATAATGTATCATCATAGGGCTGCAAGATATTCCCTTTGGCTTTGTATAAAAGTATCCTTTACAGCAAAACCTGGAAAACATACATTAGCTGTGCCTACTTTCTATTTCAGTGATAGGTGAAAGGATGTTTGACATTTTGGGAAATACACAAATCGATAGGCTACAACTTTCATGTCTATGAGCTTAAGATAAAGCTACAGACAGAAGACAGTTAGCTTAGCATAGCATAAAGACTGGAAACACAGATGCTGGTAGGTGGACTTTGTTATCGTTGAACAGAGCCAGGCTAATGGTTTAACGCTGCTTCCAGTCTAACTCCAAGTTAACTGGCAGCTGGCTGTAGCTTCATATTTGCATTACAAACATCCGGGTGGAGTCAATCTTCTTATCTAATGCTTGGCACAAAAGCGAATAAGTGCATTTCCAAAAAGAATATTAAACTATTTAAAAATATATATATATATTCTAATAATTCTCAAGCTGAAATCCTGATGACCTGCTAATGACCTCTCATATTTGCAGTTCAACCTTTCATCACAGAACAAGTATTTTGTATGGTACAACTCGACTTTTCAGGTTTCTTAGATATTTATATTGCCTGATTATAAATGTGTAACTACTTTCAGCATGTTACTCCTGTCTCTACTGTATCTTTTGGAATATTTTACCATTATTTCTCCATGCTTTAATGCCAAGGCCTTGCATTCTCTCTCTCTCTGCTTTATTCTTTCTCTCCCTTCTTTCCTCACCCATCATGCAGTTGGCAGGTGCAGTCATCCTGGGTGTGGGAGTGTGGGTGAAGGTGGATAGTGGATCTCTGCTGGGTATACTTGATACTTTGGAGGATGCTCCATCTGGGTTATCCCAGCTGGTCAACGTCAGCTACCTGCTCATGGCAGTGGGGGCCGTGCTGCTGGTCATTGGCTTCCTGGGCTGCTGCGGAGCTGTCAGGGAGAGCCGGTGTATGCTGCTGACGGTGAGCAATGTTTGATAGATCAACTGGACCGGATAGGACTGAAGAAATTCATTAAAAAAGCGCACCTTCGTGTCATTTACTTAAAACATAATGGACCACAATTAATGGAATAATCTGATTTAAGATTTATTGAACTACTACTTGTGGTACTGTGACGTCTGTTCAAAGTAGTCTATATTTTTGACGTTCCACTTCCGGGATTGCTCCGGTGCCACAGGAAATTCTGCTGGATGTATGTATTTTCGCTGATGTCCGTTTCCTTCCGCTTTCTTTGTGTTGGAATTTTAAACTCCGGTGGATTTATGAGGACTATGGTTGACTTCTCCTCAGATCTCTGCAGGGTAAATTGAGACAGCTAGCTAGACTATCTGTCCAGTCTCAGTTTTCTCTCACATGACTATTTTACAGCGGCTCTGTGGGAGCTTAGCACCACCCATGACGATTGTGATTGGTTTAAAGAAATGACAATAAACCAGAGCACGATTTTCTCCCATCCCGGAATGCTGTGTGAGCCAGACCCTCCTCCGCTCCACAGCGTGTGGATGGTCTGGCAAAGCGAGACAAGTTCAAAGTGACATAAACATGCTTCTCTTTAAATAAAAATATTCTTTTTAGTTATAAGTTAGAGAGTAGAGAGAACCACTTGTATATTTGCAAATGAGAATTCTGGTTACTGTACAGTAAATGTTGAAATGTTTGATGGTTATTTCACCAGAAAAGTCAAGAAGAATGCCTTTTCTTTCAGAATGTGGAGCTGTTAAATATTTTAGCATGTAGCTTTAGGTTTGTTGTCTTTTTACAAACGTTTATTTATTTAAAGATAATGTTTTGGGCTTTTCCGCCTTTATTTGATAGGACAGCTAGGTGAGAAAGGGGGAAGACATAAAGGAAATTGTCACAGGTCAGATTCGAACCCTGGACCTCTGCGTCAAGGCATAAACCTTTCAGTATATGTGCGCCTGCTCTAGCCACTGAGCCAACCCGGCCACTCTTTTTACTAACTTAATACCTGCTTAAAGGGTAATTTAAAAAAAAATTTTTTCAACCTGGACCCATTTCCCCATGAATTTGTGTTTAAAAGAGTGACCAAAAACCTTTGAAATTGGTCCAGTATTGAGCAAGATCGCAGTGGCCGGCCGCCACGAACCAAGCTGCAATGTAACCTAATGGGGCAATTGTGCACCATCGATTTTTGTCCACTTAAAGTGTTTTTGCCACTGACAGGCTCAGATTGTTATTAAAAGTGTCTGACAACATTATTGATCTCACAAGGTGACTTCTTGTCTGAAGACAGCGTTGTGGAGTGTGGAACATGAGTCGGGGGAAAGGCAGAGCTTGTTACTGGACCAATTTTTGTTCACATCAGTCTATTAGACACAAATGCATGGGGAAATGGGGTCCAGGTTGAAAAAATAACGAAATATTTACCCTGTAAATGCTCTTTGTCCAGGCCTGTTTCTCACTCTGCTGGTGATACTTGATTTAATGAATACACAGTGCTGCCTGCTACCAATCAAATGCTTTCCAATGAGAGTTTTAAAGTATTAAATATTTTTTCTCCCCATCCAGTTCTTTAGCATTGTGCTGATTATCTTCCTAGTCGAGGTTGCAGGAGCTGTGGTGCTGCTGGTCTTCCAGGGTTTGGTAAGTGGCTCTCACAAACAAAACAGGATCTACTTAGCAATAATTGCCAGGTTGTCCAATTTAGTTTGAAAAACACTGAAGAACTTTGCTGAAATACAAAGTACAATGATTGTCAACCTGTCCTTCTCAGGCTGATCAGCTTTTTCAGAGTCTGGAGAAAGAAGTCAAAATAAGCATTGGAAAAGAGTATGGACGCAGTGACAGCTTCACCTCCCTTTGGAACGCCACCATGGAGGAGGTACTGGATTTATTTATTTTTTTTACCTTTAAAGTGAATTAAAAGTCCTGAGATATACACACGATGCAACTTTTGAGACAAAAGTAGTGGCTCTCTGATCATGCACTTCAGCTAACACTAACAATTTTTTGATTTGTTGAATATACTCTGAGGATTTCCAGTAAATACTTTGTTGTTACAGACTAGTGAAAAGAATAATAATCATATGCTGATGATTAAAACTGTCTTCTTTTACATATATCATGGGAATGTGTAAACATGTAAAACCACATTTTTTACTTTTTTTAAACATTTTTATAATCCATACTTTTGTCTACACAGCAGTGCACATTGTTAAATTTGGGATTAACACTTTGTGCTTTTTTTGTCTAGTTTAAGTGCTGCGGATTCAAAAACTACACAGATTTTGATGGCTCCCCTTTTTACAATGACCATGGAAGAGATGTTTATCCACACACATGTTGCAATACAACCATCACCACGGGCGTATGCAATACACACCAAGCAAATCATTCGGTATGAGATCAAGTTACTCTTGGTTTAACCTAATGCATGTTAGCAAAAAAAAACATTCATTCTAATGATTTGCAACAATCATTCCTTACCTCTACCAAAACCTGTTGTTTCTCTTGCAGATGATTGATGGCTGCTTTGACAAGCTGCTGCAGCTGATAGAGGACAACGCTCTCATCATTGCAATTGTGGTTCTAGCAATCGCTGCTTTTGAGGTATCAATATCAAACAGCCATTTTCTCAGCCACCAGTCTAGAAGTGCTGTGTACTTTTGACCACACAGTTGCTTATATAAAGTGAATCAAATATCTTTAAATTGTCATTTGTTTTACTTTATCTCTCATATATGTCTTGATAAATATGCCTGTATATAACGATAATTATAATCTGTTACAATACTTGTTTATGACCTTTAAAGTGGCTATAATCGAGATTTTTAAAGTTCAAGTTTAGTTTATTGTCATATACATTAGAAGGTACAATTGTACATCCAAATGCAATGAAATCCTCTTAGCCATTAAAACTATATTTAAATAATAGATACATTAAAATATTGCTTTTCAGAAATCTGTAAATCTACAAAAAATATTGGACAGAACTATTACACTGTGTTTAGATAATGTATTAATGAACTGTTATCTTTACAGATTGCTGCCATGGTGGTTTCGATGGTTCTGTACAAGCAGATTGGCAAAAAGGCGTGATGTTTCCTGTTTGGGATGTGATGACAACATTGTAATTGATGGAAAAAGCTTTACTTGTCAGCCGTTTTCTACATGTATAAAGTTTTTTTTATTTGATTTAAAATTGACAGATTATTAGACAGGCAGACTTTAATGCTCTACATGTGTTATGCAGACCATTAAAATAAAAGATGAAGAGGTAGTCAATATGTTCTTAGTTTCAGAACTATTTCTGTACACATTTATACTGTGATTTATTTATGTTTTAGGAAGGGTTGCAGTCAATGGACATTGTATGTGCTAATACATACTGTATACTGTAACTAGTTATATGTGATGATGCACAGGGAAAAAAAGGATCTGCATAAATTGTGTCAATTGTCTCTCACATTCACTGCAAGCTGCAATATAATGAATTTATTTTTTTTATGTTTGATCAAATTGAAATAATAAATCTTACCTTCTTTTATTAACACATGAATTCTGGTCTTCTTTGGCATGTTTCGCATGTTATATGTATATTTAGGTAGGCCTATGGGTAATGGTAAATATCCATATACCAATGACCATGGAAGAGATATATACATTACCCACATGAAATGGATTAGAGTGAACAAAGCATGAAAAAATAAGTAAAGCACCATATATAAGAATTTAAACTGTAATTAATTGAGGAACTTTACGCCAATGTTTATCTGGGTTTATCTGATCCCACACAAGAGGAGCAATCATAGACAGTTAAAGAAGTGGACAAAGTGGCGCTGTTGTTTTCTACGGAGACCAGTGAAGTAAATAGCACTTTTCCGGTGATAGCTGAGCGTTACTGTGCAGCCTCCAACTGAGCTTGTCGACGTAGATATGACGTGAGCAACCTGTCTGAAAGTTGTAAGTCTTCTGGTAGCTGTGCCAAGAGAAATCTCAATCATTCCAAATCTTGCAGAGACGGAGAGTGTAGGTACATGTAAGGAGATAACATGGGCACAGGCTAATTATTGCTAACTAAAATACTAGTTAACATTAGTAATTCAAGTTAAACAGCTAATGTAAGTCGAAACTGCCGGCCAGCTTCTCCTGTACTATACGGTAATTCCTCTATTATGCAACAGTAAGTCGCATGGTTATGACACAATCGTTAGTCTATTTTTACAAAAACGTCTGCTAATGAGCCATAACGTGAGATACAAGGAAATGGAGCCTTTTATACATTGTCAGGTTTCTTTAGAACTAAACAATGGACAAATAGAGTCTTTAAACGCTTCAGATGTAAAGTTATTTGCTGTCAAAGTGGCACCAAAATGAATGGCAGTCAATGGGATGCTAACGGGAGGTGAGTGCTTGTTAGCATCAAAATGGCGCCATAGGAGCTACGCTTTGTGGACGCTTGCTTACCCCCTTGGGAGCAATTCACTTAATGTATCTAGTCCCCCTCAGACTGAACAACCTGATCTCACAGAATTCCGTGAAATGAACACGGCCCCTTAACTCAAAATCTGTGGCAGTTACACGGAATCGCAAAACATTCCGTGACGGGCCCATGGAAGAATTCCGTTAAATAAACACGTCCCCTTAAGTTAAGGAAAAGTTTGTGTGTGGGCTTACGGTTCCATGACACGTGAGAAGAACGGACAGAAAAGAAGAAAGCGACTTTATGAAACTTGACATGCGGGACACGAACCCTGGTCTCCTAGGTGAAAGTCCTGTGTTTGACCCATCCACCACCCCAGCCAACCTCCTTGCGTGGAATTTCGGCCTCACATAGTACTCACTACCGTAGTTGCTCTTAATGCTACGTCATCTTCTTATTGACTTTCCATTGGCATTGTTTTCCGTGGTGATTTTTCACACATTCCGTGCCACCACCACGTAATGCGCAGTTAACAATTCGTGATCATTTTACAGAATTCTGTGCGACCAGGCTGGACTGGATGTGCGCATGCCCACCATGGGTGTATTGACAGCTTGTCCACCCATCAGAGTCACGAAAATTGAAAATACATATACTTTTTTTATATAAGTTGAATAATCAATTATTGTTTTAAATGTTTAATTGTTTTGTCTTGATTATATACAAATTAATAATATTCATAACTTCCTCTCTTATGACTGACGTTAAGCTACATCATGTTAGCGCGCCACACGCAAAGGACTCTGTCAGAAGCTAACTTCTACAAGCTGACAGCTAACTTCTGCTAAATGAAACTATGGCTAAATAGCTATCTTTGAAGTGCATTTTTTGTTTTTTAAAAACACATGTTTAGAAGATGAAGCATGTCTGGACCAGGCCATGTATAAAGAGAAGTTGCAGCAGTACGGTCGTAAGACGTTTAATGGCTCTGGGAATGAAAGAGAAGAGGCTACATCCCCATCGACATCCCTTGAGAGTTACGCTTGTAGTGTTACTTACGTTGGTATGCAAGCTCCTCTCCATTCGCTGCCACCGGCAAATCGCGGGAAGTTCAAGTGGATTGAATATAGTAAAGAACGAAACTCAGTGTTTTGCAAAGCATGAGGCGTTTTCCCAAGATACACACAAAATTTACTTTTATAAAGAGATGGCTACAACAATTGGAAACGCCTCGGACAAGAGGATTATGATGACATAATCAACCTGTTTAACGCTAAAGACTCCGCCTTGTGTGGGCCTAGTAGCCACAGGTAAGCCAGACATTGTTTGTTTTTATTCTGGTCCACCGTGGCGTGTTATGATTGCAGTTTCTGTGAGGAAGTTCTGAATTGTAACATAAGCGTAAAGCGAGTTATGCAGTGTTGGAGTTGTTATTATCGTGTTGCCCTTTTTACTGTAGCCTATCCATACAGTCAAACTGTCTGGCTCATTAATAGGCCTGTTTCATTTTTGTGACATTGTAAGCAGATGCACATTCGTAATTATGAATAAGGAGTTTCTGTAGACCACAAAATAACTAAAAAGAGATTAAGTTTAGGACTTACATTCTTCAGGTGGCCGAAAACGAGTGAATGCTAATGTTATTCATGTCTGCTGCATGGGTAAATAAGCCACTGTTTGCTAGCACGTTCGACATATCAACTGTATAAGTTGGCAATATGTCAGTCTCTTTTTGATGCCCCCAGGTTGCCAAAACATCTTTTAATGCAGGTTTAGCGGTGGAAAAATGACAGGGAATTTAAAAGTTAACATATTAAGGAACTACAGACATTTAATCTGCACATGCTGAGTAAGAAAAGGAGGCACTTGATTTTATAGCACAGACAGAAACATTTGTGAGGTTTTAAATGCCTCACAGAGTCCATCAGTTTTTCATATCCTTCCTATCACAAACCGACTCATTTTTTCAGCTCATTTTATTTCCATTATATCCCTCAACAGCCGGTGTGTTGGTATACATAATATCATGAGCAGCTATTAAATTACATGGGGGAATGGAAAGGTCAGTGTGTTCCATATGGTCTGGCCTCCTGGTCAGAGCTGCTTTAATTTGCTCTATGCAGTGTAAATAAGTAAATTACATTTCACCAGGTTAATTGCTGCTGATACATTACAGGACAGTTTACATCAGACAGGGCCAATTTGTGTGTGTGTGTGTGTGTGTGTGTGTGTGTGTGTGTGTGTGTGTGTGTGTGTGTGTGTGTGTGTATGTGTTGTGTGTGTTTAGTGGAGTCTAGTTAGTGAAGTTTAATGTGTGCTTACTGCTGGCTGCTGAAGCAAGCAGGTTTTCCCGTCACATGCTGCGACAAAGCTACCCAATGACCCTCCTCGATGGCCTCATAATGTGGAAACATTGTCTCTCTTACTGTCATCGTTAAACAGTTGGAACCACAGTTAAATGCAACATGTGACTATGTTTCATATCACTTTTCTCAGGGTTAGGCAGTGTTAATGTCTGTCTGTTTGTGGTCACCCTTGTAAAGGTGAACTTGAGGCATTAGAGTAGTGTACATTAAGTGAAGTCAAGATAAGATGTAAGTCAGATTTGAGGCACTTCATACCTATATTAGTATAACCTGAATTATTTAACAGGCAGAAATAGGCTGCCTTACTTTCATGCTAACTAATAGGATACACAATGACACTTCTTATTTAAGTGCATCTATTATTTACTCACAAATATGGTTAAATACATTATAATGAAACTCTCCCCAACACAAAATGTGTTTTATGTATTTATCATTGTTTACAGTATCTTTAATTCATTCATCTTTTATTTGCTTGTATGTTTATTTACACACTTACTTGCCTGTTAAATTGCATGGACCTGGGTTTTGTTTATCTATCAAGTACTATATTCATATTCATTCTATATTCTTTCATGGAGTAAAACATCCAAACATAAAGCTCATATTACAAAATAAATCCTCAGTACAACAGGGACATTTTCAGCATCAAGTGTAACCTGTTGAAAGAGACTTCATCAGTGCTGTTGTTGTATACTGTTGTATACTTATTTTATCTACAGACTGTATGCCCGAACAGCAGCGCTAAATTAACAAATAAACAAAGATTAGAAAGTCAAAATCAATAGCTAGCATTCAATGGAAACAAAAATCTGTATAGTAGGGCTGTAACTAACGATTATTTTCATAGTTGATTAATCTATTGATTATTTTCTCGATTAGTTGTTTGGTCTATAAAATGTCAGAAAACGCTTACAATTTTGTCGATCAGTGTTTCCCAAAAGACCAAGTTGATGTCCTCAAATGTCTTGTTTTGTCCACAACTCAAAGATATTCAGTTTACTGTCACAGAGGACAGAAAAATGGAATCAAAGAATTTTTACTTTTGTCTTAAAAAATTACTCAAACCGACTAAACGATTATCAAAATAGTTGGCGATTAATTTAAGAGTTGACAAGTAATCGATTAATATTTGCAGCTCTACTCTATAGTTCAATAGTTTCATGAGCAGTTTTGTACTCATACTGTACACCATGCATGCTCTTTACCTGGTTTTATTTACTTTATTTCTCTTGGGTATATCAGCAGCAGTAAAATAAAGTCAATAATCCTGGGAGAAAGAGGTGTGTTTGACCTTTTTTTCCCCCTTTCTGACAATAGAATTTATTGTAGTTGTGAAGGCCTCTGCAACTGCAACATTGACATGTGTTGAGAAGCTGGAGCAGAGTCATTAGTTTTTCCAAATTTATCACTGAGGCTGTGCAATGTAACAAAAAAGGGAGTCAACATTACAATACAGTGTTGTGTTGAAAAATGGTAAACCTATCCTGTCAGTGTGCGTGAGAAACAAAGTGGTAACAATGTTTTGAAAAAATGTTTTTTTAAATGTAATTCGTAGTTCATTTAGAACAGTAATAGTGAGAGAGCACTGTGATTGGCAATACTTTGTAAACTCTGCCCTCTTGTGGAAAACATTTATTCTGCAGTGCTAGAGTCTTCCTACATTACAGTTTTTTCCAACTGCTTACACACAAAATCTTTTCATGTAACATAATTTTTGAAACCTCTCACTCAAAGTGCAAAACTACACAGCAAATCTCCAAAACCATAAGCTATTTCTCAGCCTTTCACTCAGTTTTCAGTTGCATAAAACACTTTTTTCAAAACATTACACACAATTCTCTACCTAATACACAAAAATCTGTGTTTCTAAACACAACCAATCAACATGCTACACTTACTTACCAGGGTACACACACACTCCTCACACATTATGTCATAACTGAACACTAACCAATCACTGCTTTAGTATAGGCCTATACATAGGTCAAAGGTCAGATTATCTGTTTTGAATAATGGATGCCAACAATAGACAGAGAGCAAGGGGAGTAGGAGGGAGAGACAGGGGACAACAACAAGTAGGAGGAGGAGGAAGAGGAGGAGGAGGAAGAAGGAGAGCCATCTCTGAAGAGATTAGGGCCACACTTATTCATCATATGATCAACAACGGATTGACCATGAGAGAAGCCCATCTTGAGTAGCTTTACAGTGGCGTCCATACTGTATGCAACTATCTAATGACTATTTCAGCATTACAAATCAATCAGACTTTGTTTTGCACAAGGTCCATACAATTCCCCCGCCCCGACACACAAGCACGCACAAACACACACAACACACACACACACACACACACACACACACACACACACACACACACACACACACACACACACACACACACACACACACATACACACACATATTCTTTATTCTAAAAATTATACCTTTGGTTTACATATGTTTGTACATTTGTTTTCTTGTTTCATGCTAATGTATACAACACTGTGCTACTCTTACAAATGTAATGTTTTGCCAAATAAATATTTTCTGTTTTACTGTAACATTACATTTTTTTTACGTGCACTTTTCAACCACTTTCAGCAGATTATAATTTACTATTATGAAAAAAGTGTTCGCCATTTGATGCAAATGCTTCATTTTGAGATGTGTTTTTTGAATGCAGTATTTCATTTTGAAGGAGATGTGAGGCATTTTGCATTTTGTGTGTGCAGTTTTGGGAATTGTGTGTAGAGTTTTAAAAAAAGGAGACATAGTTTTGAAAACATGTGTAAGCAGTTGGAAAAAACTGTAACACTAAAAAACCACCTCACACATTTATTCTTGCATCCATATGGACCATAATGTTAAGTGGTGGATGGGAAAGATGAATGTGGAGACGAGGCAATGAGGAAAAAAGTGCCTCTTAACAACAAGGTCTCTATGAGAAAGTCAAACACCCTTCCTATCATAACATTGTCAGCCAGTTGGCCTTCAGCAGCCAGTGTGTGATCAGGTCACGGGTGACAGAGCACACTAAAGTCTAATGTTGTAATGATAGGACGTCAAGGGAGAGGCTGTGGAGATGCTTGTGGGAATAAATGGACAGGAGACGGCTTGTTTACACAGAGAACATAAACTCATTATTGCTTTACAGCCAAAGGTAAGTAAAGTAAGCAGGTTTTTTTTTTTTTTTATTGTTGACCAGACAGCAACTACAGCAGTCTTCCTAAAGCTATGGCCTGGGACAAAATATAGTTTGAGTTTAGTAAAATGTTTATTCCCTACATCAAGTTTGCTGTTTTAATGAAAAGAAGCAAGTAAGTTGGGTCTATCTATAAAATTCATTCAGTGCTTTTTTTGGAGCACATTCCACTTTTTAATGACTTCAAATAATCTCTTATTAGTATGCAGGATGCAAAATAAATCAAAATATGCTGGTTGCTTGTGGCATAAATGAATATAATGGCATATAATTGCCTTCACAGTCACCGGATCCCAACCATTTGATAATGTGACAAATGGGAGATTTTCCAGTGATATGTTAGGCAGCGTTCTCCACCACCATCATCAAAACATCAAATAAGAAAATATATTTTGGAAGAATTGTGTTCACACCTCATGTAGCACAGGGATACTGTGATTTAATCCTTTTTTATAAATAAATAAAATTCATAGCAAAAAACGTAATCTACATCCATGGAATCAGGTTAGTTTGAACCTTGAGGATATATGACCGTGTTTTTTTTAACGATCACCTTGAAACCGAAATCCTCTCAGTCTGGCATACATCCACGACCTGGAGTTTTAAGCTTGGTGTGATGTCTGGTCTGGTGTGGGAATTGCGACACCTTCTTTGCGTTTAAACACAGGTGAGAATTGGCAGCCACCTATATAAAAGACTCCCTCCATCACACTGGCAGAAGCACTGACAGCAAGGTTACCATTTGGAACCTTGGACAACCATACAAAGATTTTTTTAATTTAACTATTTATTTTTTTTTAGCTATTTGTTTAGTCAGCTTTTTAAAAGGATTTGCGTAATTTCCATTCTGAAAACCATCTCTTTTTTGTGTCAAAAATGGCTTTCACTATCAGCCTTGTCATTTTGTCTAGTTGGACAGCTGTAGCTTTTACATTTCCTCACAATACTTTTGACAACATTATCAAAGGCTCAAGAGTCGAATTTGAATCATCTGGCAGCGGACCGGATGAACCTGTCCGGGGAATAGTGAAGGTTGTGCAGCTGGACCCTCGTGCCCTGGCCCACTCAGAGTTCTTCAGAGGGGGGCTGACCCCCAGAAGAGTCCCCTCCCTCAGCTCCAGATTGTCCTTCCCTGCTTTTTTGTCTCACGGGCGTCCAGGTCTGGCCCCGGCCCCCAGGACCCCAGTGAGTCCACTACACCACCTGCACCCTAAAAGCCCCACTGTGATGGAACTAAAGAAGAGGCAAGGCCTGCAGATGTGGCAGAGAGCCATAAATAAAGGAGAGAAAATGAGCACGTCTCTGCCAGTAAACCTGAAGGACACTAAACAGACGTGCACTGCTGTACCTTTCACTCAGGTAAGAGGCAATGATTTTTTTTTTTTATCATTTACCAGAATTTTATTTCCTTTCTCTGCCAAATAGATTTTTTTTTTTTCAGTGACAATAAGAGAAATGTCTGTTCCCTCATAAAGCTGATTATGGCTCTGGTGGAGGATTAACTGTGATGGTGTGGAGTTACATAAACGCATAGTGTTGACCCTCAGAGGTAAATTAACATTATTAAATATTTCCTAATCTTGCCCCTCCCTGTCCTCCCAGCGTGTGACAACAGACGGATGCAGCACTGTAACAGTGCACAACAAGCTGTGTTTCGGCCAGTGCAGCTCCCTGTTTGTCCCATCTGAAGGGGAGTTTGCTGGGCTGGGTGCTGGGACAGGGGCCCTCCACCACCGGACCCCCTGCTCCCGCTGTGCTCCATCCAAAGCTCACACTGTGGCTGTGCCCCTGCAGTGTGGAACCAAGGTCCGGGAGAAGCGAGTGATGGTGGTGGAGGAGTGCAAATGTGAGACGAGCCGAGAGGAAAAGAGTGCTATGGCCGCACACCCGTAACTGTTCCAACTTGTGTGATAATTATTTAGACATTTGTAATGAATATTTACATATGTATTTGTATCTTTTCATTTATGAGTCTGAATGTGTTATTCAGAGTAAAATATTCTGGTGGTTTATTCCACCACTGATTGATGACAAAATGACCAATATTTTGGTCATGCACTTTCCTGTTGCAACAAATGAAGCTGTCCACTCTGGACTTTTGTTACTGTTCAAAAAATCTGTTTAGATTAATCTAAACTGAAATATTGTGATCTGTAATATTGTGATTAAAATGTCCTATTTGTCGACATTCTTTTTGCCTTGCTTTGCTAATTAGTTTTCTGCCAACACTAGTTAGATTTACAAGTGCAATTTAGTTTGCATGCAAAGCTCAAGTAAAAACATGAGGAGCATTTGTTGTTTATTTCCACCCACTCTCGTATTCAAGCGCTCAAGTGTCAGCTCCTATATTTTATTAAAAAGCTGTGTTCCACCGACTTTTAGCACATAGCACTTACATCTGAAAGCCCCAAACTAGAGAGCAAACGAGCTATTGAGCACGAGTACTTAGCAGTAAGCAAACATAATTGTTTAAGCATGAACCCCTGAATTATGTATAGGAACCAACTATTCTCATGCCCAATCTCTTTTCAGTGTAGTTGTGGGAATTTGAACATCATTCACCACAGATGCACTTGAGTGAGTGGGCATGTGTGATTATGTGTGTATGTGCTTTTTTTTCAGTTAGGGCCCATAAAACCTATTATTCATTTATATCCTGGCACCTGGGCCTGGTAAAGTGAACTCATCCCACACGTCCCTACATACATTCCCAGAGGAGCATAAAGAAGGGGGCTCTTTACGATGCCTTGGCATGCTGTCAAAATGACTGTTTAGATGGCCATTTGCATTCACGTAGGCTTTCTGAAAAAGTGAAAGCGTTCATTGCACTATGGGGGTGCATTGAGTCCCTTGGATTCCATTAGCATGTGATTAACATCTTGGTATCTTCAGAGATTGATGGGACAAATATTTGCCCAGGTCTTTACTATGAGGAATTAGGGGGCACTTTTAATCAGGCACTGTTTTTTCAAAAAGGCAGAAGGTGGAGAGGATGAGAGGCTCATATAGCCGTGCTGACTGATCAAATTCTGCTTACTCAACTCTCAGCCCTCATAGTAAAGAAGGTTGTTTGTAAAAAGCCAGAATCTGAGTAATTAATAACTATAACCTGCACTCTGTTCAGTCATCCATCTCTGTCGTTATACAATGGTGCACTTACTATCTGTAATAATCTACCCACTGTGCTGTTGTGTGTGTAATGATGCTGGTAAAGGGAGAGTCATGATCTCACTATCTATTCTTTCCAAACTCTTTACCACTCTTCTTTCAATCTTTTGTCTTTTTTTTCAACAAAAAAAATGGAGATAAAAAAAGAAAATGGGCATAGTGAAGGAGGAGAGGTGGGGGGGTTGTTGATTGAACAAACAAGGTGCATAAGAGAGTGCACCACTTAGCAAGACAGATGTCAGCCCCCTTTGCATTGTGGGATACGGCGGAGCACTCCTGCGTCATTAAGGATGGCCTGGTTCCCATGGTGAGGGGAAAGGAAGGAGCGAAAGGAGGAGGGCCCGCTGCCAAGTTCAGCGCCTCGGGGATCAGATCAGCGTCACGGGGCGCTAAGTGGCCTAGTTAGCGCTTTAAAACGCACAATGAGCTGCCTGCTCTTTCTCTCTGTGTGTAGGCCTTTTAACTGTCAGACATGGAAATGGTTGGGAGGTGTGTGTGGTAGAGAAGGGGTGCTCAAGCAATATCAGTTCAATCAAGGTGTATCAAGGGGAAATTGAATTATAGATGGAGAATTTGAGGCCTTTTCACACGTACTTAGACGTTTTACTTTGAAAAATGTTTCTTTCCCCTGGCAGATACAGTATAGTTAATTAACCGAGTGAGGTGTGGTTCTTTGCATCTAATGGTAATTGGCTTGAAAACAAATATTCCCAGATTAGACTATTTTGATGCCGTACACCTCCTACCTCTGACTTCCTGTGTGTCTTTCTGTATGTAAAGCTGTTGCTAAGTAGACCAAACAGTGCTAAGCTAACTAACTAGCTGAATAGTGCTGGAAGAGGAAGGTCCACCAGATTTTCCCCTAGCCACTTGGGGCTGTGCTGGAGCTAAACGTACATTGGTCCAGACTGGACTGCGGATCAGGCTCCTAGATCTGGCATCAGCAAGTGAGAGCGAACAAGGGTATATCATGCACTCTCAGGAAAGAAATCGGGATGGTGACAGGGTACGCCAGGAGAAATGTGATGACCTGTTAAGTCACAGACCAGACAGAGTCTTCTCACCTAAATCCCACCAGTGCAGGTTTAGTGCTGTAGGTGTCAGGCCCTAGGTGTGGGAGTGTCTGGACCACGGCTAACATCTACCTCCCCACTGATACGCTGGTACATACTCGCTCTGTGGTGTTAGTCTGGACCAGCTGGTCAGAGTTGGCTCTGCAGGAGATTGTGCCCCAGGCTAAGCCTGCCAGCCTACTGCCATTCTGCCTGGCTGCCAGCCCGCCTGCCAGGCTGTCTGTTGGGTGCTGAAGAGGACATAGAAAGGTGCAGCCTGCGGATCTGGACAACATCAAAGTTTGTCATTGGATAAAATCCTACAGTGGTTTTAGTATCTGGTTATACTACTACTACTACTTCTACTACTAAAAGTACCACAACTAATGTTTAGAATAAAGTAGATATATAGATTCATATTGAAGTGATTTTCTTTAAATGTTAAAGTGTTTTTAGAGGGAAGTTTGCACTAAAAAGACTTAAGCTTTAGAAGATACCCACTTGATTTGATTTTCAATGAAGGCATGTTAGACATGAATCTTTTAATAGTCAGAATGAACAAGAGGAATGATTACAGAAAGCAAATACTGCTTTAATGTACATATGTGAGTATTGTTTTAAGACAGACTTGAAAAAATGTTTTGGTTACTAAAATTATTAAATTTGCATTGTAAATTGTCTGGTATGATGGGATTTCTTTTTTGGGTAATTATAATACCCTTTTACCTATTTTATATGTTTTCTGAGAAATATAAAGGCCTATATCAATTTTTGATTCAAATTCTTTGGTTCTGTAGTTCTTATTTTATAATATATGGTGAAGCTCTTGATGTGTTGTATTTTATTTTAATTTAAATTTATATTTCATATTTTGTGATGCTTCCAAAGGAATGACTTGTAAATGTGTAGTGTTTCTCTAAGTCTGGTAGTTGAGGAAGACAGATATTTGATCCACCGGCATGCATATGTATAAATGATAAGGGTGGGGGGAAAAGTCGATAGAGCATAGTATCATAGCATAGTAGCTTGACAATCATATTTTGTAGCAATACAATGTAAGTGTGATGAACAAACAGAGAGAAAATCTTTTTACATGAAACAGATGTTGACAAAGTTTCCTTTTGGGGACATAATTTGAAATTCGGAAAAATTCGGAAAAAAGGTAATAAATTGCAATATATTGCAATAATATTGTAATATTGTATATTGTACCGTGAGGCTTCTGGTGATTCCCAACCCTAATATATGATAATATTTGTGTGTTTGTGAATGTATTTGCATTGTGCAGCTGACTGTACTTGTACTGATTGTGACCTCAGTGTGGCAGCATTAGCGTATAGTGTTGAGCTGTCAGTCAACCCTCTGCTGGAGTGTGATGATGATAGCAGTGTTGCTGTGGCAGGTGCGGTCCTGCATACCATGCAGGTGATGTCTCTCATGCTCACTTAGCTAATGACTCCAATTAAAGTAATTAAGAGCTGGCACGGTGAAACCTGCTCTCCTTCCTGCTGCCAACCCATCCATTCCCCTTCCCCTTCACCAGAACACATCAGCGCCCACCTCGTACCACTACATGCCATCATCCATCGCGCTGCCCCGCTCTCCTGCCCTCCCTTAATCTTTCTATCACGGGCATCTCACCCTCTCCTTGATGCTACAACCGTCCTGTGTGCCTCTGCTCCTGCTGAGGCCTTTAAAAGAAACATGAAGCCTAAAATCAGCTAAACGCTCCACTCCAGAAGCACTTAAGAGACCCTCAGCTCAACTTATTGTCACAGAGACAGCTACGGAAGGGAAAGAGCGGATGCTGGGTCCGGCAGGAGAAAGAGGGGAGTTAAAGAGGGAGAGGGGATGCAAGCCAGGTCCTAACGAGGGGAGAGATAATTGTTTTGTTTTGTTAAGGGCCCTTCTTCAGCGTGGAGGGAGTTGAAATGACACGCCACACATGGTTTTTGGATGAAGTGGGCAAATGGAGGGGTGGAGGGATGCAGGCTTGATGCAAGAGTGGTGAAAGAGTAGGAGAGAGAGGAGGGGGCTGCAGCACAGAAAAGGCGGTCATACATAGCTAAAAAAAAAAGGCTCCAAAAAGCTGCAACCACAAAGCAACATTGGAGTGTTTTTTTTTTTTTTTTTTTTTTTGACACTGACAGATTTCACAAGCTCCCATGAAACAATGATTATGATCATGCAGGTTGTTGTCTCCCACTCACAGAACCTCGAGAAGATTTCAATGACAAACTGCACATTAATCACAGAGAAGTTCAATATCACAGTCCACAAATTCCAACAGTGGGAAAGAGCACACCGGGCCAAGCTGGAGACACAACTTTGGCTACCGGGCCTGGTCAGATTTATCAAAATATATGAAACGGCAAACGTATGAATCTCTGGTGTCTTGGTGTTCTTTCAACCCTTGGATTCACAGACTGATAGTGGATGTGCCTGGATTTGTAGTTGGCGTGGCAGCGCAAACACTTCACCAGAATCTCATCACATTTTCTGTGAGAAAATACTTTGATGTGAACCCTTGGTTTACCTCCCTCTGTTTGCTTCGTGTGTCTATCCACTCCAGCCCATCCCCCCCCCAAAAAAACACATGAAAAGCTGAAAAAAGTGCTGTTATGGCTTGCTATAAAACATGAAATATGTGTAAAAATAACCGTAAAACCTTTTTTGCAGGATAAGCTGCATTCATTTTCTGCCCCTCACATAGTGACAGTGAAAAAGTACCACTGGTGACATTCAAGAAAGCAGACGTCTTGTGAAAAACCACCATCATCGAAATTACAGCTGAGCACACTTTTGGTAATCTGGCGACTAACAGCATCAAGCAAATTATCCTGGTGGACTGTCTCTTTGAGCCAGGCCTCCGAATCACCTCCAGAAGCCTGTCACCACTTCCATGAAGATAAATGGTATCATTACACAGCCTCCAACATGCATTAGCTGATCTGAAATCCACTTTCTGCTCAAAACTGGAAATGCACTCAATTACACTCAGTCATCAGATAACACTGACAGAATGTGCGACAAAAACATTACTAACTCATTTTGTTACGGAGCTCATCAGGATGTTGCGGCGGGCATTTCAAAACAAAACAGTTTGTTTATGTCCTCATCTTGAATTATGGTCATGAAGTCCGTTCTGTCGGTTAATAGGATCAATACCAACACAGACACAATTTATCTAACACATTCTGCCAGTGTCATAGATATCTGTCCACAAACAGTCATCCTCGCAGTGGGCACTGGAAGAAGAGGAGCATGCCAGTGTGTGTGTGAGGGAGGAAGAGTGATTGAGAGAGAGACAGACAGACACATAGGGGGTTGGGGTAGAAAAAAAAGGAGAGGGGGGGGGGGGGAGAGCACTGCACCAGTGTTCAAGAGAGATAGGCCAAGTGAGAAAGCGAGGGAGTGTGTGCATGTTTGTGTGGAGGGGTACAGAGGAGGGGTGCAGGTGGCATGGAGCTGGCGCAGGCCTGGCCCACTGTCCCCTGGCAGTGCCAGGCTCCATCTGTCATCAGCAGGAACATCTGCAGCCCAAGGTGCCCTTGTCACCCAGCGTTAGAGTAACGAGTTTGGCGTTTCCATTAGTCCAGGGCCCTCGCCCGCCTGGCCGGCTCTAGCCAAAACCATGGCATTTTGGGTGTGAGCTTGTGTGTGTTTGCCTGTGAGTGAGTGTGTGTCTCGATATGAGACAGGGAGAGGGAGAATGAGAGAGCGAACTGGGGGTAACTGGATTTTTTTGTGCCCCTCCGTGTGTGTGTGTGTGTGTGTGTGTGTGTGTGTGTGTGTGTGTGTGTGTGTGTGTGTGTGTGCGTGTGCATGTAGGAGAAGAGAGCGCCAAGCCAAAACAACATGGCAGTGCAGAGCGTTGACCCAGCTGGGCTGAGCCGGCATGTCGAGTCATGTCCCTTCCCGATGTGAGCGTGCCCAGTGCGCTCGCACCGCTGCCAGACCCAATCTCTGGTCCCCCTCTCCTCTCTCACTCTCTCTCACTCATTCTCCCTCTCTCATCTTCCTGTCTTCCATCTGTCCGCCTCCCTCTTACCGGCCCTCTCTCCCATACCTCTCCGTGCCCCTTGTTGTTTCCTCACCCTGAACGCAGAGTCCTCTCACACCCTGAGTCTTTCCTAACATTCTGCCTCTGAGCGCTGCTCACATTTTTATCTTCCTTGTCCCTAAAAAACAGATGGTACTTCTTTCCTGGCGACTCTTTTCATCCCTCTTTCTGAGCTCTCCCTCCCTCCCTCCCTCCTTCTTGTCCTGTGTTTCTTTCCATCCAGCCGGTGTATCACTGATCCTCACTGGCAGTCCACCTGTTTATTCTGTTTATGTCTCCCCCCCTTTCTCTAATTTAAAAATCATTTTTTTTCTCTCTCTCAAGGGCAATAACATGGTTTTATTATTACTTATTGTAGTTATTACTTTTTACATGACATTTTGTAAAGACTAAACATGGCTTACACAGTTATCAACTCCACTTTCAGCAGGATGGCTGCTGTTTGTGTTTGCACCACATGGTGGCTCTAACGAGCAGCAATCTGTCTTAACATTAATGAACCCAGCTCTGGCTGCAATTGTGTCAGTTACCCACAGAATGCTAATCAGACAAACATGAGCACATCATGAGATAAGACTGATTATTCATTTTCATTTTCTATATTACATGTAGGTGAAGCATCTATGAAGCACTGGCTTCAAAGATGCCATCAAAACTGATTTATGATGCACATAAATCAGTTTTGACAGCATCTATCAAACCAGTGTTTAGCCTAAAGGCTAGGGAAATTAGACACCGCTTAATAAAAGCCACACACTTGGGCCTTGAGCAGGTTGTACTTTCCGAGAGTCTCTGACACGTGAACTTCATAGGCTCGTACAAACGCACTTATGCATTAACACTCTTTATACAATATTTAAAAATTCTCACTTGAAGCTACAGCTTTGTTCTTTGGTATTTCAAGTCCTGTCACTTCCTGTGAGAGAGCAGAGGTTTTTAAGTTATAGTTAAGATTTCTTTTGCTCTTTTTTTTTTTTTTTTTTTACTTGGCCTGTCCTACAAAGGTTTTGCATCCCCCTATCAACACTTAGAAAGTGTGTGGAGCTAGAGTGTGTGAGGCAGTAAAGGAGAGCCATAGGGAGATAAAGAAAAGGGAAGCGACAACTGCTAATCAATAAGATTTCTCCAACCTTGTTTTTTTTATTCTCTCCCCCCGAGGCCCGCGGCATTCAAGACGAGCCAAGACGAGCTTGGCATTGTCGAGCACGCCTTAAAAAGAAACACCTGCGAGGTGGAAGACTTTAAAAAACAGCAGAAAAAAAAAAATCCTGCTTTTCGCAGCTCTTAAAAATGTTGGCAAATGTTCCATGGGTTTTCTGGGAACAAAACAGTAAAAAGAAAGAGCTCCCATGCAAGTGAAGACAAAAGGGGATGGTTTTCCATAGAGATGGAGGTGTCATTACACTTGAGACGGTTGCCAGATTTGGACTTATCTTACCCCCCCCTTCCCCGCCCCCACACCCGTCCCTGTATCTATACCATCTTAGTTTATTATCAGAGCTCGAGCAGTGTGAAAAACAAATAATGAATGGTAATATTTAGCTGTTGACAAAATATGTATGTGGCTTTAGTGGGAGAAGGGAACGGGGGAATGTGCAGAGAAAGAAAGATGGAGAAAGATGGGGAGGGATGGGAGAGGAGAGAGAGGAAACTGGAAAGGGGGGTAACTAAAGCAGATGGCACTCTTGGCATCCACCTCTCTCTTAAATCTGTTTCTGCTGTTTTTCTCATGTGCACGAGACTTTAACCCTGTGGTAACCTGTGTCCCGGCCTGACCCTGAACCTAACTGCTGTATGTAACAAGCCTGCGGTGTGTGTTTGTGTGTACACGCGCATGTTCATCTCTAGTACGTCTCTGTCTGCACACTCATTTAAAAGGCACCCTAAAGTGGAAGTGGGTATCAGCAGTTTCAGTGTTTGTTTTCCACACTTCCACTTTCACTACTGCATCGTTCTCGTACTTTACCTGAGAGAGATGTTCTCATATTGGGATGAGGGTGGCTTCTACTCCAATACATTTATTAAACAGCTGTAATTACTTTGAAAGTGAAGGGTATATGAGTTTAATGCATTGCCATAATTTACCCAATATAAATTAAGTTAGCTCTAACTCAACCACACAATAATGAATTACTAATTAAAATCGAATAGTTTAATACATAGATATATACCACTGTCAGGAGCTATTTTTCTGCAAAAATACAATCTTGATAGTAAGTCCATATTACTACTTATACTTGTGTTTTTTTTAACTTAAGTAACATTTTGAGTATTAAACTGATAATGTAGCATTTTTTACTTTGTTTCTTTGAAGTACTTGTATTTACACTACATTTATTTAACAGCTATAGTTCTTATACTTTTAAGATCTAAATGTTACATTTTACACACAAAACATATGATTAGTTTAGTAGTAGAGTTTCTAAATAAAGTTGTTTTAAGACATGATGCATTTTTATGAAGTGCTATATGGCGTAATTGGTTCCATCTTAACATTTCCGTATTAAAAGATCAATAATAATGACCCAATAATGTAGTAATGTATCACCGTTTTTCTGCATAACGAGTACTTATACTTTTTAATATTTGTAATAATTTGGATAATAAGTGTTTTTGCTGAAGTAAAAATTTTAATGCAGAGCTTTTACTTGTAATGGAGTATCTTTATGGGGTTGTATTTTTACTTTCACTTCTGAATACTTCTTCCACCGATGGTAGTCCTTTTGATACGGCAGACATTTTTGACTCACTTTTACTTTTTTACACCATATTGTATATGCTCTTCCATCAGACCATTCACAGCTGCTACAGATCAGAGGAATGTATTTTATTATCTCAGCCGTGAGTCTAGATATCCGCCTGCAAGCCGAAGAAATATTTTTAGTGGTGTAAGCATAAATTTGAAAAACATATTTGAGATAAAAAAAAAATAATCAAGGCAGATCATGAAAAGTGACAATAAATCACTGCACCTTGTGATTGATGGAAGAACTATTCTGGTTCAAACACCTGGGACGTCTACGGTATGTACTGTGTATTTAGTCCACATCCGTCTCTCACTGAGTAGAAACATTCATGTGCTGACTCCCATACATGCTCCCATAGACAGACTATAGATTTGACTGAATGCACATCACTTATATGTGGGGTGCCGCGGTGGTGTGAGCTCATTTACATAATCTCCCATTTAAAGAGGGATGTGCTGGAAGCTGGTGGGGGGTTGATGGTAAGGGCTGGGGTGGGTAGTAGGGGAGGGTGTACAAAGTGCCCATTGTGCAGTCCCAGGATAGGGAAAATGCCCTGTAGGGCCTGGTTTGTGTGTGTGACTGAGAGTGTGTGAATGTTTATCTCTGTGTGTCTGTGTGTGGGAGCCACACCTGTCAGGAGAGCCTGAGGGAAGCAATGAGACCACTATAGAGAGAGAGAGAGAGAGAGAGAGAGAGAGTGTGTGTGTGTGTGTGTGTGTGTGTCTGTGTGTGTGGCACATATAGTCGAATGGATTTTATTAACAGCAAGAACATTAAAATCTGTGGGCTATGTCAATCTTTAATGTCCTAATTGTTTCCCTTTTATTAACTTGGCTTGTTATTGTCAAACACACACACACACACACACGTATGGTCACATGCACTCCCACACACTTCTTCCCACACACAGCAGTAACCACACTCTTCTTCATGCCAAATCATAATCTACCCAAGACGCAGCAGGCCAATAGGATCAGACTACAGAAATAATGGTAAAATCTGATTTTTGGGGGGCTTTCGAGGAAAAGAGCCCAGAAGTGCTGAAATAACTGGTAGCTGTGTCTCTAATGGTAAAACGTAATGCTCAGCAATCTGCTTAATATCCCTGCCGCACTCATTAGATTAGTGAACATTAAGGAGATTGGAAGATTTGCAATCTATTGTTTTATTATGGCAACACGGGGGCACAGAGGCTATACTGCTAAAGGCGGGGAACAACAGGAGGTTACTGTGTCATGTGTAGTGTGGTGGCTGTGGGGGGGGGTGATACAGGTGAACAGACAGACGGACAGGAACAAAGGCAAATCCTCAAATGGAGCAGAGATATAGTTAAGAATTCAAAACACCTACCATTCACAAACACACACACACACACACACACACACACACACACAGACAGAAACATTTCTGAACCCCTACAACATCAAAAAGATCTTTGTACAATTATATTCTTTCTTCATCAGTATGGGAAACAGTAGCAGCCCGAAGTTGTCCCCCTATTAATGACTAATTCCTCGGCTGGTTTGGCTCAGGGCAAAGACAGAAAGCTGTGTGTGACCACCACCAGTAAAAGCAGCACCGTGCTGGGATTCAGGAACGTTATCTGAGCTCAAAGTCCTAATTCCACACTGGGAATTCTGCCATCAGTAACATAATAAGTCCACTTTGGCTGTGAGGGAGAAAGAGAAAGGTCTTTTTTTTTGTTGCTCTGGAGTCTTGGCTCCTTCGGTTGTAAAGTTCCTCTGGCGAGCGTAAACAGATCAACAGAAAAACAGCTATTTTATTTTGCAGGCTCCCAGCCGTTGCACAGGCTAATAAGAATAACTATTAAACTCATGTTCTGGGTCCCAGGGAGGAAATTCTTTTTGGGAGAAGGCACGTTATATGACCTGAGGTCTGTAGGGTGTTTTATACTGCTGGGGTAAACAGAGATTAGTACTGCACATATCCACTGCAATCGCAATACTTGTCGGCTTATTTCCCAAAGCTTTTACAATCCTCCATTTCCTCTTTTTGACCTGATCTATGTTCACATCTTACCCAGAATTTTGTCTCATGTCAGGAAAGTTGGAAATTCAAAACCAAATGTTAACATCATTTTGACCTGAGTTATTGATTTAGGCCTAATGTAAAGCAGAGTTTTCTTAGCTTTTTGGGCTCTGAGACAAACTTTGGCAAAGCCCAAGATGATCCATATTCCACGTAGCTTGGAAAAGGTTACACAAAGCTTTGAAAGAACGACAGTGAACTCAGTGAACAATAGCTCGTAGGAAAACACAAGATTATATGAACATTTACTCAAATGTTAATAAAGGAGCATTGCTTTTATTTCCTTAATATTTCAAAAACTGATTTGGTAAATGTCTGGGTTGTTTCTAGGGCGATGATTGTTTCTCTATGCAAAATATAGTCTTGCTCTGATGCAACAATGAGTTTTTGCTTTGAATTTCATTAGCTGATTTCTTTATGAGGATTTAACCTATTCTGTTGGCAAGACTCAACCCTAACTTTTTAAAGTGGTTGCCAGCTTGGCAACCAGGCAGCAGCTTTTGGTTGCCGAAATTGACAATACGGTTGCCATGTTTCAAACTGCCTATATTTGGAGCAATTAATTTCTTATGTAACTACACCACACATTTTAATAATGAAACAATGAGATAATGGCTTGCAATATAATTTCCCATCCCTCTCAAATAGGGGTGCAATGGATCACAAAACTCACGGATCGGATCAAAGTTTTGAGTCACGGATCGGATACATTTTCGGACCAGCACAAAAAAAGGGAAGAATTTAAATGATTATTAAAAATGTAATAACAATAACTTTTAAAAATAATAAGTTTTGATTTGTTTTTATATATTAAAAAAAAAACACAAATATTGAACAGGTGGTTGCCAAAGGGGGCAACCAGAGGCCACGAAATGGTTACCAATTGACTCAATCTGGTTGCCAAGGGCAACTGTCGAGCCCTGCTGTTGGTATTTTTTATAAACCTAATAAACATACTGGCTCGATAAAATCAACTACAGTACAGCGTTGAGCCTAATGTGAAGCAGAATTTAACCAAAAGACAAGGATCTTTAGCTATATAAACAGGCAGCTTTAGTCTTCTCCCAAAGACGAAAAGCTTTGTTTGTTAAGTTATTTTGGAAAGATTTAAGACAAAATCCTTGTCATAATTTATTGTTTATTATATGATGATTTAAGGATAAAAAGTCTGTCATTTTATATGAGTTCTTGGTGGATGATAACATAAAACTGTAGGAAGCAAACAATTTTTGTTTGGGGGGGGGGGTTATTAGTAGAGCTCAGAACAGGAGACAAAGTTCTTTGTTTGTAATTTAATGTGATATGTAAGAAGTTATCTTCTTGTCTGAGAATTATTTCACCACTACAATAGTATTTTCAGTGTCTAACACCATGTAGGAATGGGCACTTGTTTGTGCAATACACAGTAATTAACAAGCATAACAAACTATTTGAATGGTATGGGTCAGTGTTGTAATGTATTCACACTGGAAAAAAATTACAAAGTAAAGTATACTCATACTCAAAGCAGAGTGTGTGTGTGCATACTATTACTAGACTTTTGAGTGTGCTGACACTATTCTCCCATAATGCAATGCACAAAGAAAGAGTTACTCACAACTGGAAAAAAATAGAATAAAATGTGGACGGTGTTGAAACAGCCCCAAGAAAGCTCTTTGAAGATAACAAACAAGTATTCTGTCTTTAGTCAGTTTATTTGGCAGTGACTTCACAAAGTCACATCCGGTGTTACATGTATTATACAACTTCCTGTTAGTATAAAATAGCAAAGTAAGTTGATATTTTTGTATACAAACTGCTAAAACTGTATACTATGACAATAAGTACGTAAGATGGCTTTAGGACACGGCTGTGTTCAGGTTCCAATGAATCTGTTGATGAGATGTAACATCATATACAACCCACTAGAGGCCACTAGAGGCCCTGTCCGTAGGATTGCACTGATGAACATATGAGAGCATGTAGTTCTTGATTAGGCTGCCTTCAGCCTAAGTGTTTAAAAAAATAAATTATGGGGGTAACTGTTATATGTTGCACAGTTTAAGGAAGGCTATCTTTATTCAGCCTAAATTCAAATCAGAACGTTGTTCTACGTGTGGAAAGATTTGGCCAAAATTAGAGACATGCTGCAGCTGCTCACGGCTCCCATTCACTGCACATTAGTGGAGGCTCGATTGCACTGAAGTGTGCGGTGACTGCTGAAGCCAGACCAGACTGCAAAACTGTAGTTTCCCTTTGGACAAAGACCACTTTGAGGTCAAGGAACCATCACAAAAAGAACAATAATTATCATTGTCATATATTACTTTTACACCAAACACACACTCAGATTGTTATTTGCATGGGTGCTGTGGCTCTGACTTTTGCATTCATCACTAACAATTGCACTCACTGTTTTCCAAATTACTTAGAATGGGAGTGCACAAAATAAATTTGCGCGCACACACACGCACACAGTCACACACACACACAAACATTAGCAGGGACAAAGAAAGATGCCAGTATGAAAACATTAACCATCAGTGAAAATCCAGAGCCAATTTTAAAGTTAGCACTTGGATTTGAGACTCTCTGGGGTAAGTTTAACCAAAACAAACACAGAATGTACTTGCAGAAAATGCATGTATGCTGTTTACTCTCAGTTCTTTTGTTGTTGAGTTTATTAATTATATGTCATAGCCAAAAACATGCAATATTCTGTTCATATGTCATCTTTACACGTATACAATTTGAAAAGCATTAAAACAGTAAGATTAAATGCTATAGTTCTTTGTTGTGTGTGTGTGTGAGCACACAAAGTTGAACTTTGGAGCTGGCTTCGCTGCTGTCCTGAGTTTCCTACCAGCATCTAAGTATTTAACCGAGGTTGGCACAAAATGTCCATTACACACACACACACACACACACACACACACACACACACACACACACACACACACACACACACACACACACACACACACACACACACACACACACACACACACACACACACACGAGCGCACACACGCACACACACTTAAACAATTGTATGCTTTATAAGGTGCCCACTGGTGTCATGGCAACCCCATATCCTCAGCAAGAGGGAAGATGCCCTGTGCCAAAAAAATGCCATGGTAACTTTTTTTTTTGAAAGCCACGTTGCCCAGAAACCTTTGAAGCTTATTAAGTGAAACCAGTACGGAGACAAATGGACAGGGAGGGAGAGAGAGAGGGATGGGAGTGCGTCCTGTTCCAGGGCCAAAGTGGGTCTTTGTTTTAGGGAAGGGAACATTGTGAACCTGCAGTGAGGAGGCGCAGCTTGCTCGATAAAGGTGCCTTGAAGTTTTTCTGTATAGATGACAAGTCCACCTTAACTTAATATTACTATGATGGTGTATTCTGTTCATCACCTAAGGTTAACATCCATGTTGAGCTCACACTTTCTCATCTACTTTAAAAGGTTGCACCAGTCTGCTATAGCTGGCATGAGATGGTTTTGGCAAGAAGTGGGTAATGGGCAATATTTGTGTGTGTGTGTGTGTGTGTGTGTGTGTGTGTTCTCCTGGCTTTTTTAATGTGTGTTTTTGTGTGTGGGATAGCATTTTTACTAATGCTTGTTTAGCCTACCTATATATAAGTGTGTGTGTATACCTACATGTGTTCATGTATGTCTTTTTCTCTCTGTGCAGGTGTGAGCAGGTGTGTGTGTGTGTGTGTGTGTGTGTGTGTGTGTGTGTGTGTGTGTGTGTGTGTGTGTGTGTGTGTGTGTGTGTGTGTGTGTGTGTGTGTGTATGTGTGTGTGTGTGCCCTCGCTGTGTAATTAAATCAGTCCATTTCTCCTTGAGTTAGCTTGCGGCGCCAGCGGTGCTGTCCAGTGAGACAGTGTCAGGGTCTGCCAGTTTCATTAGCCCTGATGGATGACCTCATGACAAGCTCTCACTCACCTACACTTCAAAAAGAACACACAAACTTTAGATGAGTGGAAAAGTGAATTTGTGTGTGTGTGTGTGTGTGTGTGTGTGTGTGTGTGTGTGTGTGTGTGTGTGTGTGTGTGTGTGTGTGTGTGTGTGTGTTTGTGTGTTTACGCATGCCAACAGAGACAGCGGGAGTGTTTCATTTCATGCCCCTGTGCTCTGAAACTACTATATGTGTGTTTGTATGCGTGTATTTCAGTGTTGTAATTATGTACACATGTTATGAGCCTGCAATTACTTTTCATGTTTTTAATCATATGTGTGTGTAAGTGTGTGTAAGTGCTGTACAGTGTGCAAAGCACCATTGTGAGCTGGGTGTTGTCCCTCTTGCACCATGTGTGCGTGTTTGATAGCATTGCTTTGCGCATGTCTGTGTGTACTGTGTACACTGTGCACCAGGGGCAGGGCTCGGCGCTTAGTTAGGATTTTTGGTGGCGATTTCCATATTGCCTGGGGTCATTTGGGCACGGTGCCCACTCCTGGTGCTGTGGGTGCCCGCTGAGGCGTGGGGAGATTAAAGCGGGCGCACGGTGCCACAAAGGGGCCTGTCTAGTGCTTTTTAATTCCCCTAAATTAGGGCACGGTGCCAAGGCAGCTCCCTGCTATGGTAAACACTCCATAACTGGCACCATAACTACTGCTCAGCAAGACACAGAGAGAGAGAGATGCTGAACACTGGAAGAAAACATTCCCTCACTCTCTCTTTTTCACACACTTGGACACACATGCTTGCATACTTGTAATTAGCAGTCTGTAGCCTTTGCTAGTTTGTGGGGGTCTTGGTAATTCGCTATCATTCACATCACTTCAGTCCTATTCAATGAGTTCAGTTGCAATGATGTCAGAATCACCAGAGGAATGTGCATGCTGGTGTGTGTTTGTGTGAATGTATTTTTGTGTCTGTAAATTTGCACACCCCGAGGGCAGTGGCACACCACAAAAGAAACAGTAGGTGGACACTTGGTTGGTATTCGTATGTGTCTTTACGTGTGTTTGTGTGCGTGTGTGTGTGTGTGTGTGTGTGTGTGTGTGTGTGTGTGGCGTCCACATTCATGCCCTCAGGGTAGTGGCATGCTGCTAAAGGGCTAGTGTACGGACACTGGGGTGTGTGTGTATGTCAGGTCTCTGAGGTCCTTTTCTCTGTCTGCCTAATCCAAATCCACTTTCTGAGGTGCGGCGTTGGCATCACTACATCATCTCAGAGCTCTGCCAGGGTCTGTTGGTTCGCCATCAGATCTCTGATACCTGTGTATCCTGTCTAATACATTTCTGTGTTTTTGTTTGCATTTTATTAAAACCATATAGTAAAAGACGATTCGTAGATTTAGACAGAAGCTGTATCGTTGCTGCACTGAAAGTGAAATTTATTTGGTTAATTTTGAAGCAGGTACTGTTTTTTTTCTTTGTCTTTTCCATATTTTCTTTTCCTTTGTAAGAGTCACACTGGCTTTGGTCAAAACATGTAGGCATGTGAAGTGTGATGCAATATATGGGCCTAGAGAATGTCTTGTGTGTGTCTGTTTGCACGTATGTGTCTGAATACAAACGCCTGTGTTAATCCCAGTCTCTCCCAGCATCTGGAGCCTTGACACAGTTAAAAGGGCTGGCTGTGTCCGCACAGAGCTGGGCCAGTGCTCACAAACACACACACTCACGCAGCTATCTAGGGCACCAGAAGGCCCAGGCAACGCCAAGGCAGAGGCTGCCCACTTTGGCACCACGAGGTGGGGCTGCGCTGGCGCTTTGGGGGGTGGGGGGAGAAATGGCAAGGGTGTGTGGTAGGTGCTGGGAGAGAGGAGGGGAGAGGAATGATTGGGGGTGAGGTGTGTGTGTGTGTGTGTGTGTGTGTGTGTGTGTGTGTGTATAAAGGGAGGGGAGCAACTGGCATGTGATAATAACCCTGGGAAAACGCCCATTCCCTCTGAAGAGGAAGGTGCAGACGGAGGGTGGTGGTGGTGGGGGGGACTACTTGGGTGTGTTTGTGTGAGAAAGAGAAAGAATGAAATGCAGACAGAGAGAAGGGTGTGTGTGTGTGTGTGTGTGTGTGTGTGTGTGTGTGTGTGTGTGTGTGTGTGTGTGTGTGTGTGTGTGTGTGTGTGTGAGTGTGTGCGAGGTTTTAGGTGTTGAAGGCACTAACTCCACTCTTGGAGTGGCCTATCCTAATGTTCTTATGCTAATGTCGTCTCTGTCATAGCTTGGAGGATAGGTGCTACGTTTCATTCACAGCTTGGCATAGAAGAAGAAGAAGAAGAAGAAGAAGAAGAAGAAGAAGAAGAAGAAGAAGAAGAGACGCCTTTTTGTTTCTTCCTCTGATTTTTTTTCTCTCTCTTGTCTGTCCCTAAAATACCTCTCCACCTTTCCACATAGATCCATTAATAATATCTGAAACTTTAGGACACACTCAAACACAAACACATATGTACACAGGACAGAGAGAGGGTACTATCCCTCTCTCTTGATGCTGTCTGCACCCCCTACAATCCCTCCCCACCCCCTTTACTATCCTCTCTCCTCTATGTAGCACCACAGATGCCCATGTTGCCCTGCAACAGCTGTCTCACCATGTGCCGTACCAAGTGTTGCCACCCAATGGAGGGGAGAGGAAGTGAGGAGGAGGGAGGATTTGAGTGGGGAGGGAGGAAGGGAGGGTGCTGAATTTGGATGGGAGGGACAGGGTCATGCATATTATTATTTTTTCTTTGTTTTTTTTTCATACTAATAAGGAGCTGTTGTTGTTTCTTGCTTTGTCTTGACTATCATTGTATAATCATAATATTTTATTGCATCCTCACTCACTCTTCTGTTTCCTTTATCCCTCTGACTCTCTGAGTCCCTTCCTCATTTGGTTCTGGATTCGGTCGAGGTGATGGGCCCTGGAAACAAAGTGGAGAAGAAGGGGACGTCAGTCAGTGGGCACCCTCCTATTGGTGCAGCAGGTAAACAGCACTTGTGGTGACCAATAACCAGAAGAGGGATGCATAGTAACAGCGGGGCATGGAGAGAGGGTATTTTCAAATGCAATCTCTGATCCAACAAGTCAGGTGCAGGATCCAGACTTGATTCAGTGACAGAACAAAATGGAGGGCTGGGATGGTATGCCGCCATTTTGGGGCAAAATATTTTGAGTATGCGTGCCATGTCTCCTAATTAAGTAGAAGTAAGCAGTTCAGACTGCAGGGCAAAGCCATGGCATGAAAAATGACCTTAATCATTAGTGTTTGGAAAAAGATTCAATAGTGCAATATAATAATGAACAGTATAGATTTGCCCTTTCAGAACACAATGTAATTTGAAGGTGCCACAGTCACTACTAAGCCACTCTAAGTATTCTGCTAATTACAGAAAATTCTTTTAAAGACAGACATCTGTGCTCACAGAGAAAGCCATACCTGTGATTTTAATTTGTATTGTGAAATTGGAAAAGTAAAGCAAAGAGGCGAAAAAAGATGCCAGGACAGATGGATCCAAGAGTAGTGTACCATCCGAGAAACTGATGCCATATACTCTTCCCCTGTGGTCTTTGCTGTATGCTAAATGAATGCAGTCGAGAGTTTAAGTCGCCCAATAAAAGAAAACTAATAAAAAAGTATAAGATAAAGTAGGAGAGGAGTTGTGAGCTAGTGTGGCACAGCACCCTCCTTGTGTATTTGTTCATTTAATTTTGAAGGGATGAAAGCAGACAGGCATAAAGAGGGGCAGACGTAGAGAGATCACAGCATCGTGTACCGTATTGGCGGGTAGTGTGCCACACAGTCTGCCTCCTAAAGCAATAAATCTGAAACAGCATAATAGATAAATGCAATTGAGAACACAAAATACCCTGCAAGGGAAAACTAATAAAAAACGGAGTGATTAAGTGGAATCAGAGCTCTTAGGCAGTATCTGGAGATGGGGGCTGTCGCCATACAAAGACCAGAGCGGGCCAACACAACAGATGAGAGAGCATAGGGACGGGTGGCCGATAAAATGAGGGCTAAAAGCAGAGGGAACGAGAGACAGATGATGGAAGCGAGGAAAGGAGAGATGGAGGAGAGAGAGAAAGTGAAGGATGGATGGGGCAGCAGATCAGAGGGAACCTCTAGTGTGTCTTGCTCTCCCTTTAAAGAAGAGCCAGGAAAACAGATTAGGAGTCCTCTTTTCTCCTGGGGGAGCACACACACACACACACACACAACCTCCATTAAACCACCCTCCTCCTCTCCACACAAACATAAAAACGAACTAACTTTTACACTGCACACGCCGCTGACCTGCCCGGCCCAGAACAAATCCACTCACATGCCCGCTCACAGAGTGGGTGGAGACGTGGAGACACAATGACAGCCTGTGTGTGCTGCAGTTTAGGTGACCTCACATCAGGTCACGTTTGCTAACTGTTTATGACACAAAGAATAATGATGTCAGTAAATGTTGCACAAATACAGACCGCAGTGTTTCATTGTGTCCTGTCTTGAGAGCAGGTTGTATGTTTTATTTGAATGGCATTTGATAATAATAATAATAATAATAATAATAATAATAATAATAATAATAATAATAATAATAATAATAATAATAATAATAATCAAAATAATAATCAAAATAATATTAGTATTATTTTTATATTAGGGCTGCTGCTAACAATGATGTTCATTAATGATTTATCTGACTATTAGTTCCTTGATTAATCAGTTATTTGTTTATTTTAAGAAATTGCAAAGAAAATATAAAAATGTCCATCACAATTTCCCAGAAACCAAACTGTCTTCTTTTAGCCAACTATCCAAAACTCAAAGACATTGAACCTATCAAACCTACCAAATTGTCACATTTGAAGGAGCTGAAGCAAATGTTTCTGCATTGTTTGCTCAATTTTTGTAACTTTTTTTAGGTTTTACTGATCAACTAATCGATTAATCAACTAAAAGTTATCGTTCTAATAATAATTATAGTAATTATGGTTGCTTTGTTTGTCATCCACATTTTTGCTGATCCAATATGTGATACAAAATGGAGCTAATGCTTTATCAGTTAAACTGTGTGTGCATGCGTGCGTGTGTTATCAAAGCTGAGCCTAATGTCAGCCATTGATAAACCTTTGCCCTGACGAAAGACATGCCAACACTTATGCACACATACTGGTCTCAGACAAAATTCTTGGAAAATTGAAATCTGTTTTCAGAAAGACAAATGGCTCGTGACATTCATCACGTCATGTTCTCCTAACGTTTTCGGGTTCATAATCTTTGACTCTGAGCTCTCACTGTGAAATGTGTAGAGCATGATAAAGCTTTATAACCACAGAAGTACTCTTAAACACTAGTGAAGAAGTATTCAGATCCTTTACTGAAGTAAAAGTATCAATATTACAATGTATCAATACTCAATTAAAAGTCTGAATCTTACTTAAAAGTAAAGTATTATCAGCTAAATGTACTTTACGTATCAAAGTATACAGATGATTTAGTGTTATATTATTATACATTATATAATTGGACTGTTATTATTACTGATGCATTAATATATAAGCAGCATTTTAATCTTGCAGCTGATCGAGGTGGAGCCGGATTTAACTACTTTATATACTGCCGGGTAGTTTAATCTAAATATCAATATACATGATATACATACAATAAATCATATTTTATAAAATGATCATATGTTTAGTATGCAAAATAATTAATCTGCAAAGTGACTCGAACTGTCGGATAAATGCATAGTATAAAGTACATTTCCATCTTAAAGGTAGTGGAGCTGAGGTATAGAGTAAAATAAAAGCACCTCAAATTTTACTTTCCACATAATTAGCTGGACACACGAGGGACGGGCACAGATCAATTGTTTATTGTTATTATTATGGCTGGTCAACTAGAAAACCTTTAAAATAATGTTTTCTGACATTGTCAAACAATTAAAATGTCCTTTTATGACTACTTTAAAAGATCATATCAGGAATGCATTTTAGGTTATGTATACAATATGTGAAATAAATGGAAGGAAGTTGTTTTTATTCCAGAAGCTATTAGTTGCGGTACAAGAGAAACACACTTTGGATATTGTTAGCCAGCTTTGGATTGATCATTGCCATTTTGTGCACTGCATTTCAGCTCTTTCCCTATAATATTCTGTATCTTTAGATTGCTTTTGTCTGAGCCCTGAGAGTTTTGTTTAGTATTTTAAAGTAAATTGAATGTATAAATAATTTTAAGAATAAGATAAACAGTGTATGGTAAAATCTAAGTTTAATTTCCTTTTATTAAAACACTTAGCAAAGGAGTAGATGGCGCCTTTTTTTTAGTCTGACATACTTTTTTTTTATTAAAGTGGACTACCCTCTTACAGTACTTATCAGGACATGTGGACTCTCTTGCCAAATGTCCTCTCCATCTTTGCTGTCAACATCTGAATAAAAAGACAAAAATGCCCCCAAACAATAGAAAATATAATAGACATAAAAATCTGTTTTTGGCCTCAGCAGATGATTTCAGCATCACTTTAGATCATTTTAGAGGCCTTGATGTACATTGCTTCATAAAATAAAACATATAGTAATGTATTATTGTACCCAAGTGAGAAAACTCTCCTGCTGCTGCTTCAATATCTGTAGGTTAAAAAGTCTCCATGACTGTGTAGTGGGAATGTGCTCGGCTGGCAGCAGCAATGTGAACATACTCCACCCTCCATCCCATTCTCCTGTGCCAGGGCCGGGCATTCCTCACCCCTCCAATAGCCGTCTAGTACCCGCTCTTTTTCTCTTTCTTTCTCTTTCTGTTGCACACAAACACACAGAGACTCACTCTTTTTTGTCCCTATGCGACTACTTCAGACCAACTATTTCCTTCTTTCCTTACTTGCCACATACATTTCTTCATTTCCTCTTTGCAGCCGTCCCATCCGTCGGTCTTCCTTCATTTCCCTTTCCTTCCTTCAATCTTTTTTTCCCTCCAACAAACCCTCCATCTCCTTTGCTCTCCCTCCTCAGCTGCTCTCTCATTTGGGTTTATTTGCATGGCGGAGCGTAAAGGATGCAGACAGTGTGAGCAGGGCCAGCAGAGTCCTCCTGTGCCCATCCAGGCCAGGGCTGAGATTTGTAATGCTAGACAACACTCGGCAATACGGGGATAAAACCTCGGCTGCCGCAGACAAAAAGAGCCTTGTTTTTTCCTTTCCACCGCTTATTGCACTACTCGCATGGAGGCGCAGAATTGTCTGGGCCATTTCTTTTAGCGGGAAAAAGAATGATGATTGAGAGGGAAAAAAATTGTTCCACCGAGTTTGACATATGGTCTTGGTGCAGAGTATATTTTGTGTAAGGCCAAATGAGTATTTAATTTTCACTGCAGCAGAGGGCGGTGAGGACAGGAGATATGCTGCAGGAGTCAGAAGGAAGAGTGGCAGCAGGACTGAGGCCTTTGTTTTTTATTGTGTTGTGCTTTTTAGCTGTGCAGTGTTTTTTGTGCACTGCTAGCAGTGTTTTGAGTCTAAAATTTGGCTAATCATTTTGGTATAATAGTCACTCAATTCTCCAGCTCAGCTATATTTGCTTTTCTTTATTTCTTCCATCTATTTGATTGACCATCCGTAGTTCTTTTTGTGATCTTGTTAGGCCTTGGTAGTTTAACTGTGCACAGTAGCTTTGCAAATTTGTAGATTTTGTAAATAGCACAATAAAGTTGTCTGCATAAGCTGCCATTTCCCTTTGCATTGTTTTCTCCTTTTTTTTTTTTTTTCTTAATGGTCCGTGAATGTCTTTCTGTTTCACATTTACTTCTGAGGACATTTGTTATTTTCACCTTGGTCCACCCTGAGTTATATTGCTTCAGTTTATTGTAACAATCACCATTTGTAACAACATTATTTCGCTTTACAAATCAGAGTGTTTTGAGATTTTGATTTGCGGACAGAGGAGGGTCCATTTAACTCAGTCATGTTGTGCTACATAGACAGGTGCATCAAACATCTGTTTGATTTTCCATATTGCTCAGACACCACATTTACTCTGTAACTACTTAAACATAATCTGAGATGGTTCCTTATATTGTTATCCTTATTATGCACTTCAATATCTACTAATTACTTTGATAAAATGTGTGCCTGTTGATTAAAGATGGCTGTTTACGTTTCTCTAAACTCGTAAACAGTTGGTGCCAAATCCATCTTTGATAAGTGAATATTTGTCTGCTACAATTTATCACCAGCAATGAATCGGCTGGTCTCTTCTCTGATAATTAGTTTTTAACATGTCAGTCATGGTTTGCAGTTCTATTCCAGCCCGGGATCATAAACTTGTAATTTTTAGGAAAGAATCATTTGAAGGTTTACAGACTTTAGAAAAAACAGTCCCTCCATGTTGTCTGAACTCTGCCTGCCTGATCCCCCAATGTGCCCTTCTCCTCTTACAGTGAGCTTTAGGGAACATATTGCCCACATAATGTTGGGTCTTAAAACAGTGTGGTATCAGAGCCGTTGTGGTCTGCAGTAATGGGTGGTTTAGAGGGCTGTGGTGAGATCCACCATTCAGGGCTTCTATTAACCCAAAGCTCAGCCTAATTGACACTTCTAGGTTGCTTTACATGATCAGGGCTGACGCACAGCAGCAAATTCCCTCCAGTTGGTTTTTGTAACTTTTGTAACATAAAGAATTTATTTTTTAGATTTTAATTTTTTCTTCCAAAGAACTTTTAAAAGGAACCCAACTTGTTAACTTTTCCTTGGGTGGCTCCTTTTTTAATTTTGTTTTAATAATATAGCCTAAATCAAGGGTTTATGCCAACAACCATTTGTGTTATTTTGTTATTGTGTCCCCTGTCTCCACAAAATAGAAGAAAAAAAACGTAATGGCCTAGTGGTTGAGATGTGGCTTTAGGTTTTAAGACATTTCATCCACATTATTTTAAGAAAAAAATATGCCATAATTGAAATGAGGTCAATAAGCATATGGTGCATCAGCATCAGTGCAAGGGAGTATAAATTATTATTTAAGCCACATTCATAGACAAATGCAAGTAGGTTTCTTCAAATTATTTTCAAATGGGCAAAGCATTTGGTCTATTGTTCTAATAAAACAATGCATAGCTTTTAACAAACAACTTCACCGTTTTTCATCCATACTTTAATAATTATAAGTGATGTCGCGTTTTTCTTGTATATTTAATACTTTAATGTCCAGCCACATGTAGTTCAGGTGTACTTCTGTTTTAATTTTAGGCCTGTTCTTCGAAATTCCTCATAAATGATGAATGTACCTTATATAGGCCAGCTAAATTTACCGCGATTATGTGAATGTTGTTAATTACTGCACAATGTGTTTATCTGTGTTGGTTTGTTGTGAAGTTTACCCTCAGATTTGTTTCACAGGTAAATGCACTCATAAGAGTTAACGTCTTTTTTTCTGCAGTTTTTTAATATTTAAAAATATGTTTGCGGGCCATTTCTTAAAACGTAGGCTACTTTACTTGAACAAGCCTTGCACTGCACATTTAGTGGTCATCTGTATGTCAAATAGACACCTGACTGTCATGCTGAGAATAAGGTTATTTATACACTGGATAACCATGCTACACATTTTGCTCGTTCTCCAAACACATTTGGCTCGATTGTTTTCGTTTTTCGTTTTTCTTTTTACCTCAAACTTGCATTAGGCTAAATCTGTCTGGCCTTCTGCAACTTCCGGGCTTCAGTAGTTGCTCTTGCTGAGTACACGGTGCGGTCGAACTGTACAAACTGTTATTTGTAAATTAATTAAGAGTTAAGAAAGAAAAAAATCGTGTCGTGGGATTATTTGGGGTTTAGAGGGACATTTTGGTGTTTTTCCAATCAACTGGTCATTCTCCAAACAGGCCGTCGGGCATGTGTGAGCCTCCCAGTCACCAGCATCTGTAAAAACCACACCAGAATTAATATTCAAACAAAATGAAAAGAAAAAGAAATTTAGGAAGGTCATGGTATAAACTGTGAAAATTATACAATCGCTGGAGGCTGATGTCATTCAACAAGTAAATCATCACAACGCGTTGATTATGAATTCTAGGTTGTATTTTATCTAATTATCATTATTAGTGTTGTTTCATTTTTATATTATTATTGCTACCCTCAGTGCGATTGATGAGTTGTTTATATTTTTTGTGCATGGGAAAGTATAGCCTACTGATAATTATTTGAATGCACCTTTAACCCTATGCGGTTATATAATAATGCATTATTCATCGTTATTATAACTATCTGCTGAACTTGTCGCTACTGCAACTTGTAGTTTGATTTGAGTTCATCGTACAAATAATAACCAAAAGTTTAAAATGATTTCTTAATATTATGTATTTATTAATTTAAAATAATCAACATTCAGAAAGGATTTTTGCGGTCAGTGTCGCAAAAAAAAAGACTCACGTTTGAGCTCATGCACATATAGACACTTTTTTTTAAATGAATTAAATTGATGTGTAATAAGACAATTTTATTTTTGAAAAAAATGGCCTTTGACTAAGTGCTAATGGGCAGGTGGGCAGTCTGCAGTTGAGAGAGTTTAGGCTAGGCCCATTATTTGGGTTTGTGTTATTAACAGAATCTGCTTTTGATTAAAGGGTCTTTTTGGTCTCCATTTTAAACATTAAAACTGTGACACCAATTATAACAACAAATTGTATATCCTGCTGTTAAGCAAATGGACCCTCCGTTATCTCAATTTTTTTTTTCTTTTTTTTTTAAACGCCAAAAATCCTCACGTCATCCCACCACAGACACACTGTCGTGTAAATGGAATCATCCAAATTGGGCCGAAACAAAAACTTAAATCACAAATACAGTGACTTGAATAATTGATGTGGCCAAATGTGTGGGGAGGTCAACATTTAATTATTGATAAGCCGTCATGTTGGAGGAATGTCATTAGACGTCTGCTTTAAAAAAAATAAAAAAGACGGATAACGACACAGGCACAACTGCGAATAAATAGCCTACGTTTGACACGCAGACGCAGGCTCAATGCCCTAAAGTATCAGTGTAACTACATTCAATAGGCCTATTTCATTTCATAATGGGTAGTTTTGATTTAAACAAAGTGTTTATATTAGTTTTGCAAAGCCTGAAATGTGAAATATGAAACAAAAAGAACAATCGGATTAGCCTGGGGTGGGTTTTCGACTTGTATTTATTTTTTATTTGAATATTTTCTGAAATTAGCCTATAGTGTTTACGTTTTCTTGGGTTTGGTGAAATCACTTTTATGAAGACATTTTTGAGGGACTATTTTCTTTGTGTCATTCTCTTTTTGGGCACTACCACAAGTCCTGTTGGACACGTAATGCTCTTCATCCCAGGACAAAAACCGTTACATAAAAAAACTCAATGTCTTAATTTGAAATAACGTTTTGAACTTCCCTTTGGCCTTTTTCCTAAATAATCCCAGAGGATGTCCACATGTCGTGTCTTTCTGTTGTCTTGGACGGGTCTGTTGCTCCTGCTGCTACTACTGCAGGCATAGTCTCCAACAACTATCAGCACTTTCATTAGAAACAGCACATTTTGTGTTCTGGAGTCATTTCCCCAAAGTCAGATCTTCCACTATATGTCTGTAGGCCTACTCTGTATCTCAGTCACATTTAATCCTGTTGCTTCACTGCGTCATTCTGTTGGGAGACACTCAAATCTGTGTTAGGGAAGTGTTCAATAAGCTTTAAAGTTTGCTAAATTCCATCATTGCCATTACACTTACAGTAACGCCATTATGAATAACAATAATAATTCTAAGCCTAAAATATGGAAAATCCTGCTTTCAAAAGCCCTCTGAACCTCCTCATATTCACTCAACTTCTGGGGACACGTGGTAACATAGTTTTTGATATTTTGAATGTGATCAGCTGCATGAAAATCACTGGCACTGAGTGATTAGACTTTCCTTAAATGAACCCAATGAACCCTTTTTTGTGCTTGATCTTTGCTCCAGATTGTGACATTAAAAACTACGTAAATCAAACTCGGAGCAGCTCGGGTCATGCCCAGCCGTGCCCACAGTGCCACTCTTGGAAGCTCCATGCAGGCGGTAGGTAGGAGCCAGTGCAGCCCTAATCCCCGCCGTCCGTGATTTAGCCCTTGGTCCTCCTAATTCTCCTAAAGCCCCAGCTGCTCCCCTGGACGCTCCGCTCTCTCCGCGACAGACTGCACACCGCTCGCTTTATTAATAATTCACCCAATAATTCACCAGTTCGACGCTGTCGCACCGTCCCCCCACCTTCACTGTAAACAACTGCCCCAGTTCCTCGTCTATTAGTTGTGTGTGTGTGTGTGTAAACAGGACGCACGTTGCTGAGGTGAGCTATTTAGTGGCTGATATTTTGTGGGGAGGGAAGTGTGGGCTATTTGTCACCGCTGCCGGAGCGCACGGCGAGCTTCCATTTTACGCACCGAGGCATCCAGAGCCCCGCCGGAGCCCGGACCGACTACGCGTCGCTGTGCAGGCATTCTGCTAGCGAGGCTGTAGCGATCTGAAGAAGCAAAACGCAAGCTGCTCTTTCATCTCGTCAGCTTTGAGGAGGAGGCGGCGAGGGACCAGGGGTGTCCCCCCGTTTGTGTGTAACTCCGCGTGTGTGCGTATGTGTTGTGTGTGTTTGGAACAAGAGAGAGAGAGAGAGAGAGAGAGAAGAGAGAGAGAGAGATACGAGGGTAAAACAGATCGAACGCGCGGCGCGGGAGACAGCCGCTTTTGGACACGTTTTGGAGACAGAAGCTGCCCGACTGCAAAGGCAGCACACGGAAAAATAATATAAACAAAACTTACTTTGCATGACCTCTTACGTCCATTAATAAAAAAAAAAAAAAAAAGGAGAAAAAAAGTGTTATTTTGTATTATTTTGGGGAGCTTTTAAGCGTCTCCCAATCTGCTGGACAAGTTTGGCCGCTGAAGCACGCACCTCGGGACTCTGACGCAGACGTCTCTCTGACTTCTTGCTGCTGGACATGGGCGCATCTGAGGCCAAACTGCGGTAGACGGAGGGCTCGGAGCCGCTGTCCTCTTTTCCTCCTATCTCTGCAGAGTGGACCCACTTTTGAAAGAGCGTGTTTTTTTTTCTATCTGGGCCTAAGGCCGACTTGTTTAAAGGTCCTTTTTCTGCTTCCGGCAACAGCGAAGAGACCAAGTCTTCCTCCCTCAGCCCTCACTCCCTCTCTCACTTTTTTGGAAGCTGAACTTTTAAAGGAAAATGGGGCATTGAGAGGGTTGGCAGATCTCCCCACCCTATAATGGTACGTGCTGTGTAACTCAATAGTTCCCCTCTGTTGGGTCTATAGGGTAAAGTCTATAGGATTGAACATAACATTGCTTGTTTTAAACTGAATCCCCGCTGTTAGTTTGAGGGTTTTAATTTCTTTGTAGAAGATCAGCACTTTGTTGGACGCGCGGAGTGTGGGGCCATAGATGACGACACAACGCACCTGTGTTTGTGTGTAGATTCACCTTGCTGGTCTGCCAATTTTGATAATTATGAAGCATCTAAACTCACACTGATTGACCACATTTTGACAAAAATTGAATATGCTGATTGCTCCATATTACTTCCAAAACCACAACGATGTGTTTTAATGCAGCTCTTGTTTTATAGTATAAAATGTCTTTTTTTGTGAACCTAACTTTCCTTGCTCGTAATTCCCTTAAACCTTCCTCAACATAATAACGTTGTAATAAGTATATGTCTAATATGATACAGGCCTAAAACACATTTTTTTTTCCTAATTCAAACTGTTTTAGCCTCACTGATGGGTTAAGATTGTGCAGGCTGAATTGTTTGCAGATGCGTTTGAGTAGCCCAGTAAATACAGACTGACAAAGTAGAGGCTGATCTTCCTTCGCAGCCCAGATCAAACAGAATAAAGCACATGTATGCGAGCGCAGACTGCGGAGATTTGAAAGCCCAGCATAGCTATGTGCGGTATTCATCATTATGATGATGACATTATGAAAGCATCCTAAATCCGTGTGGCGCAGGGTTGCTGCACCGTTCTCCACCTTGCACCCGGGGTGTCTTTTCAGTCTGACTGTGCCTTTTTTTTTTTTTTTTTTTTTATATCAATGGGCACTTCATTTGCGTAGTTGATGACACTTATAGCGACTACAAGGGGGTGGGTAGGTGAGGTTACACACAGACCGCCTTTGTACCCCCGGAACAAGTGCGAAAGCAGCATGAATAATAAGAGCACCTCCGTGTATTAAATGCTGTTTAGAAAATCAAGAGGAAGAATCTCTGGTCTAATGATGATCTGATTATATTTTTATACCCTGCAGCATTTATTTCATCAGATGATTACTAAAGAATTCCTTGACATTAAACCGTCTCTGTCATGTTGCATTTCAAAGCTTTTGAATTATAAAATGACCTATAAAATGATTATATGACCTCATTTAGTTATAATGGACTAAATTTGTGACCTAGATTAGAATTGATCTTCATTATCAGCCAAAGAGATTACTGTTAAGGTACCATAATATGATATGTATATAGCTCACAGGGTTGTTCTGTTGAGCTCTTGGTTTAACAAAGACCTGTTCAAATATTCTGAAGTAATGATGAAAAGCTTTTGTAGAAACATAGAAACTCATTACTTTGTAGGGGATGAATACAGTATGCACATGCCAGAAATTATTCAGATTTTCTTAGCAATACAATATTCCTATCGCACCAATGATATGGCTAGTTCTAATGGTAAAATGTAATGGTTTATATAGACAGTAGTTTATATAGAAACACTATCTGGATATCATTTTTGAAATGACAATGTCTTTGTCTCACCAATAAAAACAATAAACATTCAAAATAATAAACACAAGACACATAAATGTCAGCAATACAGCAAAAAAATGTGCAATAGTTACTACAGCTTATGCGAATGAAAACTCCAGGAATGAGGATATTTTATTGCTGTTTATTCATTATTAACAACTAACTCATATACGGTTTTGTTTGCTGGAGTAGTTTTAGATATTGTCCAGACGCTCAAATTCAGACCGGAGGGGACTTTGAGTGTCATCAACAATATGCAAAAGTGTCTCGTCTATAAAGTAAAATCATTATATAGAGCATCTATGACAAGTTTTCATTCAGTCTGCCCCTGCTCAATTATTGTCATCAAGGAACTTTACAGTAGCAACTTGATTTCAGTTCCCAAGATGAAAGACACATTGTTCGCTCGTGTGAAAACATACTTTTAGGCGTTTTAAATATCAGTTAGAAGAATAATAACTTCATTACGGGGATCACTTGCCAAAAATGTTTGTGATGATGTGACACTGAGTCATATCTACACAACAACACAAACCTTGAGTGGTTCAAAATGTCACATTTCAGGCCACATGTGATTTGTGATGTCAGCTGAACAATTGTCTGTCTTCCTAAGGTGAACGACACGTTAGACAATGGCTCACAATTGGCAGTGATATTACAATACTCACTTTGTTTTGATTGTGGGCCTGTAATTTTACAGTTGGTTGCACTGCAGTTGTTGCAGAGAAAACCTGCCAACCACAGAACCTGTCAGTCACATCAAAGTCAAGACTGTTATTGATGCCAAGCTGGGAGGTGGGCGTTAACCGTACATTGTATTTAAATACATTTTTTAGAGTATCATTTCAGTGAGTTGGAAGTGGGATAGACATTTGAAATAAGCTCAACACGCTGCCTTATTGAGTCATACTGAGAGTTTGAATGTAATGTAACTCTATGCTTCCTGGTCTTTGTGGTATTCTCTGCTGTATTAGAACCATAACCACAAGAAAATCTCCCCACGGATCAGTCCTTCTGTGACACAAAGGGCTAATTGTACCAGTCCAAACCTCATTGTTAAATGCACATAGCCAGTGCGGCGAGGCCTTAGCTAAGTGTGGTTCGGCCAATAAAAAGGCATGAATAAGGATCCATGTAGGAAAAGGGATGCCAGTGGCGTTGGGTTACCTAGTGTACGGAGGTGGCGTATGGTGCAAGCAGTGTGGCAGCGAAATGTTGCAGCCCGGGAAGTTCAGTGTTACAATTGGCATGGTGTTCATCTGAAGGCCAGCCTGTCGAGCAAGATCGGTAGTTGACAGGCGAGGTGCCAGGCCAAGCGAATCTCGGGGTGTGTCACAATGTGCACTCTGTTTAAACTTGTTTCACCGTAACAGTTTTCCTTAAAGAATGTATTTATTTTTTTACCTGGAGTCGGGACAGCTATTGTTAAGGGTGGCATAGTTTCTATCTATTACTTAGGAATTAAAAAACTTTAACCTCACCCAGCTGATTTGCATATAAGCACATACACATAAAAGTTGAACTTCCTGAATGAGTGGAATGTGTTTTGCCTCAGTCATGAGAAATAATTTTATACTCCTGCTTCCTGCAGTCAGGCCTCCTTAACAGAAACTGTTCACGCCGTGTGCCTCATGCCTTATACAGACCCCACCGTTTACTATTGTGTAAATAAAACACAACTGCACAATTAAGCCAAATGCAGTCTTTAGCACTGCATCTTGGCTGTACTTCTGACCCAACAAAACCTTCAGGACCCACAAGTGGAGTGAAATAATTAGCCCCACTCTGCTCAGCCATCCATCTATCCTTCTTTTTTTAATGCAGCCCCTCAGTTTCTCATCTTCTTTCTTATTCTCCCCTTTTTTCCTCCACCCCCAGAGATGGCTGTGTGAAAAATTGTATTTTTCCAACATTTCTCCCCGAGGTAGCTTTGGCAGGAACTCACACGGCGGCCATTTCTGCCTTTCATACACCCCTCACACACCGTGGAACAGATCGCCGGTGCGGCCCGGCGTCTTTGAAGTGGTTGCCATCTCACGCAGGTTGGCTGGACTCTATCCTCCTCTCTCACCATCCCCCCGTTCTCATCCAGCCTTAAACTTGGCAGTGTTATTTTCAGCCAACCAAATCATGATGATAAGACACAATGGTGGTGATAATAATTATAGTTTTTAGAAGATGGACTGACAGCGACGATAGTGCTTGTGTTTGATGCTTGTGCAGCAGCCAGAATAAATGCTTTCTGGAAACGAGGAGAGGGCCACACCAGGTGTGTGAGAAGTGTAAGTTTGTGTGTGTCTAGGTGGTGAATGTGCATGTAAGCGTGTGTGTTTGTGTGTAACTGCAAATGTGAGATGCAGAGAGACGGATAGAAAGAGAGGAGGATCATTGATATGTTGCCATTCATGTGCTTTAAAATGGAGCCATCTGAGAACAAATTCCACCATCAGGGCCTTTCATACACAAAGCTCTGTGGAGGTGTGAGTGTGTACATGTGTGAGTGTGCGCGCGAGTGTGAGCAGGTTTCGGAGATCTCACCTCCAAAGAATTTGGCCATATGGTCGTTAACATATACCCATAGAGAGAGAGAGAGAGAGAGACAGATAGAGAGCGAGCCAAGGAAAGACTGTGTGAGGTAGTGAGGGAGAAAGTGAAAGGGAAGTGTCTTCTTTTGTCAGTGGAGGCAGCATGAAAGACAGATTAAAACAGATCCTATACCCTTACCTTCAGATGGCTCAGACAAAAAAATAAAAAAAATCCTCCATCACATCCCCTACTCCACATATTTGTGGAGTGGGAAAATCTGTCTTAATTAACACATTTGCATTGGGTGATGATGGACTCCAAATAGGTCACTGACTCAATCTACCGCCTCCGAATCTTCCCTCTAAAATGTTAATTAAGGAGGGCTTTGAGATTTTTTCGCTCAGGGCTGGCCATATGGGCCGGGCATATGCTCTATATATATAGTACAATATATAATTCATACACTGCTGCAGGAGAGAGTGTTTGGGGGCCTGGAGTTTTTTTGGGGTTTACTACAAAGGGAGTCAGTATGTTCTGGCCTCCCCAGTGGCAGGTACAGAGCTTAGCCTATTCATTAGCTTCATGTTATTCACTGTTGCACAATGGGATTGAGGTTCATCAACACCTGTTTCATTGGCTAACGACATAAACAGGGCATTTAAATTCCTCTTTGTTGGATGGTTAATATAAAATGAGAGCAAATGATCTATTGTTGGTGTGCCGTTTGCTTTTTGTGCATGTTTTACATTGTTTCAAAGAGCTCCTTGGGTCAAGTTAAAGAATGAGTAATATTGAGATTATCTGTACATGTATGTATAAAGATAATTAAATAGTCAGTATGTTTCCTCACATACTCCCAGTTGAACCAGTTCTCCCAGCGCCATCCTGCCAGACACCCATTCACCAGCAGAATAAGGCAGTGGCAGCCAATGAAAACAGTTCTTTCCCAACCATAGCTTTTTGGGTTCGGCTCAGCCAATCAGAAGAGGCTTGCTAGTGCACCTGACCTTGTTTCTGGCCAGACACAGCCAATCGCAGAGGCTCCAGCACACCTGATGCATTGTGGTCGGCTTGCTGGTGCGGATGCAGATCCAGGCCATTATTCTGAGCGCCGGCCAATCAGATGCATTGTCTCATTATCAGACACGTGCGGCCTGGCAGACTTTGAGTGATTGCATTTTGCATTGTGTGTGCGTGTGCGTGTGCGTGTGCGTGTGCGTGTGCGTGTGCGCATCTGAGGAACTCTGCTACCCTTTCCCAAAATGCTTTGCAGCCTTATCAACAGGCCTCTCTCAATCCGTTCCTGGCTTCATCCTCTTCTTGAGACTCAACAATGGGCACTGTGTTGCCCCCTTAAGGAGCTGGAGGCCTCGGCTATAAAAAGAGACTAAAAATAAAAAAAAACATGTTTATGGACTAATAAAGATGATTAGAAATCGCACAATTGCAGAAAAATGGAAGGTTTGCGAGCGCAGATTATCTGTAATAAAAAGCTGAGGGGAGAGACGGGGGAGAGAGGGAGAAAGAGAGTTAGCTGTACAGACCTCTCATTGCGAAGGATATGAATAGCCTTTGTTTTCACCACAACTCAGGGCTGTGTGGTCTGCCAATGTCTGGCTCTTATTATGGGGTTTGTGTCTGTGTAAGTGGCATGCACGTGTGCGTTGGTGTGTGTGTTGCTGTGTGTTTGTGTGCGAGGCCGAGAGCACATGGGCGAGGAAAAAATGCATATATTCGTGCAGGTGATTATATTTTCAGGAGGGGGAGACTATATATGTGTGTGTGCACTTAAATGTTTCCACACACCAGATACACTGTTTTCTCTCTGCTCCTGTTCAGCTAAATAAATGTGGCATGGGGTCTCGGGCTGGCACAAGTGTGTGTGCACGCTTTTTTATCCGTTAAAGTTATGAAATGAAATAGGATTTCACAGAACGGCACAGCGGCTGTGGGATTTGGGGCTCCCTTCGGCTAAGTAGAGTGGGATAGGTGGATCCAATCAACGGCAGAACTGCAAGGAGAGCCCATTTCACAGCTCCGGGCCTTGCCAGAACCCTGCCTGCCTGCCTGCCTGCTTGACTTAGAATACAAATGAAGCTCCCTGAATGCACACTTGCACACATGCATGCATGCATGCTGGTACTACAGACAGTCTGGCTGGGGATGTATAGTGCAAGAGTTGTTAGCAGGCGCTGTGCTTTCTGTAAATAAATGACACTAGTAGGGGTTATAAGGCTGTCTCATATAGTACAGGTATATTTTAGGATTGTCTCACAAAAGGGAAGCAAGAAAATAAGTGTTTGATCCTTGGGGTTTCAGGACACGATTGGTCAAAAACATATCCTTCTGGATTTGAATAAAGTCTCAGAATTTTTTTAACTGCATTATTTCTGAGGACCAGTGTAGCTTAATGTTTGTTGGAGAACAACAAATGTCAGATATACATTTCAATGATTTAAATGTTTTAATAAATTGTATTTTTAAGTTTATTCATCTTACTGGAAACTTATACAAAGCAACAGGTTCATAAGTGTAAAAAAGAAATGGTTGGGATCCGCTTCCTAAGACAATCGTTCATATTATGACAAAATCACTGTACTATTAAATCCATGAAAGTTTATTTGAATAACCATAATTTTGTTTGTTTTTTAGGCTACTGACACCTACCTGGTGAACGACGATCCTTCTAGAGGCCAAGGGATGCCTGAATGTTTCCTTGTGTCTGATACATATAGGGTAAATACACACACACACACACACACTCACACGTGTGATTTATTTCCTGGAGACACAAACAAGCCCAGTCCATTAAAAATAATCAATTTTTTTCTATACAAAGATTTACCGCAGTTGAGAGGAGGAGGGCATTCAGAGTACAAAAGACTCATCAGAGCATTGTTGCAGAATAATTTTTACAGTCAGACATCACTATGAGGATGTTAACAACTATATCATCTCCATTCTTCAGATCTCGAATTGGAAGCTCTGAGGTTAATGTGTCCAGGAAATACACACACAGTTTTAAGTGTTGGCATCCACTTCCTTTAAAATCTCCCACATGTCATCATAGACGTCCTGAACTCATCTGTTGACCGTGCTGACGTGTGGCAACAGTGCCCTGCAAAACTCTGTATTTCCTCAAAATGTCAGCTTTTCTGTGACTAGTATGTTTACAAGGTTTAATTTATGCTTTGCAGTAGTTTGACTTTGTTGCAGAGTCCGGACACATGTTCCTCAAGCGGAGGACAAAGCCAGCAGCAAAGAACAAAATACAATGCAAAACATAAAAAAAAGATAAGGGGATTTCTTTTTGCAGGACACACATGTGGTCATTTTCATATAATTGTGAAGAAAAAAAAAAACACAGCACATCATCTTTCAGGTTGAATTTACAGACAAGTTTGACTGCCTGAAAAACTGCCCCTTTGGCCTGTGTGGTGTCATCTGACATGTTGAATTAACCGCTTAAATTAAGAAATGATGACATCAGACTAGAAAAATAAATCTGTACTTTTTTCTTCCTGTTGAATACAAACACGGTAGAAATGCAGTAATTCAAACCGGTTGGAGTAAAATGTATATACAGCTATTGCACACAGTAAAAACATAAAAAGCAGCAGGCGTAACACATTGCTCCGCACACACACTCAGATTGCAAACAGATCCAAAGAGTCTCTGGGATCCACACTGTGTATGATATGCTTGTTAGCCATAACGGCCAGTCAGCCATTTCTTTCTGACTGCATATGCCTGTATGTATTTGACTGGCGTGCTCCCTCCCAGAGCACACATCAACAGCTTACTCAAACAATATTTACACTGTACGGCGTAAATGGTACACTTACACACATTTTCCGTTCACATATTTCCTGCCTTTTGAAAAGCAGCCTCAACCACCTGTCTCGCACATTTAGCATACTAATGGCAGTATCAGTATGCTACATCACTTTCAATATTTAATCGCCTGGCCACAGGCAATGGTTAACAACAAGATATGGGTAGTGCTGCATGTCATTGGGAGACCACAACATGCAAACTTTAGACACAGCATATGGTTTTCTCATGTGCTTTTTAATGGCAAACGTCTCAGAAACTACTAGAGCCCTGCACGCTCGAGGGGCTTTCATAGGTGATGGTCGGACAGGACTGTTTGATCACGGGCAGAGAGAGAGAGAGAGAGAGAGAGAGACAGAGAGACAGACAGAGAGAGAGTGTTTGGAAAGAAAACCTGAGTGTCAGTGTTTTGTAACTTCTGTGGTTGCTATAGTTTGTTACAGCCAAGCTGCCTGTATTGAATACTGAGATGGATGCCTCGGCCCAGACTGCAGCCAGAGACAAAGACGGCCAGTAAAGGCAGACAGACGAAAGGGACAGTGTGTGTGATTAAGACGGCCGAAAGAGAGAGGGAACAGCAAAAGATTATAACATAGAAAAAGAGAAAAAAGGTCACTAAAAAGAACCACTGAGAACTAGAAAAGGGGTTGAACAGAAAGAGGGAAAGCGAAGGGAGCACACAAAGGCATTGGGGTTTGGGCCTGTGCCGTGGTGGGGTGTGGTTTGGAAAGAGGAGAGACTCTGGGAAAGGAATAGACTACACCTCAATATGCTTCACTTTGTTGCACTTTTATTTTGTATTTTTTTTCTCCTTTTCCCCAATCTAATTCTCTTTCTAGTCGCTTGTGCCAGCGTATCTTTGACCACAGGACATTTGTGGTCGTGTGTGTGATTGTATGTGTGTATATGCTGTACATTATATGCATGTGTGTCTGTGGTATGAGTGTCTTAAGTATCCTACATAGGCTGAGGTCTCGTAAAGCTGCACAGCTTCATATCCCCCCTGAAAAACTTGGCATTCAAGCGCGGGGGTGACTTCAACCCCCCGAAACCGCACCCTTGCACACACACACACACACACACACACACACACACACACACACACACACACACACACACACACACACACACACACACACACACATTGGGTAAGACTCGTACACACAGACATACACATATGCAGTATAAACACACTTCCAAACACTCTCACTCACACACATGCACAAGGCAGGGGCTTATGTATAATTGCAGGCACTCTGCCTGCATATATGAGTTTGATTAGGCTGAGGAGCAGGGAGCGAGCAAGGATAAAGCCAAGCCTGATTAGAAACAGAGTGTATCGCTTCCATACAATAGCAGTCACAATGAAACTGGTTTAGACCACTTCGTCCAAGTTCAGGTATCTTTTGTCTCCATATACAGTGCACTGGAATATGACTTGGACTAGGTTCGAAAGGAGTAAAACAGAAATTCGAGGGGTATCGCAGCTGAATAAATTACAATAGTTCAGACAGTATATTTACAACTTTCTGTAATAACTTTGGACTTGTGTAGTTCCTTGTGGGCATTCAATGAGGTTCCTCCCTCAATTGCAAATATAACGTGATGGTGTTGGTTATAAATTTCAGACGAGGAGTTTCTCACCCTAAACGGACCGTACTCAGGCGAAATGAAGCTGACAGTCGGGCCTCAAATCCAGCCGTCACACCTTGTAAAATGAATTAAACACAAATAAGTTTGGACCGCAATTGAGCCGATGTTTCAGCTGCCTCAGACAATTTGTCCATTGCACACTTTAAATTTACAGTGACAAATAACTCAAGTCAAGAATATGGGGCCTCTTACGCTTAAGACACTTGGATCAGTTTACTGTGTGCAGAAAGCTTTGTGTCACCCTCAAGCTGACGGGCTGACAGAATACCACAGAAAAATCTGAGTAGTAAATTTAAAACTTTTGCTTCTATTTTGGTCACACTTGGGTTTGCTTCTGCATTTTGTGCAATGGTAAAGTGAGAATAGACAATTCTGAGCAAATCTGTCTCCTCAATCGTTTGTGTTTGCTCTGTATTCGGTAAGCATAAGCATAACAATGTAACCAGGAATTTTAAATGAATACCACAAGATAATTAATAATAGCAATAAGATAAGTGTCTTTAAGTCCCTGTTAACTCACCACTGAGTAACAAAAGCAAACTGTAAGTTGTGAGGCAAAAATGTTAACTATGTTTAATTTGTTTAAACTGGCACTTTGGGTTTCTCATCTATCTATCTATCTATCTATCTATCTATCTATCTATCTATCTATCTATCTATCTATCTATCTATCTATCTATTCTATTCAAAGAGGCTTTAGTGGCATGGGAAACAGTCTACATTGCCAAAGCAATTGTGAAATAAAAACATAAATGTGCGTACAATAGGTTAAGATGTACTAGAATAAAGTGTAATATAGTTTAGTGTCTATCTCTCTATCTATCTATCTATCTATCTATCTATGATATGATATATCTGACATATATACATAGATATAATCTTAAATTAGTTATTATTTGTCATAGCAACAGGAGATGAAGTAAAAACGCGGCAACATTATGACTACATGTTGTTTGCAAGAGAAGAAAAGCACAGACGATTCATTCCCTCGCAAAATCAATGTAAATCCTGTAATAAATATAAGCAGGCTAAATAGAGATGCCACTGCAGAACTGTACGTCCAGGTGGAAATATTAGGAAATATTCTTTTACACATATGCCATAGGAATTTAATCAAATAGGCTACCATAAAACACGATGAGGTGACTGAACTCACCACTGAGCACCACATGCGCACTATAAGCCTCTACAACACTGTAGTGATACCGTGTACCTCTCTGGGGTTTCAGCGAAGCATTGATTCTGTTTTAAACTATCAAAAGTCGATGACAATTTAAATATAGTTAGGCTTGTGTCGATCCGAAAGGGAAGCGGGGAGGGAGAGAGAGGGAGATAGTTAGAGAGAAAGAGGGAGGGAGGGAGAGAGAGCAGCAGAAACTTTACCCTAAAGTTAGTGCGGAGCTTTCACTGTGAGTGAGGCGGGGTTACAGCCTGGACTGAGCCACAGCGGCTTTGCAATGCGGCACCGCAGCGAACCTCCATCCAACTTTATTATCAACAACTCCAATTTCCATCTCTAGACACAACCATGTACTCCCCTTACTGCTTGACACAGGTATGAAAAAAAATCGCCGTTTTTCCATGCTCCTCTTCTTTGCTTTTTTTCCCGGTATGGTGCGCCTCCGGTTTGTTTCTACTGTACGTGGTTACGGTGCTGTGTTGTCTGCCGTGCTGCTGCTTATCATTTGTTGCGTTTTAAGGACCTTTTTCCAGCTCTGCTCTCTTTTCCCCGATAGTGTTTAACTTCCCTCTCTCACTCCCTCTCTCGCGCTCCCTCTCTCCCCCTTTCTTTTTAATGGCACTCCTCCAACGGGCTTTCTTGTGCGTCTCATTGCGCATGGTTTGGAGAGAAAATGGCGCTTCTCCCAAATCTATTTTATATAAAACGGAGGTTGGAAAAAGGGGAAGAAGGGCTCCGGTGCCCCGACAGTTGGCGACTAATTACAGCCACCCTGAGACAATAATCGGCTTTATCGACAGATATAATAAAGCACAAATCGAGTTTTAATATAGCTCGTTGAGTTGTGGTACGCTTTATTTTTTTAAACGAAGGAGGGTTTCTGACTTGCGGCTGTTACGGAGGTCTGCCGGTCGGTGCTGGGGGCCTTTAGGGTCAATGTGTACACATTCATAACTGTCCCTCGTTGAGTTTATTCAACTTCAGAAGCCTCGTTTTGAAATCAAAATTATTTTTTTGGGGCACCCTGAAGGCGACAGAGGGGAGGGTGCACGTGTGCTATGTGAAAAGTCCGAGCAGCATTGTTGCAGTTTGATTAGGCTAATCACAAAATGCAGTTGGCCTTTAATGAAGCAATGCAGCTACTTTATATGTTACTTACCTTAATTACACAGTCATTACATTAAAGAAAGCACAGAATGGAGCTTTTCACTCACTGTTCAACCAAAAGGAAATCTCGCTTTATGTTGTGCGTAATTTCAAAGGCCGTGTGTGCTAATGGTTCAGTTAGATGTTGCATGCAGGTGATAAAGTGTTAGTTTCTGTTTTAATTGTCTTTAAACAATGTGATAAAATATGAATATATGATTAAGATATCCTCTTTGAATGCAGCTCGTGTTTTTGCAATTAAATGCACAATGAAAGACTCCGTTTTGACCTTTCCGGCCTCATCCCCTGTAGCACTTCTGGCACTTATCTTTTTATCAGCTCAAAGACTAGAACCACCTTAAGCCAGGCCTATATGATATGTATTACAAGAAATAATGTTTAAATTATGAATACTTACATACTGAAAACACTGGGCCAGGTTATCCATTAAGCATTACAAATGAGATTTAGCCTACCCTATAGATCTGTTGCTTATTTCTAAGGCTATATACTTATACTTCATCGGGATATTTATTCATTTTCTCTATGTGCTGGACGCGCGTTGTTTCGGTGTTTTCAGTGTGTAAATAGTTGTATCTGTAAACTAAAACAACAGCTTACAACAGCAAAGGTCAAGTCATAAATTGACCTTTGATGTTTTTCTTGCAGCAGCTTTTTTGTGCTGTTCATGAGTATTTAAAGTGATCGTTTTGAAATAAGCTTTAGTTCACAGATGCACACATTTAGTGCAGTCACTGCAGAGTTAACAGAGGAGAGCTGCAGGCAGGCCGCCGCAGGACCGTGTTTCTCTCTGCCGCCCGGAATACCGCATGTATCCCCATGTTAAAGTCAGTTATATGTTTCATAAATGTTTTTAAACATCAAGATGAATATGACCTTTTAACATCAGTGTTTGTCAGACGGCAGTGTGGCTTTTTTGTCTGAGGTCAAGGTCTTCCGTTAGTCAGGAGATATACAGTGCATGGAACTTAATTATGTAGGCTTATGCATTATCATTTTTACGCATTAATTTACACTGTGAAATGATTTTGCATTAAGTAGCTTATTCACAGCTGTTAGCGTTAGGCCTGACAGGTTCACTGTTTCAGTGTTGCAGGGAGGTCACGGCCGGCCGCCCTCCTCTCGTTTTCAGGGTTATGCTGTTTTGTATTGCTGTGTTGTGGGGTTATATAGGCTAATATTTATATTTTTTTTCGGAATCCTTTTGAGAATATATTACACCTATAGGCTATGTCATGTGATGAAGCAGAACATCTATTCCGCTTCTTAAACACCTATTTGACGAGCTCCGTAGAAAACAGGATTCCTTCTCAGTGTTATTTCCGGCCTTGACCAGACTTCACAGTTTTTTCTCTATATATATATATATATATATATATATATATATATATATATATATGTTGTAGTTGGTAGAAACAGGAGAACCGCAGTGCTTAAATAAAAAATTATGTTTCATCACATCTTTTTTTTTTTTTTTTATTAGACTACAAAGTCAGAAGCCGTGGCTGCATCAGAATCATTACCATCATTTAAACAGGCTTGTCTTTTTCCATGTTCTGTTCCTTTTTATTTCCTCTCGACTTTTCTGGCGCCTGTGCGTTTTAAACAGTGAGTGAGACATTTTCTAATCAATAGTCCATTTGATTTTCTCCGTAAAATAAGTCCAACAGCCCTATCTAACACAGATACTTTTCCAAGCCTGGTGGTATGAGGCAGAGGTTCGCATCGAGTTTCCTCTTTCTTTCCATTAATTAAAATTAATTGGCAGCAGATCCCCTCGCACGAGCGCCGCATGGACGCGTGTTGCCCATATGCGCGATACATATTGATCTGCTTAGGCTGCTGTTATTGCGTCTCCCGGTCCTGCTGAGGGATATCAAGCACCCCTGATTCGTTTGCATTCTCTCATATCTCCTTGAGATCCTTTGTGTTTGTATTTAGAGGATATTAACGCCAAGATAACAGCAGTCGAAAATGAACTTGGGGGAAATCCTCCTTGTGGGCATAATTGACACTGATCTGTTTCACACCTGTAATTTAAATTTGACTTGAACATCCGCCTTTAATTTGCATTAATTTGTTTTAATGGTCTGTGGTTTGTTGCTGTGAAAGGCGGATTGTTAGTTGTTTCTTCGTGTGTGTGTGTGTGTGTGTGTGTGTGTGTGTCTGTGTGTCTGTGTGTCTGTGTGTCTGTGTGTCTGTGTGTGCAGGCACACACATACATGAATTATACTGACGTGCATTATGTAGCCTACTTGTACCCATACTACTATTGTCGTCCATTAAGAGTGTGTTCTTCGATCCCATGTAAATAATTTACAAATCACAGAAAACATGCACAACTGTTGTAAACAATCTACAATGCATTATTAATGCTGATAAAAGCTTTGCTGGAATGGCTGGTAGGTGACGGACCCGATCAGCCAAAAAGTTGTGCACATGCACTTGCCAAACAGTACCGGGAGTTTTTTTTTTTTTTTTTTTTTTTAAATTAAGGGCTAATTGTAATTGTTTCACGTTCATGTGACGGAAATGCATTTGCATAAAGTTTTAATGCGGTTTGAAGGTCACGGAGGCGTCGTTAATTAAAACTTTTATGTGCCGCGTTTTGAAATCAATTATTTCAGACTCCAGTTAAGTCCCGCTTATCCAAATGAGATGTGGGCTGCTAATATACAGCGCGTCTCACAAACACTGCCAACTTTTGAAAGGCTTTGCTGCAAACTCAAGAGATGTTTAACACTGTGCGGGAGATTGTTTCACTAATTCCCGCACTGATCACACGCAAATAAAAAGTTGTATTTGCTTGCTCGATTCTTGCTCATACGTGCTTCATGTCCAGTTATTTGCAATTCTAGTTTTTTTTCCCTTTTTTTTTTTTTTTAGATCAAATGAGTTCTTGAAATTAACTGAGCCTTGCAGATTGGCAAAGCAATAGAAAGCATGCAGTGAAAGCCATACATACTGTAGCCATGCCATATATAGCTACAGAAAAAATATGGACATTTTGTAGTCACTATCTTTGGTGAAAAACGGTTTGTGAATCAGTGCATGGAGGAGCATAAAGTGTGGCAATATGTGTGGAGCCCACGCAAGCAGTTTGTATAAGCTATTGTCCTAAATATCTTCTAAGTTAAGCACATCTTTCTTTCAGTCCAATTTGGTTGTAATTTCACTTATTCATTAAAACTCACATTCAAGGCATATATCCACACCAGGCCCTGTGTGTGTGTGTGTGTGTGTGTGTGTGTGTGTGTGTGTGTGTGTGTGTGTGTGTGTGTGTGTGTGTGTGTGTGTGTGTGTGTGTGTGTGTGTGTGTGTGTGTGTGTGTGTGTGTGTGTGTGTGTGTGTGCATGTGTACAGTAGGTGTGTGTTTCTTACTCCTGCCCCGTTTTGGGCCGATGGCTCTCCTGCGTCAGCCCTCGGTTCTGGTTTCACTGAGACCGGACGGTGACGGCTGTGGTGCTGGTGTAAGCCGAGGTGGGCCTGCATGATCTGGTAACATACCAAGCCTTGCCGGCATCACTTTGCAACACACACACACACACACACACACACACACACACACACACACACACACACACTAATCCTGCTCACACAGAGCTAGTTGGTAGGCACAGCACAGGCAGCGGAGAATAGGTTTGCTGTAGTGGATGGTAGGCAGTGTAGAAGTGGCCTGCCAACTGTGCCAGGACGACAGGCCGGCAGTGGGTTGCAGGCAGAACCCAGGGGTACATTGTGTTCTTTTTACTTATTCATCCTTTCTGCTGGAGGCAGACCAGGTCCACCTTACACTGCTTGGCCCAGAGTGAGAGCTGGTAGGCAGGGACTGAGAGATGGGACGGAGGAAGGAGTGCAGGGAGGTGGGAAATAGCACAACATGTCCAAGTCAGTTACACAGTGTCTTAATAAATTTTAATTACATGGAGAAAGAAAACATTTCCTTGTATTTGTGTGAGGGATTTGTTGACTATTGAGGTTTTTAAAAAGCTTAAATCAAGCTGATCTCTATTTCAAATATTTTAAACCACACATTGTGCACCATGTTTGTCAAGAGTGTGCACAAATCAAAATATTAGTTTTGGTTAAAACATTTGCTATGGAAAAGCCTGTATAAGCCCCCTGAGCAAAACCCTTAGAAAGCTGGCGGACTGTCCTCTGCTTCAGTGTATATGTGTGTGTGTCTGTGTTTGTTTGTGTGAATGTGTGTGAACCTGTCTTGGAGGTTAGTTAAATCCAGCACTGTGGTGCTCTGCTCATCCCTTATCTGTGCAGTCTTCCTGACCGCCCAGAGAAAATGGATTTATCATGCTTAACTGAGGCAATTGGCACAACAGGGTAATAGGTGGTTGTCCCCTGGATGGATGGGGCATGTGTGTGTGTCCGATATGTGTTTGTCCGTGTGAATATGTGTACCCTCCCCCCACCTCCTCGTCCTCCGCCTCCTAGTGTGGATTAGGTTTAGGCTGATCTGTGGCCAGTGGAAGCAGGCAGCGCCTATAGCGGTCTTATGTTAGTCTATGATATAGTGGTGTTTACCGAGCCATATGGCACACACATGTACGTGTGCACACACACAAAGTAAAAACACACTCATTCTGAAATCAGACTGAACACTCACATATGTTATAGACAGATAGACAGACTTGTGGTGTAGGAGCAGCGGAGTCAGAATCACTTCAGTGTGCTGATGATCAGAATATCTCTCTTAGTTTGGCTTTTGAAAGCGTTTGTCATAAGAGTAGAAAGTACTCCAAAACTAAACATATGCAATTATTCCACAGATCTTTTGTTGATTGACTGATAATTGCACATCATCCCTGTTCAAGACTATATACAATCAAACTAGCAGTGAATTCACAGTGTCATTTACAGTGAAAATATTTTAGTTTGCCAGCAAGTGATGAGATGGTCAGACAGTGGAAATGTGTGGAACCCACAAAGAAGCGAGGGATGAGAAGATACAAGAGCCAAAGCAGCTGCTTGGGACAGACTCCCCTTCACCTTTATCCCACTCCTCTTCCTCCTCCACCCCCTCCCATTAATTCCCTTTAAAAGTGAGGTAATGCTTAGTGAGAGATCTGCATTGTTCAAGGAAGAGCTTCAGTTGTTGTTGTTGTTGTTGTTGTTGTTGTTTGTCTCTCTCTCTCTCTCTCTCTCTCTTTCTCCATCCCCCTCCTCGGCCCATTGGTGTGTTTTTCGCTCATTTTGATTTTCTCAGAGGCTTTTTTGTGGGGGTAACCCTACTGAATGGGACAATGCAGCCTAGCGTGAAATTAAAGCTCTTAGTTAGTTTGGAGTTGCTCAAAAGAGGATTTTACACATGCATGCATTCATACACCCTCCCATACACTATAGATATAGCTAATTAGAGGAAGTACACCCTATGTCGAGCATCAAGGGCCCAATTAAAAGAGTAAGGGAAACCTCAATGTGCAAGATCTAGGCCAAATCAGCTCTGTGAATGCATTTCTATGCCTTGCGTGTGAACAGTATGTCTGCTTTAATCCAGGCGGGAGAATATGGACAAGACTGATATGAGAAACACAAGTTTCATTAACATATGCATGTCACGTACTCGTGATAAGTAAATCAAGAAAACAGTCGGATTGATCATTCTGACAGACAAGCGTCTGATTCAAAACAGATTGAGCTGCTCTTGCTGACTCTTCCAAGTCTCATTTTGGAAGTAGTCTCCAATGAAATGTCTGTCATGCATGCACATTAGAGTTTTTGTTGTTCACGTCAAAGGCATTTTTTTGTGCAATTTCACAGTACAACATTGGAGTCTGATGACTGTTTTGCTTTGTCAAATATGTTTCCATGCTGCTTAAGAATATAAAGCATTAAAACATTAAATATAAACGTCTTTTAGAAAAGAAGCAGCCTGAGCAGTGACTTACTTACTTGTTGTGTATCTTTAAAGTGTAGTTGAAGGAAAAGCATAGGGCAGACTGTGTAGACAGGGCACTCCACTGTGTTGAATGACTAGGTCATGTATTGTGTGTGTGTGTGTGTGTGTGTGTGTGTGACAGAGGCAGACCAATATAGAGCAGACCTTTTCGCCTGAGTGATAGCTGAAATATCCACCAGACCTGATAAATGTATATGATGGGGGGTTATCGTTTCATGTATGTATTGTGATTTTTTTTTAAGATTATCTTTTTAGAAATGTCTCATGATATACAGTATTATTCAACTTTTTTTTTTTTTTAAAAAGGAAAAGAAAATCACAAAACTCAATAATATGTAATAGCAATACTTATGTAAGTATATAATAAATGAAAGTTGCAATACAAATCGAATAGCCACCCATGTATCGTGAAAGAATCAAAACCGAACAAAAGCATATCGTCCCAGTCCTAGTATCTGATATCTGACGCAAAAGCACCGATGATCTTTACTCCCTGTAGAGAAACACACACACACACACACACACACACACACACACACACACACACACGCTTTTGTTCAGCCCTATTTCCTAAATGTAACTACTGGTCACAGAGGGCTGCAGTCTCAGCAAGGCAGCCAGTGAATCCAGTTAGTGAGTCAGACTTTGTGGAACACAGTGTGCTGCTCTCTGAGCCTTTCACTCTCTCTCTCTCTCTCTCTCTGATCCTTTCTCTCTCTCCCTCCCTCTCTCTCCCGTTGAGAGCGCTGGCAGCTCGCCAGGGGTGGAAAAATCTATAAGCCATTGCGTAATATACCATATCTTTACCTTGTTTGAACCCTGCGCAAGATCCACAGCTGTGTGAGCGCACAAACACAGAAAGTGTGTGTGTGTGTGTGTGTGTGTGTGTGTGTGTGTGTGTGAGAGAGAGAAAGAAACAAGACAGACGGACAAACAGACAGACAGACAGACAAACAGACAGACAGACAGAGGGAGAGAGACACAGAGTGGCTTCTTTGTGGCTAGTTTTCAGTGTGTACCCTCACATAAACAGTATCACACCACTTTGATCAATGCTGACAAAATATTTTCCTAAGTAGACCGAGCGTGGTGTTCTGATCACTTTCTGGAGTGTTACGCCAAGAGGAAAGTAAGCTGAGGCCATATAAAATGTATCTGTTTTGAGGCGGGTGATGTTAAAAATGGAAATCAAATTCATTTTATGTTTAGCTTTAATGACATACAAACTCCATGGCAACACATCCATGCTTCCAGAGCGAGTGGCATAAGTGATATTCACGACTGGAGTTACTTGTCCTCGCTGCGCACGGGCCTCTCCTGTAGCGTCCGTCTGCACCTGAAGCGTTTTGGGGAGCTATGAGTGTTTGAGCTCTTAAGGGAGGTAGTGTAAGTTCATGGGTGTCCTCTCTGTAATTGTTCTTATCTCACAGGGAGATGCACTGACACACTCATACAGTACTTTGCACCACAAAAAAAAAATAGATTAAGACAATAACAAGCTGCTCACATTGTGTAGATCCCCTTTGTGATAATTTAAATGAGATGAAATGCCAAACACTCTTATCCGTTCTCATCTTCACTAATATGATCCACTCAGCTAGTGATATTGGCCATCCAAATATCACATGGTTGGACAGATTCGTTTTTGATGGTGGTGATTATTATTAAATGGTCTGTAATGACTACTGATAATCTCCATATGCAGCCAGGCACCATGGATTCGCTGGGAGGCAGTTGTTTGTTAATGCACCAGTGAAACCTAAAACACATACAGATGTGTATGGGAGAAAACCACAAACTCAATTGAGATCCCTGCCATTGTTTAAGTGCTGGTGCTTCATTTTTACTGGCTTGCTTATGGAGAATTCCAAATAAATGTGCAACTTTTCAGCACACAACCCCCATATTCAATTCATTTACTTTCCTCCCCCTCAGGTACACAGTGTAACGGATCAAACTGTGTTAGTGTGGTGATGGTGGTTTGGGCCGCGGGCGTGGGGGGAGGGGGGCTGGGTGGCAGAGGGAAACAGCATCATTTTTCACCTCGTGTTGCATATAGTATATTTACGTGTATATCTGTGTGTATACTGTGTGAACGTGTGTGAGGCTGACTGCTGATATGTTTGTGTTTATTGACTCAAAGAGACGGGCCGTGGCTGCGTACACAGCGGTGTGCGGGTGGCAGGGGTCCAGGCTTGGGGGAAACGTGTGTGTTTAAAGTACACACAGGCCTAATTATGCTGATTTAAGCATTCTTGCGGTCCTCCCTCTGGCTTGTGGTGAGTTAACTGGCACAGGGGCGTCCAGCAGAGAAAGTGAGGAAGAGAGAGCGAGGGGTGGAGATAGAGAAGACAGAGACAGAAAAGGGAGGCTCAATAAAGAGATTGATTTTTTTTCTTTTTTTTTAAAGAGAAAGAGAAAACATGGTAGTGGGCTGCAGCACAGTGAGAAACATGTTGTCCCAGATGCTGGTGAAACAGAGGAAAAACACACACCGCCGTCAAACTTCCAGGCAGATTTTTTCCCTCCTTACTTTGGAGCGCGTCCGCTCTTCGTATTTATTTTTATATTCAGATGTTATGGATTGCTCCGGGAAAAGGCCGTCCCTTTTCCCAGCAAGAGGAATTAATACTGTTTGAATGTTCTCTCTGGAGTCTAAAAGGAGGAATTTTGCAATGGAGTTTTGGAGGTTTATAAGTGAAAACCTGACCACTGCTAAATAAACAAACTAGGGATATATTAAAAACTGACCCTTGTTTGTTGACTTTCGGCTCTCTGGCCTGTGGGTGTGCACCTGTCTCCGGTCGTTCCATGCACATGCATGTACCAGGCGGTTAACAGTGTATGTGTGCAGAAAGTAGACAACATGAGGGAAAACCCACATGAAAGCAAAATAATGTCAACTCCATTATAGCTATTACAGCTATAGGTGAGTCTAACAAGGGTGAATGCAACAGGTCTGAATATTTATGCACATGCACATACTATTTAGTTCACATCACATATGCTTCAGTGTGTTTCTGTGTGTTTCAGACAGAAAATGGAAAATTGTGTGTGTGTCTGTGTTGAGGGATTCCTGCAACTCTGCATTAGGACTTGTGTTGCCTAAACAATATCCAAACTACACTTTAACACTAAAGAGTATACATAAAAGGCCTGCACAGGTCTGTGACAGAGCAGCGATTGATGAGGTTAGCCAGTGTGTGTTCTTTCACGCAGGTGATAAAATCCTGCTGGAGAGCCAGGCAGGACTGCTCAGTGTCTCTGGGTTCATTCGCTGCACTGTATGAGACAGGATCAAGCAACACCAAAGCTCACATGTGCTCTCATCTGAAAATATGCTCTCGCTTTCCTTCCAATTCATTCCGCTTTCCTTCCAATTCATTCCTACCTTCTTTTTTTTTCCCTGTCTCTTTTTCAAAAAACCTCTCTCTTTCTTTTGCTTTTTTTCATGTGTTTGCTCATCTTTTCTCTGTCTCACTCTCACCCCAGCCCTCAACTCTCCCTGCTCTTTCTCTCTCAGTACGTCTTTTACTTCAACCGTCTTTTTCTCCATTTCACCTCATTCTTTCCAGCCCCCTCCGCTACTCCTCTCTTTCGTTCCCTCAGGAAGAGCCACAGTCTTATCTGGGATATGTTGGATTTGGTGAGCTTAAAAGCCACTTTACTAACTCCCTGTCTGCCTCTCCTGAGAACACCGCACTATCTAAAACAGTTCCACCATTCGCCAGGCTTTGTTCGTTGGAATGCTGCTCATCGGACAACTTTTCACTCCCTACGGCCTCTTAATGCTAATCCTTTACCTGACTCTCCATCTTCTTGAATTCCACCCTCCTCTCCCTTCTCTTTTTCTCCCTCTCCTCCTTTTTGACAAAAAGGCTTGATATACACATATTGGGTTTCTTTGTCAATGTGAAGGAATGCTAATGTATCATAACCATATTACAGTGCTTAGGGAAGGCAAACGGTGCCAAGTGCTATCTGGAGAATCAAATCTCTGCACAAGAGCTGTCTCTCTCTCTGATTGAAAAACGGTGTTTTGATTTTCCTCTCTGGAAATATATAAAGCTGAAAGCCCCTCTAAAATTTGCTGAAACAATGGCGTTGTTGTATTCAATAATGCAATTTCTCCAGGAATTGGAAAGCTAGCCTAAATAAAGATGTGGCCAAATCCTGTTTTGCATCTGATTATTTTTTTTTTTTGGGCAGCCCAAGAGCTTGAATATTGCGCACCTTATTTCCCTATATGTGGTGCTTTGAAACAGGACCTAGAGTACTCTTCTTTGTGCACATGAATGCATTAATGTTTTGCATATAGTGCTTCTACAATTTGGTTGTCACAGTTTAGAAAATATTTTTTTTAAGCATTCAAATGTATGGATATTTCGAAAACAAAATGTTGATTCAAATGCTTGAAGAGTGTAACCCAATGATAAGTGTAAATCCAGTAGCGATCCTATAACAGGAAATGATCAGACCGAGGGCAGGCCCTCTCTGGCGCGTGGCAGGCAATCTGGAGTGAGGGATTTGCTCGTTTTATTATTAGGGCCTGTGTGCGTGTTGTTGATGGAGCGGCTCCATCCATGTTGACTCACAGTGAAACAGCGGTGATGGCTTCACTGAGCAGGGGTGTCGGGCTTGGCTGATGACTCCAACTTCCTAAACAGCACTGCAAAGGCAAACCCTATGTGTGTGCATGTTTGTGTGTGTGCATATGAGTCAGTTTTTGTGCATGTGCATTCGAGTGGATGTGTGGATCTGTGCAGGCCTTACTGCATTTGCATGTGCGTGTGTGTCTACACTGTCTGTGTCTGTTTCAGTCCTGATAGCCAAGAAGCCTCAGCAGCATCTGACGTGGCAGCTCTTGCTGCTTTCAGTCCAGCTCTCTTCTTCTGGCTCACTTTTCTGTGATACTATCTTTTCATACAATCACATGTTTATAAATGGAGACTGACTGGTATTTCATACCGGACCAGTTTCGCTGAGAGTTGATAAACACTGTACTTTTCATTGCAAAAAATAACATGGCACAAGTAGAATATTTATTGCATTTAAGACTTTATTTTTTTTTTCTTCAATGAGAGAACAGTAAAGCTGAGCAGGATACTGCGTTAAGGAGAAAACGTAAAAAACTGTATTCCATTTCTCAGCACATTTGTGAGGGATTTCAAGGTAGATAAGGCCAAATATAAAATACTACCTATAAATATACCAGATGCAAGCTATTAAGCAGTTGTCAGTCATTACCAAATACTGTAGGAAAAAAATCATATACTGTTCTATTGTTTGAATTAAACCTTAGCTGTTGTACTTAAGAAATAACACTTTTTCTGCTAATGTTAAAAAATTAAATACATATGCTTCACTGTTATAAATCCAACACTAAACTAATTTGAAGCTTGGATCGGTGATACAACACTTTTTTTGTTCCCACCTCCTTTTCCTCTCCTATGCCTGTTTGTGAGGTGCCTTTTTAATCGAGGGTAGGTTTTCTCCATTTTATGTCCCCTCTGAGGACATGTACTTATGGCTGTCTGCCTGTGGTACTGTGGTGCTCCTGAGGTCTGTGCGAGGTGGTAGTTTAGGCTGGGGAAGTCAGCGAGCTTGGTCACAGAGGAGATAACTGCACACACACTCTCCCAGAGGCGCCCGTCTGCATCATGTGTCTGCCTGTCTTCCCCTTGCTTTGTTGGAGGATACATCTTTGAAAAAGGAAAGCACTGGTTTGAGAGGATAAAAGTTTCAAAATGATTTAGTCGCTGTGTGTGCGCGCACGTGTCCTTGTGTGTTTATGTGCGTCTGTGTGTGGTTGTGAGGGCTCTTTGTTTCTTGCCTTGCATGTGTTTGTGTGTGCCCTCTGTTTCTTCCGGCCTGGCATGGTGCTTGCCCTAGAGGGGAATGCCACTCAAAGTGGGCAGAGCGACCTTTAACCCTCACACTGCCAGCTCAGAGTAAGACCTAACTCGCAGCCATATCAAGAGCCTGTCTCGCTTTAACCCAAACTCTGTCAAGCATAGCAGAGATTAAGACCCGGCTCTCAGGAAGCCATTTGGAACAGACACCTTTTAACCCTAATGGGATCAGAGTCGCATAGGAAGCCACTTGGAGCAGCCACCCACTCTTAACCCCTAATGCTACCAACTCAGCGCAGACAAGGCAGAGTGCACAGGCAAAGGCCCAGCTCATATCATGCCACAGGGAGCGGGCACCGTTTAACCCTCGCAGCGCCAACTCAGCACAGGCCAAACTCCAGCTCTCATGATAAGCAGAATTAAATCCGCAAGCTTCGGTGTTCCTGATAGGGAGCTCGCTGATGCGGAAATATGATGCTAATGTAAGAGGGTTGGTTGCCCATCTACAAAGTAGCATGCCACAAACATTTGCAGTGTTCTAATTGTAAATGACAAAATTGTGGTCAGCAGGCTAAGATGTTCTGTTTTTTTTCTTATCTAGCACTCACTTTTATTTGTTTGGGGTTTCAATAAGTCCCAGAATACAACTTAGCACACTCTAACTGATTTTTTATTTAACATGGCGCTATATGGAGATTAAATGACTTTTGTGGAGATTTGACATGATTCAAAATAGCATAATAAAAAAAACACAACAGCCAAGAGTAATTTGGTACGTTAAACCTCTGTCAATATTCCTGTTGTGTCCCCAAAAATGTCACCTTTTTAGGAACTAAGAAAAGAGCTTGTTCGCAGCTTGACAACCATAGCGTTATGAGTTGTAACAATAGGTCTTAAAAGGGTTTCATGAAGCCAAGTGTTGTATAATCTCATCTAATGGTTAATAGTTCTTCATTCACGAGATTTGAATCAGTAGCGTTTCACCCAACGCTCATGAATTAGCTTTGAGCTGCAATGTTAATTTGGAACAATACATATCCTGCCGTATTTGTGAAAATATATAAAAAGAATTGGCTGTTGTTAAAGCATGTAAATGTGAGCACATGTTTAAACCACTGCAACTCTAGTATTTCTTTCTTGTGTGAAAGGAGAGTGTTTGTGCGCTCCACTAACGCCCTACTCAATAATCAAGGAAGCAATCAATCACACAAAATAGGGAACAAATTTACAGTTAAACGTGCCAACTGGCTTCTTGCAAATTATACATTTAACACTAAACACTGACAGATGATATACAAACTGAAGCAGATAAATAAAAATTATAATTTATAGACAAGCTACTTTCCCTTTAAGGGAAGTACCAGGGCACGAGTGGCTGAGTGTCTGTGTGAGAGAGACAGAGCAAAAGAGATAGAAGAAGAGAGAAAGAGAGGGTGAAGGGAGTTTCTGCACTTGCCTGTCTGGCAATGGCCGAGGAATGAGGGCACAAGTTTGAGTCTGGGTGAGTCAAGAGAGTGTGAGAGAGAGAGGCAGCGAGAAAAGGAGGGGAGAGGGAGTTCCACCATGAAAGAAGTGAGGGGGAGCGGAGCGAGAGATGCTGGATAGCCATCGAGATAGAGAGAGCATAGGCAACTGGTAGAGGGAAGTGCAACAACAATATGGAGTACAGGAAAGGGAAAAAGTGTTCTAGAGAGAGAGAGAGAGAGAGAGAGAGAGACGGATTGCAGAGTAAGAGGTGAAAGAAATAAAAGAAGGAGTAGGTGATGGTGGTGGTGGAGGCACAGAATTAATGTGTGAGTTGGGCAAGTGGTGAAGCATTTGCATAAAGGGTGAGGGCACTCTGCCCGGCTTTGGGGAGAGGTTGGCATCTCGCCTTGCCGACTGGCAGAACGAGGACCAGGGAGGAATAAAAGAATGAGGGGGAGCAAAAGAGTGCGAGAGAAAGTCTCTCAATAGTGCATCTCTTGTGTGAGGAGAAGCCGGCCTTGGCTGCTGTTGGAGCAGGGCATGGAAGGGAGGGGATATCGGGTTTCATTATCTGCTTGATTCCTGCTGTATTTGCTAACCATGGTAGCCGGTGTGTGCCGCTGGCATGTGCCGACTGGAACACTGTAGGTGTGTGCAGCTTGCGCTTCAGTTAGGAGTGAGACAGAAAGTGTGAGACAGACGCTCTCCTTCCCTGTATAATTGAAGCAGAAAGCTGCCACACACACACACACACACACACACACACACACACACACACACACGCACACTCCACACTCCAAGTATCACACTGCCTACTTGACCTGATCAGGAATGGCCGCCCTTGTTGAGGAGAAATGCTGTACTCTCACTTTTACTGCAATGTCCTGTCGGAAAATGCCACTCCAACAGTACGTGTGCGTGTGTTTGAGTCCGTTCATGTGTGTGTATGTATTTGTTATGGTGACGCTACAGAATCCTCTGTAATGTAAACACACATACGGCACATATGCAGTAGTCTGTATGTATTCACTTAGCATGCATGTAATCCTATACTGCCCCATCTAGCTGCAGCCCCATGTTGAAATGGTTTTATTAAATCATTGTTTGCAACATGCAATGCCAGAATATCCTAATTTAGTTTGAAATCTATAATTTTGCACAGTTTTATTTATATCACGATAACATCATCCTCTACGAGAAACATTCTTTCTAATTGACGGCACTGTTATCAAGATTCACATTGAGTTTAGCATTAAAAACAGTGAATGTATAATGTTTCACATGTACATGTGGTGTGTGCAGTGTATACATTTAGATTTTTTTTTTCACCAAATCTAAGCCAAAAACCTGCAAATTAATTTAACCGATGATCATCACAAAATGTATTTTTTCGTCCAAATTGAATTCAGTTCCCCAAATATTTTTAGACTATAAATTGGGAATATAACTCACTTGTGGGGTTAAAGTTATGTTTATAATTAACTGTATAGAATGAAATTCATGCAGATGGGCCAGAGTCATAAAACAAACCACACAAACCTTAAGAAAATCCTGGCTGAATACATTTTGGATACTAAAAAGAATCATAAAGAGCCCTTGATCTTATCTTTGATGTGGTTACATTTTAGGCTGAAACAGTCTGCCTAGACAAATCCATCGCACAAATGTAAAAGCATATTTAAGTAGGCTATAATATTACCCAGGTCTGTCATGTCAGAAGCCCCAGTTTGTTATCAGTCCTTGTGTCTCTGGAGCTGTTTAAAGCTTGCTCGCTCTGTCTTTCCCTCTCAGCCTCATGCCACAAATGGCTTCCAGACTTTCACACATAGTAATGCTTCAGTGTGTAAACAGGCGTAATTACAAACGATGCGCACACGACACACTTTTAACATCAATCTGTGCCGATGGGAGAAAGAGAGCAGAAAGTTGGGATTTTTTCCTCTTCCAGGGAGTAGATGAATGGATGAAAAGGTTTTGAGCTGGATGGAAATAGAAGGACTGGCATTGATGAGAAGTTAAGACGGACATTTTTAAGAAGAATAATGTGGGCCTGTGCATGTGTGTGGGCTTGAAAAGAGAATAAGTGAATGAAAGAGGAAGAAAAAAAGGACACTTATTTTTTCTGTCTCATGAGAGTTTCCAAGGAAATTGTAGTAATTTACGTCAACTTGTCCCGTAATTATTTTATATCCCAGAGGATTGTGAGGTTACTAACCCATCACCTCTTAATGGCAGGCTGTTACTCACCACTAGTCAGGCCTGCACACCTCATTTGTCCTGCACTCCTGTAATAAAAATATGGAAACTTTGCTCAACCCAAAAGCAACTTTTTTCTCTTCTACTTCCTTTTTCTTTTTTATACATAATGGACATAAATAGCATTATGCCTGTACTACTGCAAAAAAAAAAATATTATGTAAAGTTTAGACTAATAAGGCAAATACATTTTTTAAAAAAATGATTTATATACAAAGCACAAACAGCTCAAGAAACTTTAACCAAATTATTCCAGACCATCTCGAGGGGTCAACACACACACACACACACACACACACACACACACACACACACGGAAAATAGCTCAGATATCTCATGTCTTTCCTTTACATCACCATACTTGTGAATATGCAATTTCACACAGCAGATGTCAAAGTTAAATTCCTGTCGTGACACGTCCTAACACGTTGTAACCTTCAGCTTTGTGTGTGTGTGTGTGTGTGAGTGTGTGTGTGTGTGTGTGTGTGTGTGTGTGTGTGTGTGTGTGTGTTTTGTCCTAGCCTTACAGGATCGTCCTGTGTAAAGTTAACAAAAGACTTGTGTGTGAGACAAATATAATTTCATCAGAAAAATCTGACCTTCCGTTACTTCCTTGTAGCATTTAAAAATAAAGTGTAGCTTTTCTCTTTAAAATTCGTTTTTACGAAGAAATGTTGCTAAAATAAAATGCTGAAAGAGTAAAAGGCTAATATGTCCCGATGTTTCCTATTCTTCCAGCAAATATATGGTTGAATTAATTTATTATTAGAAAATATTTGATAAATGTAATGGAATTCATATTTATGAACATGTATTTACAAGGACAATTTGAAATGATAATGCCAAAATGTTCAGAATTTTCATATTAAGCTGGAAGTTTGATCAAATGTATGCATGAGTTAGAATTTCAAATAAATATGGTCCCTTTGTTTTAAAAACACATTTCAAATAGATTTTGCAGGATATTGGTATTCATTAATTCACTGTTGTAATTGTTTATAGGTTTTAAAATGTATCCTAAGTTTTGTTTGCAAGAAATTAAATTTTTTTAAACCAACTAGTTCAAACCACAATCTTTATGGAATTTAGATTAATTAGGTCATGTTGGTGACTATAATATCAATAGGAAATATGAATGGGGTGCATTTATTAATATAATTAAAAGGAGACCGGTTGTAAGGCTATATGATGAGGCTGGACTTTATTTTCTATTCTGTTTTGATTTATTACTTCTACTCTATTTATTTTTTATCAGTAAAAAGGAATAAAAAATAAATAAGTGACCTTTATATTGTTAGATAGCCTAATGCCAAATGCCTGAAATCTGTCAGCAGCCCAGTGAGATCACATGTAATGCCTGTTGACTCCCAACCAAGGCGTCCTCACACTGTAGGATGTGGCATCAAATCAATGTGTGATCTTTATTTCCACGTGTCCTATTCAGATGTCAGCCGTTTGGCATTCATTTGCATATCTAAGTTTAATACCACAAATTAATCTCAGGTAATTGCTTTTTAGAGCTGTTGACAACATTGTGAGAAACAGGCCCGAGTTATGGTTGTTAAAATTAGTTTTTTGCAAAAATAGCCCACAGACAGGAACTAAAAGTCCCCTTTTTATTTGCACAAAGGTGTCTTATCTAAACATGTAAAAAAAAAAAAAAAAAAAACGTTAAATAGGCTACATTAAATACGCCTGCAATAGTTTATGTGGGTTTAACTGTAGGCTATAGTTTGTGCAAAAGTAACATATGTCTTTACTATGGTGAATGTTTGTCTTCACTGAGGTCGTACACTGTTTTTACTTAGCCTGTTATTTCTACTACGACACATCATCCACCTACTTTTATTTCCATTTCGACTTTTAGTATTAATTTTGACCCTTTGTGTTTAACATAGGCCGCACGTAACTGAAGCTGAGAGCCAGAGCTGTCCGCTGGCAAAGCTCAAGTTCAATTTTCTATCCATGGGGAAGAGGAGCATTAGATTAATTTGAACATATTTAGTATTAAGAGCCGTTGTACTATGAAGAAGGAGACATATTGTGTGTTTGGTTTTAACAAGCGTAAAATACAATGGGTTACTTACAAGCAGACGGACGGACGGAGGTCAAGCACGCAGTCCGTTCAGGTTAACGGGCGGAGAAAAAAACAGCCGTTATTAGCCGTTAAAACTAACGTTACACCGGTGTTGGGGAGATTATTATTTAGTGACCGAGGTAGGTTTCTTTCTTTTCAAGGTGTGAATATTGATTTTTAAATTGTTTAACAAAACGTAGAGACGCACGGTGCAGGCCGTTTGAGGCTAAAAGACTTTTGGTGTGTTCCGATAGGACCTGCCTTGTGCTTTAAACCTGGATTAGGTGCCATTTTACTTATTCATTTTTATGACTGAATTAATGTGTTTTAGCTGCGGGAGATTTAGGGTATTCATACCAGCCAGCCATGCATACATGGCAAAAGGTGTAATGGGTGAATTTTCACCAAGCACTGTTTTTTTATTTAATAGGCCTACCATCAAAATCTTCAATACAACAATTTCAGATGTTATGGGTTTTCTTTGTCTTGTGTTTTTGGCAGTTGCTGCTGCTCCGAGCTTGGCCTTGTTAATAAAACCAGAGGTGGTTTTCATGTCTCTCCTGCACTCCTGAGTTGTACCCTGACAGGGCAGGAGGGGAGATTGTTTTGCCCAGCCTGGCGAACAAAGGTCGTCGTTTTCTAAAAGACAGAGCATGGCATGCAGAGATAAGATGAGCTCTCCCTCAAATTATTGCAGAGCAGATACCTAATGAGTCCAGTGGCCAAGGCCCGACAACCTGCCACCCTTCGTTCTGCCCCGAAGAATTCTGGGCAAACAGGAGAAACCCTCTCTAATGAGCCGAAGGAAATGTGGGTTTGAAAATGTCACAATTAAATGGACACATTAAATAGTAGGGTGCCACACAACCTTTTCTTGGCCCAAATCATAAAAGATCTTTCCTTAACTGCAAATTGTGCACAGACCTCCAATGGCTGTGTTGTGCTATTGTGTATAATTTTGTATTTGGTCCAATTTATGATCATAATATGCCTGGCAATGGATTTAACTAAGTGATTTTAAAAAGAGGGGATTTTTTTTTGAAGGATTACATATTTCATACAAATAGTATTTGCTTAATAATATGGGTTTATTTGTTGTCTTATAATAGGTTTTTGTCCGTTTTGTTATCCTCTTTATGAGTTTAGAAGAGTTATTTTACTGAAAAAATGTTGCAGGGCTGGAACTACAAAAGAAAATGTGTTGCTATAGTTTGAATGGACAAAAGGGCAGGTTTGGATTTCCCTGATGTAGAGTAATCTTGGTTATAATTGTTTTGCCTGTCAGTAATGGCATGATGATATTACAGGAAGTGACTGCAATACTTGGCACATATCACTCCTTTTCTTTTTCTGCGGCCCATTCATCAAAAAGTCTAGATCCCTTCAGTCTTTTCAAATAAGCAACAAGCACACCTTTGTCATTATTGTTAAAAACAAAAACACACTTCTCATGTTCCTTTTTCCCGTATATATTTTTTCTCTCATTCCCAAATTTTCACGTGTTCAGTGTGGCTGTGTGAGGCAGGCGTATGTTAGCATGAACAATCGGCACCCAGCCCGGCACGGCCCGGTCCAGATGGAGTCCGCACCCCCCCCAGCAGTAGCAGTGACGAGCCAGTCAGCCAGCCAGGCAGTCAGCTAGCCAGCTAGCTACCCACCCGGTTAGCCAACCAGTCATTCACCCAGCCAGTCATGTAGCCTCTCAGCCAACCTAACAGCCAGCTTGCCAGCCAGTCAGTGGACCAGCCAGTCATCCAGGCTGCGGCTCCTCTGTCAGACACTGACAGAGGGAGCAGGCCAGGCTAAATCTGATGGTCCTGGGAGCCAACCACAGTACTCTGGCCTTTGTAGGGCGTTCACACAGACAGCCTGTCCCATTGCACAGCAGGGGGCTTCAACCCACAATCAAATGGCCGGGCCCTCAACTTTGCCACATGACAAGTTAGCTTTTTGCGGCTGCCCATTGCAGAGATTCCAGTTTTAACAGTCTCTTTATAATTCCTATGAGCCCCATGGACTAATTTGGAAAGTATAAATGAGCAAATGTGTTTACTTTTTTGTAATTTGGAAGTATGACATTTAAATGCACTTCTAACATATGTATTATGTTTCTGTATTTCATGCATACATTAGATTATGTTGAATTGATCCTTGGTGAGAGCCTTTGTCTCTCAAATATTTCTCCCATGGTGCACTGGGCACAGCTTGTCCCTCTGAGGTCATGTGGGTCAGCCAATGAGAATGAGACAATGAGCTTGCCAGCGCAGCTATACAGCCCTGTGCTCCCTCACTTTCTGCTGCTGTTCAATCACAATCATGTGTCATTGTGTACTTCATAATGCAACACGATGAAAATATGGGCAATTTACCGGCTGCAGTAGGAAACTATAATTCTTTTCGCTATTACAAAGACCAGCATATCTGAATCTGAAAGCATTAGATTAAGTTTTGTGAATAACCGGGAAGCGGTATAGCCTGTTTTAGACAGTTTTATTATCCGCTTGCCTTGCCTTGTTAAACAGCTTAACATAGGCTACTTACATGAAGCTGTCCACCACAGCATTTATAGCCGTCATTGTCCAACGAATCCTGTCTCTCACCCACAAATCAGATTGCTCTCTAATTTGGTAACAGAAACTTTTAATGTGTTTCTGTGTCTGCGCTGTTGGGGCTTTTAAAGTGGAACTAACAAAAAAAGAGAAGAAGAGAAGGGGCCAGTTTGGATGTGAGAGTGCATTTTGAAACAGGAGAGCATGTTTTTGGATGGTATTTTTTGTTGGGGGGGTAACGGGCATTTTCTTCCTCCTCCTCTCTTTGTTTGTGTGGTAAATCCAGGAGCAGCTGCTGGTCTCAGGGTCTAGTGGGATTTTGGGCCTGTGTTTTCTCATGCCATCCCATGCCAGGGTGGTGTAACGCGAGCAGAGAGAGAGAGAGGGGGGGTGTGTTTCTGGAGGGTGGGGGTGGGGAGGTGCAGTTGGAGAGCGAGCTGGTTTGTTGGGATGGCTGTGACCACGCTGGTGACGAAGCCGATGAAGGGAGGTTGGAGGACGTAGGAGGGCTTTAGAAGGCGGCTGCTGTCTGGATTGGATGCATGTAAAATTAATATCCTCTGGACTTTGCCTTTGCAATAGATTGGAACTTGTCTATTTGGCTAATGACGTGCCTTCTGCCTGCACCACACACAGTTCCCCCACCCCCCCACCCACTACCAGCTACCAACCATCACCCCCCTCCCCATCCCCCTCCCACCGCTTTGCTTCTCCCTCTGCCATCTCTCTCTTCCCTCCCTTTCAGCGGTGGGAGCGTGCGTATTGGCTGGGCTGTTTGAGACTCTGTGCCAAATAGGTGGGCCCTGTGCATGTTGGCACAGACTCAGTCAATGGTTAGAGAAGGAAAGTGGAGAGGAAGAGAGAGACAGAGTTGGAGAGAAAGAGGGGAAAAAAAGAAGCTGCACTCGGGTTTGCCAGCGGTCGTGCACACTCTTCCAATATTGATTCGGTCCTCTTGTTTTTTTTCTTCTTCTTCTTCTTCTTCTCCTCTGTCCGCACCCCCCTTGTCCAGCTCTCTCTCTCCCTTTTTGTGTCTTATGCAGATCCCACAGAATTGAACCAATAGCACGCGCCGCTTTGCCAAGCATTTTTTGTTGTTGTTGTTTTTTCGTCAAGATATTTTTTTTCTACATCATTTTGTAGAACGAAGAAGAGGCTTGTTTACGTTTTTGACAATTTTATCCTTTTTGCGGCAATATCTGTTTTGTTTTGTTTTGTTCGTGCACGTCCAGCTCTTTTGGAGAGATTGCTGAACTTCTCTACACTCTCCTTCTGTTGTGCTCCTGAACAGCACCTCTCCTGCAGCTCCTGCTACAGTACCTCCTGTGTTCCTGTGCTGGTATTACACTGCGCCCCCTTGGCCTGTCTCCTCTTTCTCAGCTTTTTTCCCCCCTGCTGCTTTTATTGGACAGTTTCTCAGCTTCTCTTTTTGCTTAATTTTTTCCCTTCAGTCTTTTGTTTTCCAATATACGCAGCATTACTTCAGTGCCTTTGGATTCAACAATCCAGTTGTTGTCCTCGTGGTGCATTTTAAGTTTCTTTGCAATCGGCGGGTGAATTTATGATGAGAGAGCAAAATGGTAAATACCATGTTATTCTATTATTTATTTTATCTTCTTTTCATTCACATGTTTTTTTTTTGATAGCGACTGCTATTTGCTAATTCCGAGTGGGACGCAGATATGTTATTTATGGACGAATATTTCATGTTTAATTTTAATAATTATAATTTGGTTCTGAGTTCTCTTAAATTATTTTAGTGTTGTATGCATTAGTCATTTTATAAATTCTACACGTTTTTACTTTTTTTTTCTTTACAGATTTAGAAATAAATAATATTTTTTTAGAATTAATGTTTTCAAGAATTAATATTAAATGTTTTTGTTTTGCAATGGGTAAATGCAAGTCTGACAATATTTGTATTTATAACTAACACGTGTATTTATATAGGCGGGCACATAAATGTTTACACTAATATTTGAAGAAAATCTCGCAGTAGATATTTAATTTCCCTTTCTCATCTTTTACCTCCTAGTCTTTCAGTATTGTGTTGTTCAGTGTTTTGTAAAGTGTGTCCTTCAACATGATGTGTTTGTGTTAGGTGTTAAGGTAGAGTGTATAGCATCTCTCTCTCTCTCTCTCTCTCTCTCTCTCTCTCTCTCTCGGCACCTCTCGCTCATTCTCTCCCTCCGCTCACACAGAGCAGGCGCCGCTTCTCCATGCTGCGTGCCGGTGCTAACTGCCTCTCTTCTTTCTTCCCCTCCTCACCCCCACTCCCTCTCTCCCCATCTTTCTCTCCCCCATTCTCCCCCTCTCTCTCCACTGCCTCCTCCTGCTTCCCCCCCTCCTCCCTCTCCTCCTCCACCCTCCCCCCTTCTTCCTCCCTCATCCAGGATGAATTCCACCCCTTCATCGAGGCCCTGCTGCCCCATGTCCGCGCCTTCGCCTACACCTGGTTCAACCTGCAGGCTCGCAAGCGCAAATACTTCAAGAAGCACGAGAAGCGCATGTCCAAGGAGGAAGAGCGCGCAGTGAAGGATGAGCTGCTGGGGGAGAAGCCAGAGATCAAGCAGAAGTGGGCCTCACGCCTGCTGGCCAAGCTCCGCAAGGACATCCGGCCTGAGTTCCGTGAGGACTTTGTGCTCACCATCACGGGGAAAAAGCCCCCCTGCTGCGTGCTGTCCAACCCTGACCAGAAGGGCAAGATCCGTCGCATCGACTGCCTGCGCCAGGCCGACAAGGTGTGGCGGCTGGACCTGGTGATGGTCATCCTGTTCAAGGGCAGCCCCCTGGAGAGCACGGACGGCGAACGGCTGGTCAAGTCACCACAGTGCACCAACCCTGGCCTGTGTGTCCAGCCACACCACATCGGAGTGTCCGTCAAGGAGCTGGACCTCTACCTGGCCTACTTCGTCCACACGCCAGGTATGTGGACACTAGACACTAAAAAGAGGGATGCCAACACATAAACACTCGTCATACATGCCCGTGTGCATGGGCATTTAGATGTACAAACATTTGCATAATCACAGACGTGCATACACAAAAACACACCTATAACAGAAACACTTGCTTGTATGACACATAATAAATTAAAAAGGGATTGACAGAAATAAAATACATAAAGATAAACCAAGTTTCAGAAACACACTTAAAAGGTGTTTAAAATGTAGGAAAGCATTTTGATTATAATTAAGATTTCTAATATTATTATATAAAAATTGTGAATTTAGGAAAGTTCTTATTTAACAATATTCTTTTAAATAAATAACTAAAACATGTACCTCTGAGAAACGTAATGAATATACCTTCTTGCTTTTGTTTTCTTAGCAAAAGGCACATAGTTTTGCTTTTGTCTTTTTCGTATTTTCCTTCTTTTCTTGTGTTCCTTAGTGTTTGATTACTGTACATGACAACATTTTATCAACAGTGATAAAAAAGAATATGTGTGTGTGTGTGTGTGTGTGTGTGTGTGTGTGTGTGTGTGTGTGTGTGTGTCAAGGGCATTCAGCCAGCGTTCTCTGGCAAGTACGAGTTCATTTTTCTGAGCAAGGCATTTGCGGCTTCATATGAGAATGTATTTTGTGTTTTTTATAGGAAGGAATTTGCATGCCTGTGTGTGTGTGTTTTCTATGAGACGATCACCACAGTCAAATCTTGTGTTTTTGTACGATGAGTGAGAGTCGCTGTTTATAAGATTGTACTCAGTCTGTCGAAGTGTATGTGCCACGATAAGGCCATTGTAGCCAGGGACCGTCATTTGGCCACAGCCCAGAGTGTGTGTGTGTGTGTGTGTGTGTGTGTGTGTGTGTGTGTGTGAGAGAGAGAGCAGAGCCGAGCCGCGAGTCTCCTGCTCTCAGGCCGCAGGCTGCTGCCACCTTCACCGTCTGCCTGAACGCTAGCACCACGTTGGACCTGGCTGCCAAACAAACACACACAAATTGCCAGTGCTCACAGACAGCCAGTACTATTGCAGCCACCTTCACACCCATACACACATACAAACACAGCTAAAAAAAGATACACACATTTGATTTAAAAAAAGAAAAACAACTCTGTCATCTTTGTAGCGCACTTTCACACATGAAGCCAAACACAGTTTTAGTCACGATTGCGTACACACACCCACACATCACGCGCACTAGGCCAAGGACTATCATAGATACAGTTTGATACAGCCAAACATTGTTGTATCTTAGCCACCATCGCACTCGGCCAAACATCGCTGTAGCTTCCAGTGCGCATACTCTACACACACAGCCAAAACACTGGCTGTGTTATAGTTTTTTCCCCGTATTGCAACCCCCCCCCACACACACACACACACAACACACATTTCACAGCCAAATCCTCCAAACACACACTACTTCACCATTTGCTGGCTATATATACTATACATACAAACACACGCTCATGACCTAATATTATCTCAGCTGGAATTTTCTGAAAATTTCAAACAGTGACTCAACCAGCTCCACACACACACACACACACACACACACAGGCACATATATATAGAGCATATCCTAGGCAGAACTCTTACGGTAGCCGCTAACATGAGTAAAGCCAAATGCTATCACAGCCATCCCTTAGTCTCTCTCTCTCTCTCTCTCTCTCTCTCCTTCTCTCGCGCGCTCCCTCTCTCTCTCTGACACACACAAAATCTTGGTCCAGGCCAAACACCTCACACGGCCCGAGCCAAATCCTGGCATCAGCTCCAGTTTATTGGTTTGTCTGTGCCGGTGATAAACCATAGGTAGCGGGCAGTCCTGACGTTGACTGAGGAAATCTGTCTTACTATTTTAGTGACTTTTTTCTGATATATGCTCTCTCAAAAATGATTGTTTAATTTAAAATGTTTACTTTATTCTGTTATTGCACAATAACTGAGACAGTGCTGCAAAAAAGAAAAGTGTTTTTATAATGACTTATGGTGGATTCTGGATCTGCAGAGCCTGTTTTTGCTCAGTTTATTAATACATGTACAGCACTGTTAAATGCTATTTGTCTTGTAAATTATAATTATTCTTGTTTAATCTTAACTCAAGAAAGAATGTTTGTAAATTAAATAATACACCTAATCTAGAAAGACTTACCCTTGTATATTTGGTTTTGGAAGGGAAGTTATTATTAATGTGTTTGGTATTTTAATACATATATTTAAAGCAATTATGTAGGTCTATTATTATAGTAATTATGTAATTATGTAGTTTATTTAGACCTACAACATTTTCAAAACTTATTGAGAGGGCAAAATTATTCTCCTATTATGCTGGATACAGAAACAAAACCCACTTAAAAGCTTGAAATATTTTATTGGTGGTATTATACTACATATATACTACTATAAGTGGCATGAAGACTTTTTTTTTTTTTAAATAAAAACTACTGAGTGATGGTGGCTACAATTGTCTGTATATCATTGAGGGAGGTTTGCAGTGAGAAAACATTTTAAATGTTGTATTTAAATTTTTTACACATATTGTGAAACACACACAAACTCTGAATGTCTAGACTGATTTTCTCTACCTCTTCTGACTTTGTTGGCTTTCCAGTGTGTCACCGTGCACTCGTTGCTACAGTACTTTGGTTTACAGCAGTACAGTAAAACACATTGCTGCCTTGAGTGGCTGCCCAGTGTGCTGCCCATTCATAATATGGACTGCCTGTGTGCTCTCTCTTATCTAATCTGGCTAACACGGTGTGCCTTGGTACTTTTATCTGCCTCCAGAACCCATGCTCAGTTTAAGTCCTGGTTGGAGATACACTTTGGCGTCTACGGACAGCGAGAGAGACAAAAGGGCAACCAACTGTTAAACCTGTCATAAGGTCGCCACTGTTACCACACTAGGCTCTCGTTCACTTTTAAGTTGTAAAAGCGTATTTATGAGCAAACAGGCATGAAGGCCTGGCATTCATCTGTCACATTTCACTGTTACAGTGATGAGTGGTTACATGTTTTGCCTTAGTCGCGCAATGAATGACAAGATGTGCTTATTGTTTGTTTTTGTTTGGTTTGCATTTTGTCGGTCTTTAGCATCTCTGTCTTCCTCGCTCCTCTTTGATCCCGTACACACTTTTGTCTTGTCTCCTTCAACATCGCCATCATTGTTGCTCTCACAGAGGTAAAGCCTCTGTTGATCTCTTTTGTTTATATTGTGAGAGAGAGAGAGAGAGAGAGAGAGAGAGAGAGAGAGAGAGAGCGTGAGCGTGTTAGATAGAAGAAGAGGCTGCGGTAGTGATTGTTCCGTTTGGCAGCGCCTGAGCCCCGTTGGTGTGGGAAGAAGAGAAAGACGTCTTGTGTTTTGTTTATGAGAGAGTGGCAAAAGCTGCCACAGGGAATCTCTGGGCTTGCCGTCAGGCTTTCTCAGGCTGTTCTCCAGCCAGCCTTTGAGATCCTCTCTGTTACGGAGCATAACACACTGCCGCCGTAACAGATCATATCACGCTGCCACAATACACAACCATCTCCCCCGTTTTTTAGGCACCTCAGATAAAGGGCAACAAACCAGACAGAACATTGTAACTGAAATACTGGTGGAGAATAGAGGAGAGGGGAAGAGTGGTTGTGGTACAGTACAGTACAGTGAGTTGGTCATTATTTTTGTTTTATTGAGTGTGATTCACTGGTATATAATGGAGATAGTGGTCTGGAAGAGCCACAGGTCTGCCAGAGCACCACACACTGGCAGTGTGGTCCCTTTGATAACTTATGAATGGAGTGTGTTGGATAGGCTTAGTTCACAGTACTAGCTCACTTCTGTTAGTGTGACTACTGCATAGGTGGGTCCACTTGTACGCCGCCTGAGGAGATATCATTTAGCTGCCTCTCATAGTGTTCAGTGGACTATTTGATTTATAATCTTTGTGCTGTTTTAGTTTAAACTCAGCACATTTGTGATTTATTCAAGATTGGAAAAATAGAAGAAAAAAAGATCCCATTTGTGAGGTCCAAAGTTAGCTCAGTGCACTTAGTCATATTTTGGACCTCATTCTTACTGCTTTCTTTTTTTCTCTCGCTTTTCTTTCTTTTGTACGCAGTAAGTGTGATCATGAAAAGATGTTTCAAATGTGTTTCCAATCAAAAGTTCAGTACAGGAAATTTGCAGTCACTCCGAGGGAGGTGTGAAATGTGCTCGCCGTGCCATTTCTGCCATGACCGCTCCACGCTCCACGCTCCACGCTCCACGGTGCCAGATCCCGCCTCCCTCCTGCTATAGCAATAGTCATGCCTTGGACGGCGCTGTGAGAAAGCCCAGAGAAACCCTAGCGCCTACAGCCAGCCCACCGGCCAACTTACTGACCACAGGCAGGATTCACAAATAAAAAAAACACTTTTGTTCATCACTGAGGAAAACTCCCGGATTTGTTGGATTTTTTGGGTGGAAAGAACAGAAATGTGGGAGAAAGATTTGGGGGGCAGGGGGGGAATAGGAGAAGGATAGTGAAACAGAGAAAAAGAGAGGCATCCTGACATGATGAATGGCTTGCAACATGTTAAAAGTTAACAGGATACTCCACAGGTTCCCACTGCTCCGTGGCTCAGTATTTCTTTTTTTTTTGTCCTGTGAAAATAATCTGTTCCTAATTACTTCCTGGATCTCTTCTCCGGCTCCCATGACATCACAAGGGTTGAGTGGACTGTTCTTGTGTGTAAGTGTTTTTGTTTTTGTGTGTGTGTGTGTGTGTGTGTGTGTGTGCACACATCTTAGGATGACCCTCAGCAGTGAAGTAAGCATTGAGTTTTGATTAAATTAAATCTAGACACCGAGGGAGTTGGTCAGGTCTGAGGCTTTTGTGTTGTGTTTGGTGGGAACAGGGCCCACGCCGGCTAAGAAAAGCTCTCCACATGCAGAGCAGCTTTGGCATTAGTAAATGTTCGCTGATGGGTCTTGTTTAGCCGGGGCCGCGTCTTCTTTTTGCACGGCTCTGTCTTTCTGTCTGGCGACCGGGGCACGTCGAGGTGGCTACATATCAAATCTGAAGGGTTAAGATAGAGGGAGAACCCCGTCACATTAGAGAGACAGAGTGAGAAGGGAGTCTTCTCACATTATTCTTGGCTTCGGAAAAAAGTCTGTGTATTTGGATAGCTAATGGTATCGGGCTAGCCAAAGCCCTGTTGTGTGCTCAGTCGCTCCAAAACATGCGCACACACACACACACACACACACAGACGCAAGGCTAACATTGGGGTGTCACAGATATACATAGATCGGTCCAAAACCGCAGGGTCTGCATTTATCTCATGAGACCATGATGACACAAGCAGACTCGAGGAAAAAAAAAAAAAAAAACATGAGAAAGACAACGTTGTTATGTTTGGTCTCCCATTAAATTGACCAGTAAAAACTGGCATGCTCTGTGATACGGTGCCTTTGTCCTAGAAACAGCTCCCTGCTTTTTTGGTTTTTACATAACGATCATAAGCCTCAGTTTCTTTGGCTGTGTCTGACTCGGGGGAAAGTAAAACCCCTGAAAATTTCTGGTTTACCCGCATCTGTTTCCTTTTGTGTGAAGAGTTTTTGCGTTGGGAGATATGAGGTAAACAGATTATTCCAGTGAAATCGGGAGGCCATCATCGTGGTGGAACAGACAAATGAGGCAGTTTGTGCTATTTGGCTCTGTTATCAGTTTTTCTCTGATCCTCTCTTTCTTTTTGAGTGAACTCCGCTGTCAGATTTTTCCCGTTTCTCCTCAGGTAAAGCTCTCCATCGTAAATGCCACATAGTTAGAAAAGCAGAAGAATTTACGTAGATATTCTTCAGCTTTGTATTCTGAACTTCTTCAGGATGAAAAACAGAAATCTTATTTTAGTGTCAATTGAATGGTTTCTTCATTACTAATGCTGTACACCTTTTTTTCCTTTACAGCTACCTTGTTCGTGTAGTAATTTATATATCCACAAAACGTTACATTTATCAGTGTCAGGTATAAAGTTCCCAAATGTTGTTTTTTTTAATCTATAATTAGGCCCAGATATAATGTGTTAAAATGTATGTGTCAAAAATACATTATGTTAATCAAAATACATTTATCTTTATTATTTCAAAAATCATAATCTAATAAATTATGTGATTTGTGGAATGGTATTTACATAAATGCTTAGCAGTTTCTAATTTTGTCTAAAGGGAAAAAAAAGGCGTTTTCACACACTGCCGAACCCAGTCTAATACCTACTGTTAAGATTTAATTACACATTAAAACACATTAACGATTGTCAAATAAAAATGAGTGTAAGCTAAGCTAAGCACGCAATGGTAAAAACTGCATTCTTTACTTGAGCTGAGTGGGCTTTCTTTTTTTCTTCTTCTTCTTTTTTTTCTTTTTTTTTTACAGTTTTTATTTGGAAATAACCTAGAGAGCAAAAAACGGGAGAAAGGAGGTGAAGAAAAGGAAAGAAAGGGGTTATTGAGAAAAAAGAGAGTCAGAAGCAGCGAGGGGGTGGTATTGTCTGTATTAATACTGTGTCTTCCCAGTGCCGGGTCTCTTTTCAGGCTTTTGTAGCGGCGCCAACCATGAAATGTGTCTGTCCCCAAAAACCATATACCCACTCAGGAGGGTTTCCCGACCTCAGAGAGACAGAGAGGAGGAGGAGGAGGAGCAGCAGGAGAAAGATTGCAGTGGCCAATGCTCACTGTCAGCCAGGGAACATGCCTTATTCACCGGGCTGCACTCACAGCGAGGCCCTGGCATCGGCTGCTAAGTCTGGCTAACAACGCTCTTCAGCACCACACAGCCATAGTCATGCTAAAATGAGAGTCACAATACTGCGTTTTAAATCCAAAGCACCATTACTTTTCTTTTTGTTGTTTTTATTCAGTTTTTTCCCATGGAGTTAATTTTCCTACAATAAGTGACTTTGCTGAGTTTTTGTTGCTGAATAAAAAGTTAGGTCAGTACTGATTTTAGAAATTAAAGGCAAAAACCTCTATTTCATTTTATTTTGCACATGTGGGTTGAAGAATAAAGAAATGATTATGTGGGCGAGTTTAACGCTGATGATCAGAAAGTGAGGAGGAGTTGTGAGGAGTTGTGAGGCATTGTGGCGTCGGCCGTTTTTGGCACGATGCTATCTCTGTATGGAAGACGCCAAATTTTCATAAACAGTCTCTGCCAACCTCCTCCCTCTGATCCTCGCTTTCTTTTCTTTCTTTCACTTGTTCCCCTTTTCTTTTATTCCTCTTTAGGGTTCAAATGAATACCCTCCCCTAGCCTCATTAGCACCCTGGACTCCTATTTACTGCAACAGAAAAATGTATAATAACTTGTAGGCACAAACATTTTAGTGCTCAATAGGACCATTATCCTTGTTTTTCATGAAAGCAGGCCATCATGGGCTATGAGCCTTGACTGTGAGTTTTTTTTCTTCCTTTTTTAATTCTCTGTTTCTTTTATTTAGTATCCAAAGATGTTTTGCCACCAGACATTCGGTTGATATATCTTCACAAAGACTGGCATCATGCCTTTTTAACAGTATCTTTCCATTTCACATGGGATCACAGGCTGTTTGAATTTTTTTGATATATTTTCAGTAGAAGCATTATCATATGAGCTATGAGGCTCGTTTGCAGTTTAGTTAACTTTTGTTTTGCGTAAATGTATTGCCTTCACATGTCAACATTTATTTGACCACTGATTAAGTTTGATTCACTTATTTTTTTCTGGTTAAAATAATTAACAACATAGTTTCTTTTTTTACCAAATTTTGTTGTTTTTCAGTTACAAATGTCAGCTGTCTCGCAGCATGTTTTTCTTGAGAGACAACCTTCATGAGGGGCATCGTTTGGTGGTTCTTACACCGTGAGAAGGAGAGCAGTTAAGAGGAGACAGAAAGTGTGTGTGTGTGTGTGGGGGAGAGGATGAGCGAGCTAGCTGAGAAGCACAACAGAATGCAGAGAATCACATTTGGCATGCGTCTGTGTAAGCGAGTAAGCTTCAAATCAGTTTGGACACAGATCTAGGACACTAGACGGAAAGAAGAAAGCAGGATGAAACGGGATAGGGAACGACATGGGATGGGGGGTAGTGTGTATATCTGTATATGTGTATAAGGGATGGGGGGGGGGTGTATTTAAGTAGACGAGGAGATGGAGGGGGTTGGTGGGTGAGGTTGAGGGGGTGAGGCGAGTGGGAGGTGTTTGGTAGAGTGTCCCTCAATGACATCTTGAAAAACAGGCCGGTAAATAAATGGAGTGGCAGTAAACAAGGCTCGGCGCTTCATCAAAAGACTCCATTCATCTGTGAACAGGAGAGTCTCTCTTTTCTCTGAGGAGACAGAGAAAGGAACCCACTGACGCTGACGAGAGGACGCCGCTTGTTTAGATAACAGGAGGAGTTTGAAGTGGAATGGTGTGTGTGTGTGTGTGTGTGTGTTCGTGTTTGGAGGGGGGTGCAGAGCAGGTGGGAGGTGGACAGTCTTAACGAGTGGGGTAAGGTGGGGGTCGAGATAAGTGTGTTTTTGTTTGTTCTTTATCACTAGCATGGATTCAGGGAAGGATTGTGTTTTGGGGGTTAGACTTGTGGGATAGGCCGATGACAGTATGTGTTGTGTGTCTAGTACAAAGCAGTTTAGAGGGTGGTGTGCTTTTGGCAAGGCTTATGTGCGTGTATGCACAGACGTGCGTGTGTGTGTGTGTGAGAGAGTGCATATGTGCATATGTCTCCGTCTGCTCATTATACATGGTTATTTTTTCCAGACCGAGTGCTATGCTCTATTTTGCATGATTTACAGTCTTATGAGCCAAGCAGCAGGTCTTTTTTATGAGAGAGAGAGAGAGTTTGGAAAGAGCAGAGTCTTGGGCTCTCAAGGACACCGCGGTGAACCGGCCACAGCAAGGTGCCGTGCATCGCTCTCTGCTTCAGCTGTTCATAATTCAGCCCGTCAACCGGTCGGCCAAGGGAGCCAGGTGTACATTAAGTGCTATAAAGTTTTTGTCCATTTCCGCAATGCAAACTTTTTAATTAAGAGGAGATGAATTTATGAATATAAAGATCAGGGTTAAGTCCCCTCCAACCACTTAGCGAATTCTGAGACTACATCTGGAAGAGCAAGGCAGAGAAGCCAAGACAAAGTGGCGTCTTTCAAAAGCTTTAATTCCGTTTTTTTTTAATTGTGCCAAGCTGAATGTTAACAATTCATACTCCTTTTTAACTTGCCGATAAACGTTTAGGAGCACATCTTTTTTACAGCATTGGCCTTGTGGAGTAAGATATGAGATGTGCATCTGTCATTTGAGCTCGACTGATCTGACAGCTGAGCTTTTCGATTCCAACTTTAGAGCCATAGACATCTTGTCGTTCACCTTGCCAACAGACTCTTTTAAAAGCCCTTTGTGTAGGTTATCAGCAGCATCCAGCACACATGCTCTCTCAATTTCTCTGTTACTGCCTGTCTTTTATGGGTTATCAATGATGTTATTTTAATGTCCTTTCATTGATATCTCTTCTATCTAAACAGGTCTTTTTTATTTGACTCCTTTAGAACCACAGGATTGATTTTAAGGTTGCCATAGCACTCAGGAACCCCCCTTTTCTTCTCTCTATGCTCTGTCTTGCCACCCCAAAATCCCCCTCCCTATAGCCCACAGCTCGTTCCCCTCACGTTTATTGGACCCAAATTTGGCTGGCACCATGGCAACCAAGGCTCCCAGGGAACCTTGCCTGGGTAGAATCCAAGGTGCCTCCAGGGTGGCACTGGTTGGCGTTGTCTGCGTCAACGGGCTGTCGCCGCGGCAGGTTGCTACGACAAGGCCAGTCTGGCTCTGGCCTCCCACGGCCACGTTGGGAGTGCTAGCTTGCTAACCTCTGTTAACTAACTACCAGCTAACATGACCTGCCATATCCGGTGACATTAGCTGCCGCTTCCACTGCTGCAGGCCTCGGCGACTGCTGCACGGGGGAAGCAGGGGAAGCGTTTCACCGGTACGCATATTGATGTGGCATGGCTGGGTGCCCAGTGCTGCCTCCCACATGAGAGAACAGAGGAGAGAATGAGAGGGAGAAAGACAGAATAGAGATGCATTTTTAATGTATAATATATGAGCGTATATGTTTTTTGAACGTTGCCTTTCTCCTGTGGTGTGTAAATATTCAGCTGCACACATTTTGCTCTGCGTGTCTTGCCAAAATGCGTATGATCTTTAAATGCATGATTATTGATGTGCACAGCACTGTGTATCTGTTGAGGCAATATGGTTTTATGACCGATGCCAAAAACCATCAGTAGACCCACAATCTGAACTAGAGATGAAATTCATTCATGAGGGGTTACGGTTTTATTATGTTTTTCTATACAATACTTTTTTTCTCGCCAAAGTGTGTCTGTGCTTGTGGGTTCTCCACACGGTGACTAGACACCAGTCCTATAATATAAATGAGGAAATTGGGGAATTGTTTCAGACGATGTTTCCGGACTACATTATACTACATACTTTATATACATACTACAAATACATTTGACTTGACTTGATGTTGTGATATAGGTCTTAAATTTCATTCATAAAGGTCTTAAATTTGACTTGCTGAAACCTGCAGAAACCCTGGTAAATACAGCCCACTATCAGAAGCTTAAAGGGGTGTTTCATTGTGAATTAAGTATTTGACTGGCTTTTTTATATTAGCGATACAAAATGCGGTTTAGGCAGCACTCTGTCTCCAACCGACAGAGACTCTGACTAAAAGTCTGCGGCTCTCTGTACAATACATTCCAGATCTTAACTGCACAGAGGGTGGGTATGGCAGCACATTGACTCTGCAGGGAAGGAATGGATATCTCATCACCCAGCTTGCTTAAACTATGAGTCAGTATCCGTAATTGGTCATGAGCCAATCACTGCTACAGTAGGTCTCCACTTGATGAAAGTAGCAGTGTACAATTTGCCTGAGCTTGGGTTCAGATTAACGAGAAAGTTTAGTTTATTCACAACTTTGTATTGTGAGTGTCTCCATGATAGTTCGGTCTCATCGATTTTAAACCGCTCCTTTGCCTCAGTCCCCCCTCCAACCCCCTCTCTCTTTGTGAGACAAAGTCAGTGTTTCTTCCTCACTCCTAAGTGAGTTCAGCCTGTGGCAGGGAGACAGTGGATTCGTCATGCGAGGTGTGTAAGGAGATATGGTGTGTGATCAATGACGGTGCTGGTTGCAGTGTGCACGCTTAGCGCTGCCAGCCAGTGTAAAGAGGCCAGAGGTAGAAAGTTGAACAGAGGGAGAAAAGTTTGGGACTACATTGTTTGAGACTACGTAAACAGGAGATGGAATATTATTAAGTTGCTCCATCCTCCTTTTTTGTTTCTCTTTTTTTCTCTAGTCTCTCTCTGTGTTCCTCCTGACCTGAAATTGGGGGTTAGATTGAGGATAGTGACGGACTAATGAGCCCCCTTTCCTGCAATTATCCTCCTCTCTCCTATTCTCTGTCTCTCTGTATCCCTCTCCCTCTCAAATTCTCTGTTTAGCTTTGTCTGTTCATCTTGTTCATTTTCTCTTTCACTCTAATCATTCTGTTTCCCTCTCTCCTGTTTCTGCTTCGCCTGCTTTTGCTGTCATCTTCTTAGAACGTAGTGGTAAATCAAGATGGCACTTTATCTTTAAAAGCAACATGATGGTCAATTAGAGAAATCTGGTCCTAATTTGTGGTAGATTGCTATCTGAGACTTTGGATGGAAAAGCTGCTTGTTAATAAAGGATAAATGCAGAGCTGTGCTCCCTTTCTCTTTGTTCCCTCCTTTGTTTTCATTTGATTGGGTTTTTTCTTTTTTATTTCGGCCTTCTCTCCACTTGGGTTTAAAATAGTTTTCTCTTTCCTTCATTTATTTTCTCTTCAATGCTTACTGAAATCAGTTTCACAGAATGAAGAGAATATTTTTTTATAATATGTAATGAAGTTTTGAAAGTGTGTTTTCTTCATACTGTTCATGTATGAATCTTGGTTATTAGCTTATTGGCAGTGAATCCTGCCATATAGGATCATTATTTTTGTCCACACACTCATTTTGTGGTCTGAACTGCCTTTTAACCGCAGGAGGACTTTTGTATATGTGTGTTACAGTGTTTAACTGGAGGTGTGCATGAAAAAGAACATGAGTTCTTTTCCTTTCATGGTGCCTGGCTGCTGTGTGTGTTTAGTTTGGTTGCTAGCTAGCTGTTTTTTGTTTCTTTGGCACAACATATTGATACAGACAGAACACCCCCACCCTTCACTGTGACAACCGAAGCCTTGGAGGCTGTAGATATATGTGTATGTGCAATCAGTATAGCAAAGTGAAATTACATTGAAACATATTTTCAGTTGTAATTGTTGTTGTTAACCTTGGCACCAGGGATTTAAATAAGAGCAGGTTAAAGCTCTGGTGGTCAGCAAGCACCCAACCTGTTTAAGTTGCCTTGAACGGGACCTCCCTACCAGCTCCAGAGGTGCTACTCTGTAACCAACCTTGACCTCTGACCCCCCTGAACATGGCAACTAGAGTAAAGCATTTTTACAGGGGATCAGTGAGGTATCACGTCACAAGTAGCTCCTAGCGTAGTACCATGCTCTTTGGATGGTAAATGCCTTGCACAGGTGCTAATGGGATGCTACCCCCCTAGCCTAGCGACAGCTGCTTCACATCCTATCTCCTAGTCTTGTGCCAAGTAAAAGTCACTCTGGATGCTAAATCCTTGTCTTGTGCACCTTGCTAATAAGTCCCAATCCATGCTGATCCTTATTAATTCAGCCTAAAAACTAGCATACCACTGCCCTCTATGTGGTGTTATTGCGGGGTCAGCCCAATGACAGCCTGAGAGAGAGAAAAGGATGAGGAAGAAGATGAATGAGTTGCTGAGTTCTGACTGTATGTGACACATATGTGTGGCTGTTGTTGATTAAAAGTTGTTGTTGTAATTGCGGGGCTTAAAATGCCAGGTGGCGGATGTGTCCCGCTAATCCCCTATCTAATTTCGAGGTCCAGGGGTGAAGCTCTTAATCCGAAACACACACATACGCTCACTCATAGTCTTGCAAACACACACATTTGCACATACGCACACATCCCCCCACAGAACAACATATGCACATACACATGTTCTCAGTCCTCTTTGTTAATTGTATGCACAAAAAGTCTGGAAATTCCCAGAAATTGGTTAACTTATTTTGTGAATTCTTCAAACAATGTTCATACAATACATCAAAAGAATGGCAACATATGCACCCCGCACTCACACATAAAAATGTTTAACGTCACAAGTTTGGCCTTGCCCCGCAGATGCACTTTTATCTGTTTGTTTTTGTTGATGGACTGTGCATCCGTGTATGACCTTATGGCCATGTTTATGTAGGATAGCTTTAATTGATGATTCATACGGTCCTCATCTCTACACAAGCACACGCAAACATGCCCCACATCATTTTATGTCAAAGTCTGTATCATTCTTTCGGACTTCTTTTGGACTTCTTTTGCTTTCTTTTTATCTTTCTCCCTCCTGTCTTAATTTGCATGACTTCAGCAGTTTACAGGGTTGTTGCTGCACCCTCAGGCCATATAAAGGTACACTTGAGATAAGGGAAAGTGTCACAGTGAAGGGGCATAAGAGGGTTGACTGGCAGCTCCACCCTTTACCTCAGTTCACCCCAGCTCCGCTCTGCTCTACTGTAAGTGGGTCAACCACACAGTGCACATTTTGACTCACTCTGTCTGAAGAATCTTTCTAAGCACAACAATTTATCAGTCTTTTATTGAGCTTTTATGTGACTTTGATTTATATCTTGGTTTATCTTAATAGCTTTCATGTTATAGTCAAGGTATTATCGGGGTGTCTGTTATTCCTTTTATTGTCTGAAGTTATGTAAATGTTCAGTCTTAAAAAGCCTTTCTTTTCACCAAGCAGTAACAGAATTGTTTGGGCCTCCAACACCTGTTGATAGCTTTCTTTTTCTGACTATATTTAGCACATAGAGTTCAGACCCTACCTCTTTCTCTTTTATTTTTTCTTTCCCTCAGCCTTCTGCCTCTCTGTGGCAGGTGTGGCGGCCATGTGTTTTAAGTATGTGTAGTAGTTTACAGCCCAAGCTAAGAGGGGGAGGGAGGGAAGGAGGGAGGGAGGGAGGAGGAACTGCCTTGCCCCGGGCATAGGGTCATCTCAGGTGAAATGGCTCTTTGGACATGTGGGCGTGGTCTCAAAGAGACAAAGGAGGGGTCAGAGGAGAAGTCTGTTGACACACAAGATAGATAGAAAATTTGTTATAGGAGGAGTGATCAGGAAACCAACAATATTTCTGTACATTCTTAGCACAAAAGTCTCGTCAAATGTAGTATAAATTCCATCCTTTAACTTGTATTAGTTATACTTTTGTGCATGACAATTACATTGGCAGGAATGAAAATCTTAAGAATGACAGAAAGTAGGAAAGAAAGAGGGTGGGAGACAGGGGAAAACTCCTTCTGGCCTCTGGCTGTACTGTGGATGCAGAAGGAGTTCCTAATAAAGGCGAAATATGCATCTGAGTGATCCGTTGAATGACCGGGACAGTGTAAAGTGTTGTGAATTTTCAGTGACAGCAGCAAGATGTGTGTTCAAAGTTGGAGCACTGAGAAAGGTGCCTCGTCAAGGGACCTCTGTCAGAAAAAAGGGGAAACTTTTAGAAGGAAGGAGGGAAAATAAACGGAGGGTGGGGGGTTGACAGATGATTTCCCAAGTTCAGATATTAAAAGAGGGCGGAGTAAATGATAGAGAGGAAGGGAGTGAAAGAGAGAAACGGAGAGAAGTGGGGAGGTGGCAAGAGAGAGAAAGAAAGCGAGGCTGCAAAGAGGAGGAACGTAAGAGAGAGCGAGAGCTTTTTTGCAGGGCGGGTTTCCTGAGGTCACAGTACTGAATATCGCAGAGGAATGTGGAATGCTGAACCGCTGCCAAGGCAAACACTGCGGCCACGCCACCGCTGCCCCCAATGGCTGTCAAGGGCAGCTTTATATACACACAAAGACACAAACACGCAGTCATATATGTGCATGAGCATATATGCATACAGTACAGTCATACAGAATGGCCAACGCACACTAAGACTGGATATACTGCACACATACAGTACATGTACAAAACCCAATTCCAATGAAGTTGGGATGTTGTGTAAAATGTAAATAAAAACAGAATACAATGATTTGCAAATCCTTTTCAATCTATATTTAATTGAATACACTACAAAGACAATATAGCTATGTGTGCTATGTTCAAACTGATTAAGTTTATTCATGGGAAAATTGAGGAATGCTCAAAAACCATCTGTTTGGAACATTCCACAGGTGAACAGGTTAATTGGTCACGATTGGGTATAAAAGGACCATCCCCAAAAGGCTCAGTTGTTCACAAGCAAGGATGGGGCGAGTTTTACCACTTTGTGAACAACAGCGTGAGCAAATAGTCCAACAGTTTAAGAACAACGTTTCTCAACATACAATTGCAAGGAATTTAGATATTTCATCATCTACAGTCCATATTATCATCAAAAGATTCAGAGAATCTAGAGAAATCTCTGCACGTAAGCAGCAAGGCCGAAAACCAACATTGAATGCCTGTGACCTTTGATCCCTCAGGTGGCACTGCATTTAAAAACGTAGGTAATGATATTACCATGTGGGCTCAGGAAAAAAAACATTGTCAGTTAACACAGTTTGTCGCTATATCAACAAGTGCAAGTTAAAACTCTACCATGCAAAGCGAAAGCCATACATCAACAACACCCAGAAACGCCGACGGCTTCTCTGGGCCCGAGCTCATCTGAGATGGACTGACACAAAGTGGAAAAGTGTGCTGTGGTCACATCATTTCCTCTGGGCCGAAGAGGAAAAGGACCATCTAGAATGTTATCAGCGCAAAGGTCAAAAGCCAGCATCTGTGATGGTATGGGGGTGCGTTAGTGCCCATGGCGTGGGTAACTTGCACATTTGTGAAGGCGCCATTAATGCTGAAAGGTAGTTACAGGTTTTGGAGCAACATATGCTGCCATCCAAGCAACGTCTTCTTCGACGTCTCTGCTTATTTCAGCAAGACAATGCCAAGCCACATTCTGCACGTGTCACGTGTGCTTTTTTTTTACACAATGTCCCAACTTCATTGGAGTTGGGGTATGTACTTGTAGAAACTTCCATGCTGCCAGCACATGCAGAAGATGTTTTTGTGTGTGTGTGTGTGTGTGTGTGTGTGTGTGTGTGTGTGTGTGTGTGTGTGTGTGTGTGTGTGTGTGTGTGTGTGTGTGTGTGCGCGTGCGTGCGTGCGTGTGTGTGTGTTTAGAAGGAATTTTATAATGGACCGTGACAGCATAGCTGAAATGCAGAGAGCTATAAGTTTTTACAGCTGTGACACACACACACACACACACGTAAGTGCGTGTACAGTTACATGCAGAGTGAATGAGTCATTTACTGCTGGTTGGACAAACATGTTAAAACACACACTCGCACATACACTGATCCAGTGACTCATACGCCATGCACACACATGCTAAACCAGTATTTGATGTTTTGTCAAGGACTTAAGTTATATCCGCCGTCGGCTAGAAATAAATGCAGACGTAGAGGAGAGTGCACCTTTGAAGAATTCAAGTTCAAATGATGAAAAGAGAGAGAGATAAAGTGCTCCTCCAAGGGCAAAGAAACTCTTCCATTTGTCCTCCATTTTCATTCCAGAGTCAAATGAGAACATTTTGAACATATGCAATTGATTGAATCAAGGAGACACTGCAGTACAGACAGTCAGGACAGGTTCAGCAGGATGAAGGATGGGCTGCATCACAGAAGAAGATGCACAGCGAGCAGAGAAAGGAGACAGGCATGTCAACAGTGACTGTTTTAGTGTGTGTGCATTTGTGTCCAAGTGATTTACTTGTGTGTGCCTGCTCACAGGTCTATAAAAGCTAACAAGACAAATTGCTATGTCTCAATCCATGGTTGTTTTTCTAGCTGTTGTAAATTTAGAGGCTGTAGTGTGCATCCCACCCTTTTCTGTGTGTGTGTGTGTGTGTGTGTGTGTGTGTGTGTGTGTGTGTGTGTGTGTGTGTGTGTGTGTGTGTGTGTGTGTGTGTGTGTGTGTGTGTGTGTGTGTGTGTGTGTGTGTCTTTTTCTCCTCCTCCGCCACCCTCCCTCTGTCTCGGAGCATGCCAGGGTCAGAGGTCATAACAACTGAGCCACTCCGTCGTTCTTTGATGTGGTTCGCCACACAGATGCGTGCATGCTCATGCACACATACACACACACACACACACACACACACACACATACACACACACACACCAAGGTCAGGTCAAGACAAACAGCACTCACACTTAAAGCCTTGTGCCTCCGTTTGCTCTCTCTCAAGGCGCTGACAGCCAAGGAGAAAAAACAAGGCCAGGGTTTTTGCATTGCTGGTCTTTGTGCTTTGATGTGCTCTCATGTTTCCAACATGCACATTAGTAAGTTTTGACAACAGCCCTTAGGCACAGGAAGGGGTACATCTGTGTGACATGGATGCAGACTGTGTGCATGAAGATGTTGTGTGGTATTTTATGTGTCAAGAAAGACAAAACACTATATATTCTGACGAGAAATAATCAGAAGGAACTGGCTGCAGACGTAGTGAAAAGCCCTGTCTTGGTACTCAAGGCTGTCCCTTTTTCCTGCTAGTAATAAGGGCACATTGAGTTCAGCAGCAAAAAGGGGACCTGTCACTGGACATCTGCAACCAGACTACTGTAAAAATGTTGTCACGTTCATTATTCAAAAATGTAAAATGGTGAAGGTCCAATTTGTAAATTGGCAACTTTTTGTTCTACAAGGACTCTTTCCTTCCAGAATTTATGTTTTGCGTTTGAGGCTATGATTCATTTTCTCAAAGTAGGCAGGTTCTGTGTGGATTTGTGTGCTTTTGTTCACACCAGAAGAGATTAAATGAGCTAATTTAATATGCGCAAGTGTTTCGTATGCAAACATATGTATTTGTTTATGCAGTTGCTCACACATGTACAGCAAGCATACATGTGTTTTTTTTTCATTCTGTCCACACCCTCTCATCACCCTCCATCCATCCCTCTGTTCTTTCCCTTCTTCGCTGTTAGCTGCGCAGTTGGGAGAGGCAGGTCTGGAGTCAAAAGTGCAAGTGTGGCGCTTGGCTGATGAGTCACAGAGAGGCAGCTTTCCCCCCACTGTTTGTAAATATGTGGTTACCCTAATTGAACGCAGCTCCAGTTCCAAACAACTTTCATTTCTTCTTCTTCTACTGTGTGTGTGTGTGTGTGTGTGTGTGTGTGTGTGTGTGTGTGTGTGTGTGTGTGTGTGTGTGTGTGTGTGTGTGTGTGTGGGTGTGTGGGTGGGCGTGTGCGTGGCCACAGCTGGAGCAGCAGGAGACACATGGCACTGATACACACCGCTGTGCAAAAATCACACATACACATGGTTACACATAACAGAAGGACAGAGGTCCACTGGTACACACATAGGATCCAATTGATATTGTGAGGAGAAGGATATAGCATATCTTTCTGCATCTTTTGTTTCTCCCTTTTTCTCATATGTATACACACACACACACACACACACACACACGCACGCACACACAGAGCAACTTTAACATCTCTCCATAATTACAGGCGGAGAGATCCCAGTCTAAAGGCTGCGGTTTGGCTGGCCCTCCTCTCCCTCCATTAAGACACTAAGCAGCATGTGTCACTCAGCACTTGGATGGCTCCTATCCAGAGGTGGCAGCAGGGGGCCAATAAATATACACTCTCATTCTCACACACTCACACAAACACACACATCGAGGTGTTAGTGAGGGGCCAATGAATGTTTTCCCTGAAGGCTCTGTCTAGGTGACACTGGCATTAATACTGCCATCTACCGTACCTCATCTCTGTCCATTTTATCTCATCTTTGATACGTTTTTCTCATATTAATTTTACTTGCGTACAGAAAGTGTCAACTAAATTAAGTTAATCTAATGTAGATCTAACCAAACTCCCCTTCATACCCTAAGATATGGATCCTAATTCAATTTCCTTATTAAAAAAAAGAAATCCTTGCTGTTACTTTAACTAAGCCTTTAAAACCTAGATGTAACTCTTCTATAAACTAAATTGACTGGTCAGCAGTACCAAATGCCATCATTTGCTATTTTGACCTTTTGATCCAAAGCATGCCCTCAATGACTCTTTGAGTCTTTGATATCACTGCAGACCCAGAAGTATCCTTTGCTAAATTAATCTCCCTCATCCTCTAATTTTTCTTCCCTTACCATCCCAACACAGATTTAGTAATTTCACATTTAGGTCCTTAAATAGTTTGAATAGAACTAATTAGATTATGTCCTCCTTCACAAGCCCCCGAAGCACCTTGTACAGAATTAGACTTTATTTGAACCTGTTTTTACTTCTCTACCTGTTTTGTTTTTCCTGCAGTCCTGTCTTGACTTCATTTAATGATCCATGAACCTTTCGGTAAACAAACAAGATTTTCCCAAGGTTTAAGCTCCTCCCGTGCAAATCTAGAAGGTGGTCTGCGGTGGCATATCCTATATAATTTCTCTCACAACACCTTGATCTTTAAACTTTGGCTTCGGTGGCAGTTGATGCGTATGGAAGTAGCTTTACCTTTCCTAAGTGAACTGTGAAATAATCATATTAGTTTTGCATTCCCTGTTACCCACATTATTAAGTAAGATAAGTTGTTATAAATTAAAGTTTGAAGTTTTTTTATGTTTCCTCATTTAAACACATCTGTCTAATATTTAACAACTTCATTGACTATATCTTGGCAAAAGAAAAATGACAGTAACTTTTCATCCACAAGTGCCTCAGTCAGGTCGTAAAGGATAATACAAAGTCAAGTAATCCATACATACTGTGCAGACACGTTTAAATAAGCTTTTTTGGATGAACTGTTATGACTTCCTGACCCCCCCATGACTCCAGTACATTAGCTTCAAGTGCTTAGACTGTCACCTCGGGCTCCATCTGTAGCCATCATAAAACTTTGACTCCTCTGTACATAATTCAGATTTGATTTGATTTACGTTGACTCTTTCCTCAACCAAACATATAGGGTCATAGCACGTTTAGCTCTTGCAGCGGTCTGATCTCCCTTTGACCCTGCACACCCTGACTTACCAGTGTGTACGTGGCAGAGCCATATTAGCATTAGACTCTCTGGCCTGGTGTTGGTAATGGCTGATTAATCGACTGGTGACAGTATCAGAGCTCCCCTCACAAAGCAGCTTATCCTCTCCGGGGCAGAGCCAGAACACCCTGTGATTGTGTGTTGCTCATAGTAGACTTCCCAATTCCAGAGTAGAAGAAACAAGAAAGAGTGAATTGTACCTACTGTATATTACTGATGATTTTATTACATTTACAAGGACAGCACTGTGCCTTATCCTGAAATATGATTAGTAGCACATGATCGAAAAGCAATAGGGACAAAAGAGTTAGTGACTGAGGGAAACAGATGCAGCTGTGCATAACCACACACACACACACACACACACACACACACACACACACACACACTGGCCGTGACAAAAACACAGTTTAAATCCACTCGGGGATTACAAATCCACTTATAGTGGGTCAACTTGACTATGTCAGCTGCAGATCCCGCACTGATCCTGCTGCCCTTCTACACCGCTTCATGTTGCATATTTGAAAGAACAAATATGAACATGATGAATTCCCAAGTGGTTAGTTGCAATGCATGAAGCATGTGTGTACATGAGAGTAACCCACATGCACATATTGACCCTAGTGCATTATGACCATCCTGCTCTCAGTGCGTGTAGCAGATGCTGAGACCTTGCAGTCCGTGGAGACTCAGAACTGTTTTACGGTTTAATGTTCTGAGGGTTGGATTGAACATAAATGGCAGTAAAAGATTAGCACCAAATGAGCGAGTGGTAGCAAAGAATAAAAAAACAGAGCTTTTTGTGTCTGCCTGTTTTTGTGTAATTGGGACAAGTGAAGGAGTACGTCGTCTGAATGAATAATGACACATATGATAGTGACTTTAATCACATCTGTTTATGTGATTTCATCTCCCTCCATTCCCATTGGACCTCCCCTAGTTCTTGGAATGAGCCGCAGCCTGGTCTGCCAAAAAAAATCTCTTGTTTGCTGCTATTTACTTAAATCTGTCAAAGAGGCACTGTTGGAGCCCATGCTGTTATGGTTCTCCCTTTTGCTCTGTATGTATGTGTGTCTGCAAAGTACACAAGAAAATGCCAATGTGTGTAATGTTCTATACTGTTCTCTCAGTTGTGTGTGAGAGTAAAGACGTATCCAGGCATCCGTAGCCAGTGGATACACACACACTCTCTCTCTCTTACTCTCTCTCACACACACACACACACACACACACACACACACACACACACACACACTCATACAGACACACACGCAACCAGAGCCAGCCAGCTAGAGAGTGTGAGACGCCTCAATATCTCTCAGTGAGTAGAAACCTGGCACAGGCACTGGGTTCATCTCAACGTCTCTCTGTGTGAGAGCAGAGGCCTGTGAAAAAAATACACCCTCAGAATATATGACATACACACACACACACACATACACAGCACCTCAGAGAAGTGAAGAAGTGTCATACAGGGGTGTTGGGGGGATTTGTGTGGTTTGGATGTTTGCCTTTGTCAGATGAGCGATGTCATTTTCCCTCCTACTTTATGAAAGACGAGGGAGGGGGAGAGTGATTGGTCAAAGAGCATGCAAGGTGAAAGGATGCCAGGCAGATGTCAGCTCACACCTTCCCTCCCTTTTTCTTCATCTTGTTTGCTTTCTTCATTCTCTGTCTCTGTCCCTCCTCATCCATTTTCCCATAACCTCTCTCTCTCTCTCTATCATCTTTTCTTATTCACTTTGGGGTCTGGAGGCATCACAGACCGCTCCCAGCTGGAATGGGTCTGAAAGCATTCAGGGATATTCAGTTATTATTAAACCTGCTCTCCGATTGCCAAATACCTCATCACTCATGTACGCACGCACACACACACACACACACACACACACACACACCCCCACACACACACACACACATACAAACACCACCTGGTAGAGTGAAGCAACCGCTTTTCTTACAGAAGATAGACATTAAAAAGAAGAACAAAAAATACCCTTCTGATTAGTAGTTGAGAGGATATTCGTAAATCTTCCCCTGTGTGATGGCAAAATGGTAAACACATGTCAAAGCTGTCTTCTCACAGTGCAAAGCTTAAAGAGTGCCTTTTTGAAAGTCTTCTGCATTACAATAATGATTCCACCACACCCAGAGGCCCACAGTCCTTATCCTCATCCAACCGACAACATTAACAATCAATCACAAACTCGTTAAATGCCAATACTCACTGCTCTTTGATGACTGCTATATATAACATCACACACTTATACTGTAATAGTACATACGTATTATTTCAGAAATGGCATCTAAATTCATGAAAATGCATAAGGTGCACTTGATTCATGATGACTAGCATTCAAATCTTATGCTGTTGTGGCAAGATTAATAAAACAATAACTCAAATACATTGTTTTTTAAATGTTTTAATTTAATCCAGATCTGTTTGTCACAACCCTCTTGGTTATAGACTGTCGTGGTCGTGTCTGTTCATACTCATTGAAGTTTGAGAAAGCTGGGCCTCTTTTCTTCCTTCAGAAGAACACATTTGCTACCATTTCTTTTCAGGACAGGATGAAAAACAACTTCCACTAAACAGGATAAAACATCCATCACACTGGATATGAAGCCAAAGTGTCTGTTGTATGTTCTTGAGTGTAATCAGTGCACCATTATGTCATGGTGGTTCTCTCCAGTTAGTCACTTGACACCCACAGGACGTAAGCTAACATGAAGTCTTATCATATCTAGTGTTTTCTTAATTTATTAGGCCATCTTCGTCTGTCAGGTTAACAGCTCATGTTAAGCTAGGTTCTACACCATAAAGGTTGTACTTTAACAAACAAAACAAGTAAATGTTAAAAATCTAATTTTGTGAATCTAAAACTTGCATCGCAGTAGTATGTGTATGTGTATAAACTACACACAATCAAAAGGGCTAAATGGGCTACAACTATGTTGTATAGGATGAGTAAAATTTTTTTGAAAGAAATCCAGTTAAGAACTAACAATGTAGCCTAATCCTAAAACTATGTAGAATAAACTATGGTGTCCAATGCAAACTACTTCGGCACATTACTTTTTTGAAGGTTTGGTGTCATAATTGCACGACTTGCTAGTTTTCTCTATTTTATGTTAGTGAAGAGAACAACAATAGCCTAATTTGCTGAAGGCAACAGAGCACGCAAGAGATCAGAGTGCCAATGCATTTTATGAATGCCTCTCACTCGAGTGCTTGCAGACTGTGACATTTCCTTACCATAAATTCAGGTTCTGAAATTTAAAACTTTAGGCTGAACCTGAACCAGAGCTTGAATGGGTCAAAGCCAGTCAGCAATCTACCCTCCCCCCATTACTTGTAGCGCGCTCTCTCTTGCTTTCTCTCTCGCGCGCGCTCCCGCTGTCCCCCTCCCTCAGTGTTGGATTAAGCAGAAGTGGTGGCATCAAAGGCCCTGTCACCACAAGAGTTAATGGAGCATTACATATGTGCATTTACACACAGAGACATGAGAGACAGGTCCTGCAACTTGAGATGGGGGCATTTGGAGATTTAGGATGGGGTTATTAACAGCATAGAAAGGAAAAAGAGAATGTTACAGAAAGGGTTATAGGGCAGGTTAAGAAAAGCATGTGTGAAAACGAAATATTACAGTGTGGTTTTCAATAAGTCCATGTGTGTGAGCATGCATTTGGAAAAAAGCCGGAGCAAAGAGAGGTCATGTTTAGAGGTCAAATCCTTCAAGTACATGGGGGAAGCTTGTAGTCATAAGGAGCAATGAAGAGATGCACTTGTTCAACATAAAGCCCTAATGTCATGCTTACTTACACACAACAGAAAGTCTGCTTCTCACTGAAGTGAAATGTAAACTGTTATCAGACACGCTCACACTCCCTGCAGGCAGCATACATTATATACATAACTACACGCAATGACATGCACCTTCCTGAAATACACACACACACACACACACACACATACCGACAGAGCCGGGTTAACAGGGTACAGTTCCTGTTGCTTCCCTGATCAAACAATGGCAGCTCTATTACAGGCCTGACAAGCCAGACTGTGCCAAGGGAGAGAGAGGGAGATGAAAAAAGAGAGCGAAGGAAAGGGAGCAGACAGAGAGATAGAACGGGCAGCAGGCTGAAGAAAAGCAGTCAACAAAACAGGCTTGGCAGTAAAAAAAAAAAAAAAAAAAAAAAAAAAAAAAAAAAAGAGGCTGAGAAGGAGAAAGAGAGAGATCCTCTTACATACAGGGCATACTGTAGAGTCCTTCAGGGTTTTGTCTCCATAGAAGTTGCAACACAGAAACTGTATTTCATTACCTGAATCCAAACTGCCTCCTGCAAGGAGAACTGAACATTGATGTGTAATTGCATGTCTGCATTTGCATGTGTTGTGTGCATGCATATGAGAACATGTGGGTTTGTGCTTGTCTATGCACAAGTCCATGTGGCTGTCTATTTGTGTTGGTGCTCTACAGTGTGTGCACGCCTCTTCAGTGTGCCATATATCAGGAAGTGACCAGCCACTGTTTTGTCCCCCTGTGTTTGACAGTAGCATGTACAGAGCCACTGTAAGGACACAACCTCTGCTTGGAACAAGCCACCCCTGTGTTTCCCCTCCTCCTCCTCCTCCTCCTTCTCCTTCTTCATATCCTGCCTACCACGTCTCTCCAGGAAACGCTCCTCCCTCTCTCTCTTTCCCCACCTCCCTTCCTTCCTCACCCCCCCCCTCCCTTAACTGCTGTCTGGGCCTTTATCACTCCTCTGCCTCCTTCCTCTTTCTATCTATCTGCTAGGATGAAAGAGTCTGTGAGGGAGTACATGTGAGGGAGCATTCCCTATGTGCATAATTGTGTGTGTGTGTGTGTGTGTGTGTGTGTGTGTGTTTGTGTGTGTGTGTGTACACGCACCTATGTATATTTATCTGTACATGGGTCTTTGTCTGTGCAAGTGTGTCTTTGTATATGTGATTAAAATTCTGTTGACTCTAGCGAGCTAGCTGTGTAAGGACTCCTATTGAGTCTGAGCAGGTGGGCTCCTGCTACTACAGTCCTGCTAATTACTTCTTCCTCTGGGTGACTGACTGGGTCAGGCAAAGGGCAGCTGACATACAGACAGCCCACTGTTAATGCTGAATAGAGTGAGGAGAAGTCAATGGATGATGAGACACCTTTGGTTAGTGAATTTGGTCAGTGGTGCTTTGGCTGTCATTGCCATATGTGCTGTTATGTGATTGTTTTGCTTCTTGCCCATTTAAAAATAATATTGGTTGTTAATTATATATGAACTTGTAGTTACTGTCTTTAACAAGCAAAGTGCTGTACAGTCCCTCACACACAATCTATTTACAACATACTCCACAATAACTCACATTCACCCACACAAACAGACAAACCGATGCCAGCAGAGCTGTCAAGCAAGGCAGGTTAACAGACTAGCAAAGCTTTAATTGTTGAATAGAAGTAAAAGCAATAAAAAAAATAGCAGTTATCAGATCAGATTAGTTGACAGTTCAGCCTCACTGGTAACAGAAAGCAAGAGCTACATGGGTGTAACAGGCAGTTCAGCATTCTTTTTGCTGTGCTACTTGTTAGATACATATTTAACCTGAAGTAACAAAAGGTTACTTTAGGAGGATGTAATTAGCATTACTCATCACCACCATGTAAATTAAAAGTGTTTTCTGTTCATAGCAGAGTTGACAAGTTGTCTTGTCATTGTCAATTATTTTGCCAGTTTACCAATGTGTCTGTTTTTCAGTTTTTTAGACTGAATCAAAGCTCAAGAGCAGCCTTGTGGTAGCAGAGGTCTTGATAAAGACAGACATTTCCAAGATGGGAATTCTGTGAACAGTATGACTACTGTACTGGCCACAGGTCAGATAAGCTCCTGTCCCTTAGTGATAGCCAGACAGTCAGGCATCTTATTAACCCTGCTAGTGGGCAGCCTGACTACATCAGATAGCTAGTCACTCAGTCGGGAGGTTTTTTTGGGGGGGATTCTGTGGATTTCTCAGATGTCAAGATAGTATTTTAGGCTACTGTGTTTTATTAAGGCACTGTCACAGTCAGGCAGCTATGTTTTTTGGCTTCTTAGCTGCTCCAGAAGAGGAGTAATACTCTGTTAACATACAGTTTTTTTGTATTGTATTTCATAACTTTCATGTCCATAAAATTGGTTTAATTTATCAGGTTGATAATCCGGGTTATCACAGCTAGATTCCTGCAAGAGAATCCTGATTTATTTGGCCTATATTTAACTTGTGCCCATGAGCGTGACAGAGACTTTAGATCTTGAAAGCTTCACTGTGACAGCATTGTGGAGAAATGAAAGGAGAGCTAATTACTCCTTATGGTGTGGCCTTGTATTCAAATGAATAAATTCAAAGACTGAATGCAACCAAAACTGACTAAAATAAATAAATCCAAATAAATTGGCTTTCACAACTGAACAGTAACCTATTTTGAGAGTGGCAACACACAGAGAGAGCGGAAAGTGAGGGACAGCAAAGTGAGGGACATGAATTATCCTGGAAATGTACTTCTGTTGACCCAAAGTATGCACAACCAGAAGTAGTTGTAGTGGGGGAGAGACTACAAGTCGTCTGAGATTTTAAATACCTTGGTCTACACATTCCACACAAAACAATCTCACTTTTAAATCGCACATAAAGATGGTGTAGTGACTAAGTCCTATACTTAGCCGCTACTAGTTGCTAATTGCGATTATTGTTTCTAACGTGTACTCAGACAAAACGATATCCAATCCTTTCCAATAGTTTGCATTTTGGGTCGTTTATTTTCCGCGTCCGCAGCGTTGATTTACAATGAATAATAAGTCATATAAAGTCCCATAAACAACGTAAGCCGAGCACAGTTAAAAACTGTTTGCTCCTCTTCTTCAATTAACAACACCTGTTTGCATCAATACAGGAACTTAAATACCCAAGCCAGTCTAGACCTTGACAAACACAAGGCAATATCATGCTCCTGTGGCTTGGAGGAAAACAACTCATATGGCTCCTAAAGAAGGTTTGCAATCATATTAAGTTCAACCTGGCAACTTTTAGATATTTTCGTAGTTGCATGTCAACAAAGGCTGCGATTCTATACATGCACTCAATGATTTTCTCCCTATCACCTATTGTTTGATAGTCTTGCTTTGCCAGACCTTCAGGGTCTGGCTAGTCCACACAGCGTTCCGGGATGGGAGAAAAGGCGCCCCTACCTAGCATTTCTTTATGGTGGGAGGAAACCGGACCGAAACTCTACACACAGACTGAACTCTGCCCAGACCAGACCAGTCCCTATTTGCTGTGAGGCAGCAGTGCTAACCACTGAGCTACCGTGCCGCCCAACAAAAAGTAAAACTTAATTTGAGGGAGTGGCTAACAAGTAGTCAAGTAGAGAAGCTGCATTTACTCTGTCCTTGATCAGTCAGAGGTCTGAATAAGTGAACTGATCTGACGCTGCTGAATACAGTGTGTGGTTAAAAAAAGGAAAATCCAAGGCACTTCTTCAATATTATTTAAAAAGCCTTTATTTTACTGGCTATTTCATAATAGAACATTTAAACGAAGAAGCAACCCACTCGTAGCTGCACAGACAGCGTTCTTCAGGGTTTGATTTTGTTTGAGAGAGGGAGAGCACTTATGTGGTTTTTGTGGGCAAGTGTTGTCTGTATCCACCTTTCTTGTGCCTGTCTGTATCCCTTTATCTAAGGTATACAGTTTAAATCTTGATTTATGCTGCCCCCCAAAACCTTTTTATATCCTCACAAGTCAATCTACAAGTGCATGAATGCATTTCTGGTCAAACTTGGAACTGGAAAGCATGTTGAATATTTGGAGAAATATTTATATATGTGCTGGATTACTCTCATGATGTCTGCTCAAAAGTTGGAAGCTTGGAACTGTGTAGAAATTATCTATGAAAAAAACTAAAATCATCTCTTGTGTGACACATCCTCAGATAATGGAATTTACATAAAAACATTGGTAAAGTGGAGTTTTAAGTTAAGATGTATGTGTATCTATGTCTGAAGTATCCAGCTATATATTTCCATCCTGGACTGTTGCCCAGTTCTGTCCATGGTTCATTTCCTAGCCTGTATCAAGTCCAAACTACAGACACACCAATCAGACTGGTTGGAGCATTAACAGTGAAAGTAGATCACCTCTAATCTTGATTTAAAAAAAAAGAAAAGTTACATAAAGTATTGTGAGCTGTGGAGTATTATTTCAGATACCTTGGCTAGCAACCAAGACTTTCTTAAGTCTGGCAGGGATTGCAGTGCTTTTTTTTGTGCGTGTCCCCCCGGTGTAGAAAGTACAGAGCGTTCATTGTGTCTTTTTTGCCTGGGTGAGGAGGGGGAGCATTTGTGTGTGAACAAACCAGAAAGGCGCGTAACTTCCCCAAACCCTTCCTAAGTATGTTGTAAAGCGGAGATGAAAGTCAGTGTGTTAAATAGAAATCCACCTTCTGTTTCTTCCCTCCTTCCCCTCCCTCTCTCCCTACTTCCCTTCTATCCATTTCTTCCTCCTTTTCTCCAGCATTGGTAATTTATTTTCCTGTTCCCTTTCTCCCCGTCAGGCTTAATGCCTGCTTACAGCTCCATTTAGGCTGCATGCGTGGAAATTGGGTAGGGGATCTTGTGGGTTTTGTGTCCTTGGAGATAACCAATGTGTGGGAGGTGACAAAGGTAGCGTAAGCCCTTTGAGTGTGTGTGTGTGTGTGTGTGTGTGTGTGTGTGAGAGAGAGAGAGAGTCTGCTTTAAGTGCAGGAATAGATCTCTGACAAACGGGAGTGCGGAGGGGTATGCATCTGTCAGTGTTGTTTAAAAAAGCCAGAGGAGAGTTAATCTGAGCGAGTCACTCCACCTTGTGTTTGATCAGCTCTGCGTCTCAGCTCCGCCTGCATTCTGTTGCTGTGTTCTGCTTTGAGTCCACTCTTTAACTGAACATATGAGCTCTGTGGCTTTCAGTCGTGCACACTCAACAATGTCCACGAGCAAAATACAGTTAAAGTTAAAACCAGTTGAAAGTAGGCATGCGACAAATAATCCTTACTGCAGTAAATTGTAATACAGTCTTAAAATAAGTTATGAATACCCTGGCACCAATATCACAACATGTTCTGCAGTGATATTGAGGCAGAAGTGTGGGTTTTCTCGCGCTTGAGACATTTGAACTGTTTTGCTCTCTGGCAGTTCAGCCTTAAAACAAATTTAGCTGTTTTTTTGAATGATGTAACATGTATTCATGTTGCTCAGACCCAGATGCTCCATAACACAGTAAAGAACTGGAGTTTGACACACAGCTTGAAGTAAATCATGTATTGCCAAATTGCTTGTATTGTGTTACCCTTGTTCTCATAGGCACATGCCATCATAGTATTGTATTTTGCCTTGTAATTCATAGCCCTAATAGTTAGAAGACCAAATGCATTACACCAAATGTCTCTAACTTTCATTTCTCCCACTTTCATTCACCCCTCTTTTACTGCTCCTTTTCACTCCTCTGTGTTTCTGTTCTGTCTTCATCCTGCAGTGTGAATCGCTAATCTCATTGCTCTTACTATCCCAGATCAGCTTGGCCCCATCATCAGCACCACCATTGCTGTCGTCATGGTCCCTATATCCCCACTAGTTCATTCAGTAATCCTCTCAAAACAGTCCCTCATAGCCCTGATTCCCCATTAGCTTGTCAATAAGCCCAAATAATCACTATATGTTGTTAATGAGCCAAAGCAGGAGGATCTGTGGCTGTTAGCCCAACCCCTAATAATAATAATAATACTAAGGCCTTACTGGGCCTTTCACCCCAGGCTGAGCTGCATGATTTCTGGCTGAGCACAGACCACCAGCCAGCCTGAACTAAAACAGTCTGACACTGGCTTATTGATCACGCACATTGATTAGAGTGTGTAAGGGAGTGAGTACTAATGCGCATGTACCTGATTTCAACTCTAACACACAGTAGGTCATAAACATTTTTTTTATCCTCCTGTCTCTCTTTCTGCTTGCTGTATCCCATGAGAGACAATCAGTGAGGGCGTCAGTAGTTTCACCACAAAGCCCCCAAGTGGATTACATCACCGCCTCTGTTAACGGCGCTGTCTGTCACAAGCCATCAGCATGCTGTCGACTTCATACGGTCCTCCACTCAACTTTATTGTAATATTGGAACCAGTTGTAACCAGTCACAGCAAGCCACAGGCGCAACCTGTAATGTCAAGACCTTTTTTCTCATTGAAATGCATTTGATTTAGATTATTTGCAGGGTTCAGTTTTTTTCTTTCTTTCTTTTCTCTATGATATAAAAAATGAGAAATCTCTCTGGAGGTAAACACAGTCCCATACAGGACACATCTGCAGGATTGTGTAACAGGATGTGGAATTTAGTAGCCTATCTATATAAACCATGGGGCACACATACTGTATTCTCATTCTCTGCCAGAACTTCCTCTAAAGGCTGGAAGAGAACGGGTGAGAAGGTTTGATACTGTATACAAAGGAAAATATATACAAAAGAAAATGGTATGGATATCACAAATTCTGTATAATCATAAATGTTTGCACATAGTGTAAGAAGGAACGGAGAGAAATAAGCATGCATGTGTAGGGAGAGATAGGGAAAGGTTAACTTGTGAAACATAAATAAAGAGATATCAAGTGGGGAGTGGATCAGACAAAGCTGAGCAGTGATTGAAAGGGAAAGAGAACAACTATGAGTGAGAGAGAATGATGGAGAGAGGGGAGGAGGATAATTGCAGGAAAGGGGGATTATTAGTTTGTCACTATCCTCATCCTGGAGGCTCTCGGACCAAGGCTGTGGATAAGTGAAATCATATGGCCGTCTCATCACAGAATAGAGAGAGAGAGAGAGAGAGAGAGAGAGAGAGAGAGAGAGAGAGAGAGAGAGAGAGTTTGAGTGTTGATGAGTGCAAGCAGTTTCAGTGTAGCAGTAAACATTCAGTCAACAGCGCTCATTAAAAAATGCCAGCTCATTTATGCTATGGCCCATATGGCTGTGTGTGTGTGTGTGTGTGTGTGTGTGTGTGTGTGTGTGTGTGTGTGTGTGTGTGTGTGTGTGTGTGTGTGTGTGTGTGTCTATTTCCCTTTGATGCATATCCTTTATCTGCAGATTTTCCACACTCATTTGTTTTATTATTGAGCTCAATAAAAAGTGGGTATGGAGTGGTGTGTGAAAGTGTTGCACTATACAGTAATGTGTCTATGAAATAGTTGGTATAAGGTTGAGCAATAAAGTTTGCACAGTGGGACAGAGCCCGATGAAAGCCACATCGGTACAGTACATACAAGCTTACCGGCCTGATCAGGACAGTGAGCTTAAAAATGTAATACAAAAAAAAAAGGATCACTGTTTTAAACCTGCCTGACACATGACTTCACACTACGTTGAACTTTGGAACACACAAAAATACAAGCCAATCATTTAGCACAGTTACTGTTGTAGTCAGGAAAAAAATGGTGAACAAAAGCCATGAGATTAAAAGGACATTCATTCCTTCATGGAAGGATGACTTTCCTACAAACATGTCAGTATACATTTGTTTTCGGTTCCATTTCATCAGTTCTCATTCATCAGGTGTCCCGTCCTGTCAAAGAAGGGCCAGATGACTTGGTTTTTTAAATATTAATATAATGTGGTGAGTGATGAACTGTAGACTTTGTGGCAAAACTTTCATAGATTAACAGATCGCACTTATAATTAAGTGTTACTATACTGTTATGTACCGTTTGATTGCTCAAACTAATAATACAAATATGATCGTTTAACAGCTTTTATTGGGCCCTTATTAGCTGTTGAAGGCCAGTGTTTTTTTCGCTGATTATTGTTTTTAGATTATATTAAATATATTTTGAGTTTATTCAGTGAATTTTGTAGTGGTTTCATAAACCTAGGAGTTGTACACACAATTTAACCTGTAAGAAATAAACATTTAATAGTTTAGTTAATATGATGAAAAATATACCAGGCACATCCAATAACTGTATGTATGTAGCAAATGAGATAGAGATATGATATAGGAGGAGGTCTAACCTAACTTAGGACAGCGTTTCACCCTGGTCTGGTATACAAAGAATTTGCAGTCAAGATAACATTAAATGTTAAATACTGTTTGTCCAGGCTCGAACCTGGGCGCTTTTCTTTATCGTCCTCCTCTTTACTCACTGTGAAGGTACCTTGGTTATAAATGGCCAGCAGAGCTGCGCAACCAAAGATAACGCTAATGCACATGTAAGCTCGAACCAGTCAGCGGGGAGATATTTACAGTTTTCAAGACATCGCCTTGCCTGAGGGAGACACTTCAAAAACAGAAAGAGCTGAATGGAGAAGAGTAATGATGTGTTAGAGATAGCATGAATAGTCTCAGCCTTTGAGGTGATGCAGAATGCTCTATCTGTACTTTTTTTTAACTCACCTCCTTTTTAACCAGGCAGATTGACTGCTAATGTGTTTCAATTTAAGGCAATGACCTTGGGGAGTATGTACGAGGGGAGGGAGCATGTAACACACCTGAGAGCTGTCCAGTACAACCACTTTCTTGTACTGTTGATTAATGAAAGGTGCAGTGTGGCGATTGAGTGCCTTGTGACATTCTATAGCCTATTTGTCAACAAATGCCATTAAAAGGTCAAAACTAACAATGATTGATCCTACTAACAAGTATTGTCTGTGCAGCCAAAGCCTTATTTAGCTGTGTCCTAGTCCACAATGGTTGTCCAAAGACTATGAAGCAATGTGCAATGTTCCTTTGTTATAATGAACATGGGCACTGTAATTTATTTTGGTTTATTGGTGTTTTAAGCCCCCAACGTCTCCTTCCAGGCAGCGCTGTCTGGAAGGCACTAGGATTAGGCAATGGTTATGGTTATGGTTATGGTTAGGGTTAAGGTTAGGCTTAGGTGCCTTGAAGTCAACGGTCGCAGCGCTGCCTGGAAGGAGACGTTGGGGGCTTAAAACACCATCAAGACTCAATCCAACATGTCCAACTGTCCTGCTGCCGTAACTACGTAACTAAAGCACCACATTTTTTTTATTTATTTATATCTATTTTAGGAAAAAGAAACAGAGCAATACATTTGTGATTGGTTTTAAAGAGTTGCATCTTCAGAGAACAGAGGAACTTATCTTTTTAAATAACAGATGTTGACAAAGTTTTCCTTTGACATAATTTGAAGTTAGAAAAAAAGGTAATAATTTACAATATATCATAGAATATAGCAATATGTTTAAAATTGGAATAATATCGTATTGTGACATAAGTATTGTGATAATATTGTATTGTTGGGCCTCTGGTGAGTCCCATCCCTAGTTGAAAAGTAGTTAGAGACGGACAATCACATGATTGGTTTTGGTCTTTTCAAAGTTAGAAAAAGACGCACATTTTTGCACTGGAAAAAAAGCCAAAATAGAGAAAAGCGCATCGGGTTTATTTATTATGGAGCACTTTCAGTTATTTTACCTTAATCTTCAAATGAATTAGTGGATAAAGAATATAATTAAGTATTTTTACTGAACTGAACTGCTGGAGCCCACCCTGCTCACAGCAAAACTTGAATCAGCAAAAAATTGCTGGCATCAATCTGGCAACTTTTCCACATTAATGTCAGTCACAAGACTTTCAAGGCTTGTGGTCATCTCACACCTCCCCACAACCATCTCTCTGTCTGTCTGTCTGTCTCTTCTGTCTGTTTGTCGCTCTGCCTGGTCTGTCCTCAGCCAACCCTGAACAGCTTTATGTGCGGGTTTGGTGGTTTTGGGAGCCGCTTTGCTCAACATCAATCCAGCCGGACGAGTGAAATGCCTTAAAATGACTGAAATCCCCCCCAAAGCTGATAGCACAGGGATAGTACAGGCTTATGTGTTCCAATGGGATCTAAAGGGAGTTAGACAGAGAGAGAGAGAGAGAGAGAGAGAGAGAGAGAGAGAGAGAGAGAGAGAGAGAGAGAGAGAGAGAGAGAGAGAGAGAGAGAGAGAGAGAGAGAGAGAGAGAGATATGAGTTGTTCCACTGTAGAATTCAATGGAAATTAACATACAAGAATCATATCACAAAACAAAGTATCTCAGATATATATAATGGAGGCAGGTAGGGTCCAAAATAAGCACCCGCCACTTGCCAAATGTGAGTCAAAATCTACATTGGCAGATAAAATAAATTCGCCATAGGCTTACTTCACCACAAACTCATGACTACAGCACATAAGTTGATTGACCATGTTTTGTGTTGCTTCGACCCTGCACACTGATGGCGGCATGCAACATATGACTGTCATGACCGAGAAAATAGGACAGTAAAGGGAAAGATAGGGTTAGAGACGGAGAGAGGGTGGTGGTAAGGTAGAAATGTAAAACACATTTTCATGATTTTATTCCGTCACACTGAAGCACCAATCAAACGAAGCCAAATCCTCCAAACACACACTACTTCACCATTTGCTGGCTATATATACTGTACATACAAACACACACTCATGACCTAATATTATCTCAGCTGGAATTTTCTGAAAATTTCAAACAGTGACTCAACCAGCTTCACACACACACACACACACACACACACACACATATATATATATATATATATATATATATATATATATATATATATATAAATTGGATATATATATATATAGCATATCCTAGGCAGAACTCTTATGGTAGCAGCTAACATGAGTGAAGCCAAATGCTATCACAGCCATCCCTTAGTCTCTCTCTCTCTCTCTCTCTCTCTCTCTCTCTCTCTCTCTCTCTCTCTATCCCTCTCCATCTATCTCCATGCTCTAACTACCCTGTATGTTTATTTTCTTCCCGACCAACTTCTCTCACTCATCCATCCATCTCTCCTTCCTCTCCTCCCTCCCTCTCTCTGTCAGTTAGCTCACTTTGCTTTCCCTCATTGTTTTTCCACGGGAAAGTGCCTCTGCTTTTGATTAAGCCCAGAGCCCCGCTTTAATACTAAGACCACCCCCCCCCCCCTCTCACCACCACCTCCTCCTCAACACACACGCACTGTACCAACAGCATATCTTGCCTTACTGTTGAGCATTAGAGTGGTTTGGCTTTTGCAAACAGATACTGATTGACTACCTATGTGTCTCTTTTTAAAAAGAAGCCACCTTAGATGTGCTGTGATATGTTTGCTTGTGCCTTTCCATACTGTTTACACTCTGAGAGATAAAGGAATGCCCAGTTATCAAAGTAGAAGTATGCATCTACATAAAAACACACAGGTGCTGGTTTGGGAGGTGGACAGAAGCGGCACCTGTCTGCCAGCTGTTTGTTGTCCCTTGGGGGGTTTCAGCCGTCTGACTGACAGGTGAGGAGGCCTGGGGCTCAGAGCCACAACACAGCTGGCCTAGCCCAGATGCCGAGGAGGAACCAAAATTGTGTGTGTGTGGGTGTGTGTGTGTGTGTGTGTGTGTGTGTGTGTGTGTGTGTGTGTGTGTTTTTGTGGTTCCCTGCTTTTTTTTCGGGTTTTGAATAAGTATTGTGAACAGGTGACATTGACAGGTGAAAGCATGGTCCTCATTTCCTCTGTGCTTGGTTTCTATCCTTTCTCTTATTTTCACTTTTTGTCATTTTCTAAATAACTCATAAGCATTGCACTTTGTCATTCATCTTCTTCCTCTTGCTCAGACTCCACCCTTCATAATTTCCTTCCTCCCCCAGGTCTCCCCTTCCTTCTCCCCACTTTCTCCTCTTCTTCCTCTCTTTCCTTCCACCTCCCTCCTTCCTCTCACTCCTGCTGTCCTTCCTTCCCTTGTTGCCTCTCTTTCCCCGGTTCCCTCCATCTCCCCTTTTCCACATAAAGCTGTTTTTCATAGAAGCCCGTGCAGCCTGGAATAGCATTCCCCCGGGCGCTGCAGGGTGAAACACTAGACTTTTCTGAGCTCCAGCCAAACAGATGCTGGCTCTTGGAGTCCCACCAGAAACAAGCCTTCATGCTTCTCTTTTTTTTCCCTTTCTCTTTCTCTCTTCCACCCTTTCTCTCTCTCTCCCTCTCTCTCTCTCACTTTCATACTTTATGTCTCTCCTCCCTTTTCAGCCCCTGGTTCCCAGTCTTTCTTCCTGGTCTCTCATTCTCCTAACACTTTCTCACACTCTTCTCTGTCTGACTCTCTCTCCTCCTTTCTGTCAAGGGCAACATCTTGGTGTCCTAATCACATTGTAGAGTGTCGTCCAAGCATCCCGGTGTCTGGCCTTGAAAGTCTGCTCAGCCTCTGCTTCGTCTAACATCCTCCATCAAAATCCCTTTGTCAGGTGTCTGTCGCTTTGTGCATCCACTTTTGAGCAAAGGCCATTTGCTTGGAAGAGTGTCCTTCTTGTACTTCTTTGCACTATCCCTTGCCTCTGCAACATTGTGAATTTCCCCATTGTGGGATTAATAAAGGATTTTGAATCTTCAATCAAGGGAAGCGGTGAAAAAATGGGGGCTTTCATATTCGCTCTGTCTTACTTTCCTTTTTCTTCTGTCCTTTATCCACCCTGAAGTCTATACTACAGTGGTTTTCCTTCCTGCCTTCTTGCTGTCTTTCCTTACAATTCTCGACCCACCTCAGCCCTACATTTTTTTTATTTTGGCAGAACTTGCTAGCCTGCCCCCCTCTTTCACCCTCCCTGTATAGCTCCTTCCTCTCCTTTTTTTCTCTCTGCCTTTCTTGCTTGCTTGCTCAGTCTTTAAATTCGCTTGAACCCAGGGACCCCGTCTGTTACGTAAATGGGTTAAACACAGACACACATGTGCTCACATAATGTATGTACACACTCATGCCTGCACGTACAACCCCTCTTTTTAAAACACACACACACACACACACACACACACACACACACACACACAGCCACACAGCTATATGGCCAAACTTGGCTTTGCAGCTTTTGGCAGGCGTTCAACTCTCTCCCGGTCTCCACTATCGCTCACTAACTGATGCAGTGTTTACATGAGCTGCCAGTCACAACCAAATCAAAAGCTTTTCCCTCCGAGCTAAGAACAGTTGGGGGCCAAGGAGGTATGCTGTGGGTATGTATGTTAATACTGATTTGACTATAGCCATTTTTGGGCTGAATGTAGGCATTTGTGTGCTGCTGGGCATCTACTCGTCCTGAGTAACACTCGCTTTTTAAAACCGGTCCTTCTCAGAGGGGACCTGCATAATGACTCTTGACACTTTTTGAGAATACTGATTGCTGGTACTTCATTTTTATAAAATATTCAACAATGCAAAGTTGGAATTCTTTGGTGGCTTTAGCAATGTAATTACTGATGCCTTGTTGATTTGAGTAGCTTATTATTGATTATTATTCATCTGATTCTGACAAACCAGCCATTCATTCTCAGAATGAACCCTGTGAACCCCATGGTACGTAAGCCTGTTATAAAGTTATGTAACATATTATGGTGGCTGCACCAGGCATTACATCACTGGCTAGATTACAGGGGATCAAGGCTCACACACAACCTCTGCCCCAGCACACATTGCATTCCCATTTTATAGATCTATACAGTATGGATGAAAGCTCCTATGACTGTTTAATGAATTCTACTCATTTGGTGAAGAGAATAGTAAACAGTGGTATTAATGTTTTTTGTTTGTTCTTGTGTCCTGTGTCCGAATCCAAAATGAGTATCAGGTGTTTTATTGGAAAGGCTCTACCTGTATGTTGTGGCAGGCTTTGGATGTGGGGTTAAACTGAATTTAATTGATTAGGGTCATAGGCTGAAGCAAATCATTATTAATATGGATTAACTATACAGCACAGTCAAATACCATGGTCCAGTTGCCATGTGGCCAATCAGATTTTGTGTGTAGCTTAGCTGGGGTCGAGTACAGGGATGATGTGTGGGGTGATTGTGGTAAGGAGGTGAATTAGATTTAAAATTAGAATTAGTGAGGAGACATTAAGCGGGATGGGCTTACAGGCTAAGCGCTGTGAGGTGGTAGAGTGGATGTGATTCTTATATAAACACTCATTCACACACAATCATACGCACAGCAAGTTTAATCAATAGATGAATGTCTTTCTGATCTCTGGTGGAAAGACTGAGGTGTAGTTTGACAACAAGAGAAAAAGGAAAGACACAAAGAAAAAGAAATGGCTGAATAGGGCAGACAAAATAAGGATAGACACCCACACATACAAATGTTCAGTGTGTGGTGTGTTAGTGACTTGTGCTCTGTGGGTACACACGTGCTTTGTCTGTGGTCCAAACTCTGAAAAAATACTGTAGGCCTCTGTTGTCTGGCAGAAGCATTGGAGTTGCATGCAGGTCCCCTGCCTAGACTGAGTGCTCTTTTCTGGGGACAGCGAATGAGGATGGCAAAAGGTTTTGAGAAGATGTGGGTGTACATATAAATTTACTGATCATAAACACACACCTCACCTTCTTAATTTCTCTGTCTTTCTCTCAATCACTAAATCTCTTTTCTTTCACACACACGCCATGACCTTATGTGGCAGCGATGCAGCTCTCCACTGAGTTTCTATACCACCAGACAGATGGTGGTCTGATAAACTGTACATCTACATCCTGATTGGTTTATCTATTTGTTAGTGTTGACATCACTTTTTTTTTGGTCCAGACTCCAAGCTGTTGTAACTATCTTAGCTGTGAGGGTTCCCACCATCGCCATTTGTTGGATAGCTTGTTGACATTGCCTGTGCATTGTTTTTTACTTTTCCCTGTAGAGTGACTTTTTCCCTGTGCATTTTAGATTTTTTTTACCATCTTCCCCCTCCTCAAGTAGTAATCCTCTTTTTTACCCTATTACTACTCAGCATGGTCGGTATGCATGTGTGTGAGTGTCATGTTTGTACATTAGATGCGCGTTGAACATGTTAAGACATGTGCGTCTAAGCGTTTTCTTTTTAAATAAAGATTAATATTCATGTTTATATACACACACACACACAAACACACACACACACAAACACTTTAAGTGATTTTGTTCATACATGTTTTTTAATGGTATTTATGGGCTCACCTGTGTTTGGGTGATGCAGTTATGAATTTCCTGGTTGAATGTTGTGCTTAGAATCCTCCGTTTTTATCTGTGCTTGTGACCCTTAGCTGCATCAAAGATCACATCCAAAGAGACACAAGCACATCCTCACAGGGTCACCCATTGGTGATACTGACTACTGGGTTGACTTCAGGCTGGCTGTCGCGCCTGGCTCCAGCTCCCTAACATGACCTCACCCTTTGCCCCTCACCACTCTCCCCATCTGCCCTCACCAGGCCGTACAATGGACAAAGAGTGCCTCGAGAGCGTGTGTGTGTGTGTGTGTGTGTGTGTGTGTGTGTGTGTGTGTGTGTGTGTGTGTGTGTGTGTGTCTGTGTGTGTGAGAGAGAGAGAGAACGCGTGTGAACATTACCAAGTGACATGTCATGTCTTTTTTAGCACTCTTTCATCTCTTATATATATTGTGTGGTTGGAGTGTGTGCACCATGAGCCAGACTTGATAAGATGGCAGTTCAGCTCCTGAGACCTGGCACTCAAGGGCACAAGTTCACTGTCTCCTCTGCCAATTCCCTGCCAACTCCTCTCCTCTCCCTTGCTTCTTCTCTTCCGCCGCCCTCCCACATTCTTTCTACTTGGTTTTTAATCCTCAGTCTGCGTAGCAACACTCAGACACCAGTATACGCACCAACACACTGGTACAAATGCACACAACCCCTAACACGAATGCATATTAACATGGCACAAAATGAGCGAACATCAACCCTTGTCAGCCTTGTCAAACTTTACTTTCATTGGCTCATACGATCTGACTTCTGTGATTGGCCAGTGTGTGTCCACACCCCTGTGTATACACACACACACACACACACACACACACACACACACACACACACACACACACACACATACATACATACACACACACACACACACACACACACACACACACACACACACACACATTCAAACACACTGTTTGCTCTACTTCCTGCGTTGAGCTGTCTGGCTGGCATCTTCTCCAGCTACAGTGCCAAAGGGTCAAAGGTGACCACTGCTTGGCAGCACTAGCTCCATGTCCTTCCGCTCCTATGTGTGTGTGTGTGAGTGTGTGTGTTGTCAACGGGACAGCATGACCTCTTTGATCATGTTGCTCTCCTAGAGTTTTCTCTCTCTATATATATACAGTATATACACAATATAATATACACAGCCTTCATATCCTTCACTGTTTTCACTCATCTCGTCTACTTGCCAACAGCTCCTTTCCTCCTCTCCTGCTAGCATCCCTGCTCCTCCTTTTCTTTTGATTCCCCCCCACCCAGCCCTCTTTCTTTCTGCCTCCCACCATCCCTCTGTCAGCTTGGCACATATTGACAAGATTGAGTCCCTTGGATTGTTCACACTTCCCAGTGAGACGCATATTGTGTCAGTGTCCAGCCCACTGAGTGCTGCACTGTATGTGTACAACCCAAAAGGGAGCAACTGTGTCCAACCCCTACTGTATATAACAGTGTGTGTTACTATGGATACTTTATTGAAATTACATTGTCGCAATTTTTATAATGTATGAGTTCATTCTTATTATATTGAAAAGTTCTTTCCAACAGAAATAATTTAGATTATGACTTGTATGCATTCCCAAAAGAACAATCATTATTTCCAAATGCATTCAAATGGATGGATTCTCTCTTTACTTTCATCATTGCATTTCTCATGAGCAAAGAACTTAAGAGATCCTCTGTAATTGGGTCTCTTGCTTTCTAGTGCAGCATATTCACCCAGCTGACTTATTGACGTATTGTTATGTTCTTAAAGTGGCACATTTGCTCTGAATTTTCATTGAAGTGTTCCTCGGGAGAAAAAGACTTGGCAGCAGGAACAATGTTTGTTATCACTGTTATCTCAGTGGTGTATTTGGAGGAGTTGGCAACCTTGCTCAGTATCAATTTGTGGGTGTGTGTGTGTGTGTGTGTGTTGAGGATGTTTTCTCACTCTTATCGATGTGTCCTTGGCTATGCAAGTGCACCAGCCTTCTATTAGTGTAATTCACTTTCTTTTATGTATCTTGCAAAGAATTGCAAAGCACTTGGGCTATAAACATGAGGAAAAGAGAACCAGTGTAGGAGGCTTGTAAAAAATAACACTAAAAACAAATATAATGTTAAATAGGGAAGGATGTGGGCAGAAAGCAGGTGGTCAAGACATTTTTAATTTAAAAAGATTGAATGATGTGTTGTAACCAGATGAATACAGACAAAGGGAAATATGAAGTATGATACAGGAAGAGAGCGGAATAGAAAGACAGCTCCAGCATTAGAACATGGGAGAGGCTTACCTTAAAGCACCCTTCTGCTGGCCAGACAGGAAGTGTGTGTAACAGCCTCAGCACAAAGACCCACAGTGTGTATCTGGGCCAGCAGGAAGAGGGACTGAGGGAGAAGAAATCCAAGTCTCAACACAGGCCTTCCCTCGCTCCCCAGCTCTATATCCAGCTCTGTGCTATACTTTAACTGTGACATTTCCAGCTTTCTTTTTTCAAAGCTGCACTCAACTGCTCTGAAGCCTACTGGTTAACTTTACTCCAACTATCTAAACCCAAAGTAAATCAATGCTGTACAGTTTTGTCATGGCTTATTTTCATACTCTGCTGACCCCTATAAATTCTGTGAGCCACCCTTGTAATGTATTTTCTCCTTGCTTGCTTTCTGCAATTTTTTCTGCAATTTTTTCTCATTCTTTTATTGCTGTTCTCTTCTGCTGCAAATATGCATTTTGTTACAGTGCTATGTATTTAGGTTTTTTTATTTTTATTTTCTGACCGTGCTCTGTTCTCTTGCAAATCTACATTCCCCCAGCTCACATATCTTTCTCTTGCGCTGCACTTCCTGCCTCTTTGTATAACGGTGTTCAGCTCCTGATGTTGGAAAGTGTAAGGCATTTTGATTTGAAACACTTTTTTTAAACACGATAGTGTGCTCGCTATGTGTTCGATCTTGCTATCTAAGGGCAAAATAAAGAAGGGATAAGCTCCTACTCACATCTTCATAATATTCACAGCTCCATATTTCACTTTGATTTTATTCACATCACATCTCTCTCCTTTTTCATCTCTTTGTCTCTCTTTTTTCTCAGTTTCTGGCCTGCTTCTCACTACAGTCTACAGAGTGAAGTCTGAGCTAGCTAAGAAGCCTGGCCCAAGGCCTTGTTGCTTTATTTGCATTTCACCATGCTCTCTATGTGCCAGGAAAGTGCCACCTGGTGGTGATAACCTCCTGCTGCAGCCACCCATTCTGTGTGTGTGTGTGTGTGTGTGTGTGTGTGTGTGTGTGTGTGTGTCTGTGTCTGTGTGATGTTTGTATGCCCCCCCCCTTCTTTCCTCCTTCCTTCCCGCTCCCCAGTGTTCCCCTTCTCTTTCCCTTTCCGGCCTTTGTGCAGCTGTATTTATTTGGGCTGGAGCAGAGCTATGCAGAGACACTGGTCCTTAATGCGCTCGGGCCCCCAAGGTGGTTGACGTCTTTAAGCTGAGTAGAGATGGAGGTTGACAGGGTAATAATGCTGGTGTCAACACCACTTACAGGACAGTTATATCAGTATCAACTCAGCGGGGGGACGTTCACACTCTGTTAGGCTGGGTCGTGAACCGTGCTGGGGGCCCCCAGCCTCAGACACACACATGCAGTATGCTCGGGCCTCTGCTAATGAAGCAGGTTAGATGCACATGAATGCAAAATGCTCATACTCATATACAGTAAACACACATTTATACACATATGCTGAACACATCAAGTCACCGTAGGTACATGTTCTTTTGAATACATTCACATCATTACATGTTAGTGTTAGTTTTTAGACAAATTCTTTACGCGTTAAAAGAGATTTATTTATTCATATTTAATCAACTAAGTCAGGCACACTTCATATCAGAGCCTTGTGCGCTTTCTCTCTCTGACACGTGTCAGCTGGAGGAGTACATTTCTGTGTCACAAGTGTGTGTGTGTGTGTGTGTGTGTGTGTAGCTGTGTGTGTGTGTAGCTGAGTGTGTAGCTGTGTGTGTGTAGCTGTGTGTCTTCTTGTGTCTGTTTAAGTAGGATTTTTGCTCCTTGAGCCCTAGTGGTCCTTCAGGACTTTGAGCAGCTGTCCAAAAGCAAGTCTTGTCAGCATGACTCCATACACAGAATCCAATTTACACTCGACTATCAATATTAATTATGATTCAGAGTTGTGTTGGAGGTCTCTGTTACTGCATTGCATAGCAATGATCACAGTAACCAATGTGAGGATAACAGGATTGCCTGCCTAACAAAAGTTACTATTGCCCCACTAAGTGTCTAGCTACCTAAAGGAAATTACAACATACAGAAGCTTGTTTTGCACAGGGCTTTTGAAGTAATTCCAGCTTTGCTTTTATTTTACTGTCTTTAGATACACTTCTTGAGTTCTTGCACTTACAACCTTTGTGTGTAAATTGACTTACTGCCACCAAACCAGAATAACCAGAACATTGACCGCTGACACATAGGGTTCCAGATGCATATTCAAGTTCAGTCATAGCCTACACCAAAATCTTTATAAATACAGATGCTTTGTCACTGTCCTCGGTGTCTGATGTATGGATGTGATGTGCATCAGAATTAAACTTTTCCCTGTCCAGACAAAAATAATTCTTCTGATGCTATTTTATTCTTCACTTCATCTGCAGTTATATTTCTTTCAATAGCCGTAACCTAGAACAAGCTGACAAGGTCCTAATTACTGGCAATGTTAACACAATGCATTGTTTCTGATTTAAGGAAAGCCATGGCACATGTGTGGATACTAAGTCTGTGACTCATTTTCAGCTTAATGCATTAAAATGGTAGAGGAGGGCAACATAAATGAAAACAATATGTTAAGCCTTGATAAACTGGCTTTTGGGAGCACCTCGTTAAAGAATAATAATAAAGTGAAATTAACTGAATTGTGGGAGTTGACTATCAAACCTTTACCAATGTTGATGTCATTGGCACAGACAGCCGAAGTTAGAAGAACCCATTGACAAATCCAAAATACAGCAACGAGTTTTACACATACATGTGAAACCAGGCCAGGTTTATAGACACATGGATAACCGTAGATTCAAACATCCTGTACTTCAGTTCATAACTCTCATGGGATGTCATTTCACAACCCTCTGAGTAAGCATTTGACGTACTTTAAATGCCACAAGTGAATGAGTTCACCCTTAATATGCAGAATATATCCGTTTACTTTTAACCCTTTTAACAAAATTCAAAATTGCTTTTATGTGCTTTTTTTTTACCACATACAGTAATGAAGGACTTAAAATGGTGTAATTGGTATAACTTGGGTTTTCATGCTTTCACTCTTGGAATTTCCCAAAAATTGATTTTCATAGGCTATTGGGTAGGCTAATTTAATAATATCTACCCTGTTTTGGGGATTCTACCTCTGGGCTTACAACCTAATAATTAGCTTAGCTTATATTGTTACAGCTTGGGAATACCCTGGTGACTTTACAAAGCCAATATCTTTGGATAAAGAGAAACAGTTAGGGACCCATTTTTAGGAGGCCCATACTTTTGGGTCCCAACCCAGTGATGGAGAAGCATTACAAAATACTGTGTAGCGGTTTCACACAGGTCCACAGTAATCTGCACTGATGGAGCCAAGAGGTGATAGTGGGGTGAGGATAAGAGGATGAATGGAGAGAGGGAGGAACAACGGGAAGGGGTGAAGGGGATAAAGAAGGAGGGGGGTATACATGGGCATACAGCCAGCCACATACCCCCCATAAAACCTCCACTCAGCACCGCACCCTTTCACTATCACCCACTCCACCCATTCCCTGCAAGTTCATGCACCCTCTCTAGACCCATAACCCCCTCCTTTTCCCTCTCCCACTTTCTTTTGCTCTGTTTCCTATCCTCCATGCTCCCAGCCTTGTAATCCCCCGCTCGCTCCTCTCTCTGCTCCTCCCTCCATCATCCCCCCTCACTTCTCTTCTCGCCTCTCCTCTCCTCTTCCCCTCCATCTCTTGTTTTCTTTCCATCCCTCCCCTCATCTCTCAGCATCCCTCTCTCCTGGGTCTTCTTGCTGTGGTGTGGAGCTGTTGGCAGAGCATGGGCGCAGGCGGCACACAGACGGGAGCACAGATGGGCAGCAAGCTGCGCAGGGCGGCCAGGCACACCTGCTCCACACACACACACACACACACACACACACACACACACACACACACACACACATATATACAGAGCCCTACTCTGCCACCTTGTCACACAGCCTGCCTAGCTGGCAAAGGAACACAAATACACACAGACACACGTGCATACATACATGCATTCATTTATACATCCATACGTACATGCAAATGTTTGTGCATACACAGATTTGTATATGAATACTGTAGTTTATATACTATGCAAACAGTGTTTTTTATACACACGTAATACTTAATTTCACCATAGAATGTTTCAGTTTCCGCTGACATTTTTATTCTCTTATGACTCTTTAAGATTTCACTTCTAAGTAACTTAAAGGTTTTTGCTTCCAACAGAGTAAACACTAGAAAAGGTCACATTCACACTTCTGGTTCACCACATAGGGATCTGGTTAACACTTTTAGGACAAAAGCATTACTACACACACATACACTAAACAGTAGCAATGATAAAGACTTCTTACCACTGAAACAGAAATATACCCTCATATGACACAGACATAAATAATTAAAGACTAAAATGGAAAAAAAATATATAAATAAAAAATAAAAATAATAATAAAATAACGTCCAATAAAAGAGCTGAGTGAACATCTGTGTGGGATAGCCAGGGGGATTAGGAGGGTTTGGAACATTTTAAGCGCATTAAGGATTAAAAAAAGGTCAGAATGTTTAGCAACATACCGATAAACCTCTTAAGCGAAACCCAATTGGGATGCTGTACCGCGTTATCCTGTGTTTTGGGGAGGAGGAGAGAGGAGAGGGGGAGAGTCGAGTTGACATTTGTTCCAACAAGGAGGGAAATCTGTAAAACAGTCTGTGCACACACAGTACATGCAGCTACACACACACACACACACACACACACACACACACACACACACACACACACACACACACACACACACACACACATGCACATATGGACACATGCTGATTTAATGTGGCTACAGTAGATCAGCTCACTTATTGGTTTGTATGTTAATGTTAGGAGTGTGCATGCTTGTACTGCACAGACTCACAAATGACCAGCACTGTTTATGCTTTTGTCAAACAGTGGTGTGCCACTGCGGAGCCCACTTTTCATTTTTGACCTTGACTTTTACTCTGGTTTTATCCCATGTTTGTAATCAGTAGTTCTTACATTTCAACACTTGGGATAAATGTAATTTGTGCATTTGTGTTTTGTCTGTTACTGTAGCCTGTGTGCACCGTTCTTTTAGGGCATGTTTGAATGTGTTTTTTAATCTGGTCTTTTTTCAGGTGAGCTTTAGTTCACTGCTTTATTCTGCTCTCGCCACACAGAGTGACAGACTGGCTACACTCTCCGACTCTCTATCACTAATCGGTCAACAGTACAATCTAACAGGTCACGGAGCCAAAAACTAATCCACAACTGGTAGATGGATGGTGGGTTGGTTGGTTGGTTGGTTGGTTGGTTGGTTGGTTGCTTCCTTGGCGGGATGTGTGGTTTGATAGACAGGGTAACATATTTGGTTGTTTTTTCTGACCCTGGACATCAACAGTGCATCAGGTAATCACAGGGGGAAGAGTAGAGAAGTGAAGTGAATGAATAGAAGATGATGTGGTGGGGCTTGAGAATGAATAGTTGTGTTGGTTGAGAACAGGGATGGAGGGTACAGCACTGTATATGTCAAGGCCATGATGACAGGTTGTGTTGATTGTGGTAAGGGTCGTGAGATTTGCCCTGGAGCCTGCAGGGAAATTCAGTAATCAGCAACCAATGACAGTAGCCGTCATGAAGCTCCAGCCACAAAGAACCACTACAGTTAGAAAGCGGGCTCCAAGACAACCAACCACAGCAAGCCTCGACATATCAACTTACCATATGCTAATGTGTTAGCAAACATTTAGTCATATTTCTTGCTACATGTCAAATTTAGGTCCAATATCAGCACAGGTTTGGTCTGCCAACTCCAACCAACCGAGTTATCTCGTTCTTTTCATCTTACTGGAACTGGAACTTACTCTCTTCACCAGCTCATTTACCTTGGCTCTACAATACAGAACAAGATTTAGTTGTGAAGAAGCATCTTTTTTTTTTTACTGATCATCCGTTGAAAGTCACTGTTTTCACATTGGTGAAATCAAGTACAAATGAGAAATTCAGCACAAAGCAGAATTGCTAGTTAATGAATAATCTTTAAATCTGACTTTAATAAGTTGGAGGGGAAAGCTCAGTTTCTGCTAATGACTTTGGCACCCATTGCCCCAACTGCTACATCAAGATTGACTCATAAACTGAACCATGTAGAGTCAGTCTTGCCAATCCAGTGTCAAGTGGGACTGGGGCTTTGTGTAAAACCAGGTGAAACAGATGTAGATGACATCTGTGCCAAATCAGACCCAAATAGAGAAAAGCCTAACGTGATGGTTACAGTGGTTATTCAGTTTCATTTGCAACGATTGTCAAACATAGTTGGTTATCGAAAATTAAGTAAAGTCCTAACAGTCCTACATGTGCTTCTTGTTTGTACTATATGTCAGGTCACACTGTGTACACTCAGTTTTTATCAGTGTAGTTGTTTTTAAAAATCCACTGGTGTGAGGGGGCTACAGGGTAGGCTCAAAGGTTTGAGGTTAGAGATGGGGTTGCTGGAGGTGGAGGGGCATCCAGGGGGGACTGCAGGACTATGATTGGGGTTGCTGAAGGGAGGGCTTTGGGGGGCTGCGGTGGGAAGATAAGGGGTTGGATGTGTGGTTAGGAGGCTGGGGAGGGGGGAGAGGGGGTTGAGGCTGCTGTTGTAGGCTGCAGAGTGGTGATAACCAGCAATCAGACCTCCTCTGTCTTACCTCCCTCTCCCCCTGTCTTCCACACTTCTCTACCCAGCTATATGATGCACTGTTGGACAATGAATGATGTAGTGCTGCGTTGTAAGTACAGTGTTAGTTGGCTAAGGAGCCTGAGCTCAGAAAACTCGTAAACCAACATATATCTTTCTGTTTTACGTACTGTGAGAGCTGATGTGGTTAGGCCCGTCGAGGCCTCAGGGTGATGTTGAGGACAGCTATCAGTGTCACTGCTACTGCACATATCTGCTTGACAGTCTCTTATCTACAATGAGTCTCAGTTTTCACTCCTTGGTCTTTCACACCTCGGCAACAGCAGAACATGTTGGGATCATGACAGGCCAACAATACGCCATTTAAGAAACAGTAAGGGTTTCCAAATGCTGGGTTTTTCCAAAATGTGATATGTCCATATTGAAATACAATTGTTCTCTGTTACTTAGTAAGATATACAGTGCATGATTTAAGATTTAAGAAGTAGTATACTATTAAGGTATTATAAAGAAAGGTTTAGTTTAAAAATATCCTGGCTTAATTTGTCCCCTTCATATTTTAGAACTTAGCATACTAAAACAGACTTTTTAAGTTTTGCAACCTTCTTCACATTTAAAATAAACATAACTGAGCATCAGTGCCACACTTAAGTTGTTTCATCTTAATGCCATTGGTAATCAGACAAACTCAGTCCACTTTTCATAAATGTCGGCAATTAAAGTATTGAAAGATAGTAAATGTAGATATGATAGTAGAGTAATACAAACCTAATAGAAGCAGGCTTAACTAAAGTCACTTTTTGAGATTTCTTTACTCTATCTTGAACTTCCATCGGTGATAGTACATTCCTTTAAAGTTGTGTGAAGGTTTGTGGCTGCAAAGTGCACCCTGCAACTTACACTTTAGACTATTGGATGTCTCTGGAGCATTCTATATTGTACATACATACAGTAATGTGGCTGTGTATCTACCCAGGGCATGTATGGTGCGAGAAATAGAGTGTTTACAATATTGTAGAGCCCTGTGGTGAAATACTACACAACGGCAAAAGGTCCAGTGAAGTCAGGTTGTTTTTCAACAGCTTTCATTGGCCGCCATATATGTTTACTCTGAGTGTGTACCTCAATGTTTGTCCACGTATGAGTGTGTGTTTGAAAGTGTCTGGGTACGTACGCTGCCTCGTATGTTTGGAGTGAATGCCGTCAGTTAGCTGGAATGTGGCGCTACCGCCAATGCTAAGATGGCTGCCAAGCTCTAAGATGGCTGCCAGGATTACACCCAGCCAGTGAGAGACAGAGAAGAGGAGAGATTCTGCATGAGAAGAGAGGGGAAAAAGAAGCTCTCTTTCATTTCTGTGCTCTTTCTTTCTTTCATTCTCGCTCTCGTCTGTCTCGCCCCTCTCTCTGTGGATAAGCAGTGCTTCGTAGGCAGCGAGACAGGTCTGTTATTGTTTCTGCTCAGTAATCTGTGGCTTAGTGTGGCTGCAAGGCAAGTGCTGCTGGCAGGAGTCTGTGTGCTCTGTTATCACCTACAGCCTGCAGATAAACACCTCCTTTAGCTAGCTTGCTAGCTAGCTGACAGAACTAGCTAGGCCTGAATGGATGGGCAATAGCATTCGCCCCCCCCAGACACGTGGTCACAAATATGGAGGAAATACATACAGCGGATTATTCATAAACAAACACACACACACACACACACACACACACACACACACACACACAGCATATTTAACAGCCTGGACAAGAATGCTTGCACAAACTTTTCTCAGTACTACTCTTGTTACAAAACCTCATATTGCACCCTTCTATTTCAGCCTGCAGCTCCTCCAGGTATAATTGTTGCCCTCTGTTGCCAAAAAATTGCATGTTTGTGTCTGCACATGAGTGCTTTCGTAGACCAGTCATAACAGGTGTTTGTTTATGCAGATTCAAAATGTGTGCATGTGTTTGTGTTGCTCTGCTAACATTTGATCCCAAGAGGAAGAGTTTTGCCTCAACTTTAACATACTCCCAGCCAGACTGGCTGTGTGTGTGTATGCGTGCGTGTCCGTGTGTGTGTGTGTGTATGTGTGCGTGCGTGCGTGCGTGTCCGTGTCCATGCAAGGATTACAACATGTATTAAAGGGGCCAGAGGTGTATTGGTAAAAAAAGAGGTGGGTAAACTATAACTTCTGTGATCAGGTGGACCACGACGTGGTCACCCGGTAAGGTGGGCCACTGCCTACCGGTGTATGTGTATCCTGATGACGTCGCTAGAGGCTATCATTTGACGCTACTACCAAGGGTATCACTGGTTGTTCCCTCATAGGTCACACAATCACTATTCAATTCATACATTAATCTAAGTTCTTGTTAAAGAGACTCAAGAAGGAATAATATGGTTGAAATCTATAAAGTTTACTAAATGACAAAACAGAGAACAAAAATATTTAAGAGAGATATAGAGGGAGGCTCATACAGTATCCATGGCTTCCAATGCATAATACGTAATGATTATGGGTTTAGGGATTTGGGATTATTTTCATAGTTGATAAATCTGTTATTTTCTCAATTAATCGATTAGTTGTTTGGTCTATATGTCAGAAAAATGTGGAAAATATGGATCAGTGTTTCCCAAAAGTCCAGGATGACGTCCCTAAAATGTTTCGTTTTGTCAACAACTCAAAGATATTCAATCACAGAAAGAAGACACTAGAACATATTCACATTTAACAAGCTGACATCAGAGATTTTTTTACTTTTGTCTTAAAAATGACTCAAACCGACAAATTGATTATCAAAATAGATGTTGATTACAGTTTTTAACAATTGCTAATGTAGCAGGTGCAGATTGACGACACAAGGATGAATCTGGTGCCACAAATTTTAATTTAAATATAACTCAGTTTCTGTAATTAACAGAAGAAAGAAAATTTAAGTTGCACTGTACTTTCCACAAGCGTAATGGCTGCCGACATTAACAGACGCTTTTGCAAAACCTGTTACTTGTAACATGGGCTAATGGGAAAAGGTAGAGCTGACTTGTTGAGTCAGTGGCATGAATCTACGTGAACCAAATGTACCTCAAAAACATGAAGTTTAGTAGTGTTTTCCGAGCTCACCCACTTTGGGCTTGTAGCCGAGGCCGTTTGCTGGCATCAGGAGGAGGGCTGCTGTCTTGACGGTGCTTAAACAATTGCCGGGTAGCCATATTTACAATTCATTCATCATTACATGAGACATGTAGGCTAGTTTGGGCTAGTGACCATAGACAGTAGCTAGTGACTGACGAATCTGGATGCAGTCTGCTGCTTCCTGCTGGATACGCTGGAGATGCTCGATGGTGGTAAAGCCCGAAACGTTGACTTGAAGGCAGTGCTGCGACCATTGACTTCATGACTACAAGGCACCTAACATTGCCTAATCCTAGTGACTTCGACGTTGGGGGCTTAAATCACCAAACACCGCAAGAGATTGGTCAACACAAACAGTAATGCAGCGCAATATGAAAGACTTCGTCTTAGGTTTAACAACCTATGAAACTACTAATGAACAATATGAAACTAAAACGACATAATAATAATATTTAAGCTTAATTTAAAATGGCTTAGGAACTATAGGCAATTTAGAGGTGGATAAACTCAATTTAGAGGTGGATAAACGCTATTTAGAGGTGGATAAACGCTATTTCCGAATTTTGGGAGGTGCGTAAACGGCGTTTACGTGCGTTTAGCCTCCACTACATCTCTGAAAGGGGCGTTATGCAGTTTTGGCAATATCTTTGCTGTTTGCTCGCAAGTTTCTCTATAGAGCTCCCCCTACAGCTTCGGAATAGATATTTGGCAACACTGTGTAAAAGCTCGCTTGGTCAGTCTGCCGTTTCCTCTTTCTCTGTTCCTCCGACAATGCTTTCCTAGCTTTCTGCTTCTTTTTTTCCGGCTCAGCCATGACTAGCCGGTTCCTGGATGGGGGCGTGTATGTGTGCAGTGCCTAAAGCAATTTGTTACATCGCGAGACCTGATGCTGAGGCCGGCGGCTCGCCAGCCAAAAGTTGCAAGGGTGGTTTTTCCGATCACAGGCGCTAGGGGGGAGTGTCATACATACATATACATACATATATATAAATAAATAAGTCATATAACCATTCCAATGACTGTTCAGTTAAGGTAAATTAAGCTAAAAAATCTGCATAGTTCCCCTTTAAAGTATGAAACAGAAAAAACGAAAGAAACAGCTTGAGAGAGAGGTATGTGTGTGTGTGTGTGTGTGTGTGTGTGTGTGTGCGCATGCGTGCGTGTGTGTAAGGTGCTCTGTTTACGCAGACTAAATCCCTACCAGCAAGAAGGTATTAAATAGGATTAGGGCAAGGGATATGATTGCGTGGTTAGATACTAAATGGCATAGCAGCACACTGTAAATCGTTGCACCTTAAGTCAGGAGAGACAGTGGGAGATGGGAGAGAACATTCTTAGATACAAGACTGTCACACAAAAATGTGTAAATTCACACACACACATACACTCACAAGATGTATACCGTACCCCAGCACACACTTCAAGTCCCTCTTATTCCCTCTCACACCTCAAATATCTTGGTCTTGGCAGCATGGATACATTACATAGTTATGATTCACAGAGACATTGTACACTTACCAGTATGTTTTTGATTACTTTTTTTTTAGCATACAAACCAGATCCTAACCATTTGTCTTTCTCTACTCTCCCCTCCCTGTCCCTGTTTCTGTGTAGAATCTGGACAATCAGACAGCTCCAGCCAACAGGGGGACACAGACATCAAACCACCGCCCAATGGTAGGTACACACACACACACACACACACACACACACACACACACACACACACACACACAGAGAGAGATCCATGTCCAAACACTGTCAAATCAGCATACTAAAATTGATTCCATCATGCTTATCAGTCTTAACGTATTCCAATTATGGATCCAATTAGCAAACACACTCACACAGATGTTGATCCACAAACATAGTTGCAGATGGTCGCCCTCTCAAAGGGATGTGATTTTCAGGGCTTCTTCCAATTTTTTCCATGAATTCCATAAATTTCTGATGTGGTGTTATTTTTCTCTAAAGCCTTTGTGTCTGTATGTAAGTCCTGATAGTATCCTTTTCTTTACAGGGCACCTGAGTTTCCAGGACTGCTTCGTCACCTCAGGGGTGTGGAACGTGGCAGAGCTGGTCAGAGTGTCACAGAGTAAGTAAAACGATATGGAGAGAGGCGGCAGGAAAACTATTACAATGCCCACAGTATGATTTGTGGCTTTGAATTGACAAAACAACACTATTTTGATAATATTCTTATACTGAAGGAACCCAGTTCAATCCAGTGTATTCCTTTTAAGTTGATGTTACTGGATATTCTGGAATATAATTACATATCATCTTAACTCATTCTTGCTCTCCTTGCCCCTCTTTCTATTATTTTTCTCCCTGTTAGCACCTGTAGCCACGGCGTCAGGTCCTAACTTCTCGCTGGCTGACCTGGACAGCAGTCCCAGCTACTACAACATCAACCAGGTGGCTCTGGGGCGACGCTCCCTCACTTCCCCTCCTTCCACCAGGTACACAGTCCGGACTATGATTTCACACAGACAACAGTAGTGTACGGGTGTTAGGAGATGTATGTTGCTCACGAAACACCAGTGACCATTATACAAGTCCAGCTGTCTGCCATTAGAGGAGTCTCTTGTGGCTGAAGCCACCATGTGGCAGTAGCAGTGCTACCTTGCTATGCGATCTGCTGTGAAGCCAAGTGCAGACTGAAGTGTGAAATCACAGTAATATCTGCCAACGGTTTAGCGCTTTGTATCGCAAAGATGACTTTACTGGCACGTAAAGTACCCCATTTCATTGAGTTTTCTTGCTAAAAATGGCATTTGGTACTACAGTCCATTCCCAGTCTTGGAATCTGTCTTAAACCTCATATATATGTTTGTGTGTCTCCCTGTTAGCTGCCCTCCTCTTTATGAATGTGTGATGGCTTTTTCTGCTATTTCCCCATTTGTGTCTTTCTTAACATTTCTCTTTCTCTCTTCTTACCTCTGTCATCTGCTGTCACTTTAGGTCTGAGGTGGAGTTGTACGCAAACCTTCCACGGAGGTAGTTATAAACACCTACAAAGACACAAACTAATGGGACACACGCACAGAACCACACACACATATATATAGAGAGAGAGTCTTACTGTGTGGCTGTCTGTGCTTTCTAACTTTTCTTTCCATTTTCTCCTTTTTCATTTGTAGTTTTGACATTTCTTGTGCTTTGTCTGTTCTGCCCCAAGACTTTGCGACTTTGTTTCCCCTACGATGCAAAACCTGAAGCCTCTTTAAACGTTAAAGTGCTTGTCTATATGATTATTTTCAAGTTGTCAGTTCTGCAAGGTATTTTATCCTTAATCCATACATTCCTTGTCATTAGAAAAACAAATCATGGCTCCTCTCCCCCTCTCTTTCTGCCTTCCACCTCTCCTTCACTCTCCAAACCTCCTTCCCATGGCCTCAGCTCCACCAAGAGGAAGTCATTAGACGACAGTGAGCTGGAGAGCCCCACAGATGATGTTTTCTACCCTGGACGCTCGCCTGCTGCCAGCTCCTCCCAGTCCAGTGCGTGGCCCAACGACATGGATGCAGGTACCCTCTATCCCACTCCCACCTGCCACCAGCTAGGCAAGCATCATGAAACATTTTCACACTCCTGCTTGACCCTCACCAAAGTTCAACCTATGCCTCCATCTGACTTTGTCTCTTCTCCACACTCCCTACCTCAATTTCCTACCTTCACTCTGGTGATTAACATATCCCTGAACATCCCTCAAACTCTTTCACTCACCCACCAACCACCTTTCTTAAGGCCTTCTACCTCAGTCAGTATACCTTAGAGACACGGCAACACCCAAGACTGCAGCTCCTGAATACCAAAGAGAGATTAAAGATGGATACTTTGTTTAAAAATATGAGGAGTGCTCTATTTATCTAATATTGAAAGGGGTGACCGAGATTGACCACGGCCTATTGGTCACAGTGTCTAGCGATATAAAGCAAAAGCACTAGTAGCACAAGTAGTTTAAACATATAATACCCTGCCATATATTTAAGCACGTAAACCATGTAGATTTGAAATAGAAATGCTTTTCTCAGGTTTGTCTCTGACAAAGACATATGAATACCTGCCAAAATAAAGGTGACTAAGAAAAACAATGAAAGGCCAGGTTTAGGTCTTGTCAAGAAAAAATATAATTGGCAATAAAATCGTTACACAGTCATCATGTGGTGAGGCTTTTTACACTGATTTGACTGTCTCTTCCTCTGTTGTGTAGTCACTGGGTTTAAACACATCAACATGTTTTAAATTATAGTCTGGGCCATTTTTTGGTCAACATTTCAACACCATCACAATAACCCCAGACAACTGAATTTATCATGGATAAATGGTGCTATATGCTATCCACCAAATAGCTTCAGACATCGGGAATATAAATGCCAAGATGCATCAAGGATGAAACAACAGCTTACAGCAGCCTGTATTTAGGCTTTATGTCAATGGTTCCATTGTTTTGGCAGTAACCACTACCTCTGGGATTCAGCTTTGGACATTGCCCTCTTTATTCTACCTCCTTAGTAATCCATATCTCATCCCTCCAACAACCCAATAACTCCACGAAAGAAACCCTCTCTTGTTCACCTCCTCACTCCAAAATCTCAAGGCTTCATATTTACTCATCCTCATCTTAAAGCCCTGATCCCACATACAGTTTACCTGATGTTGTGTCAATTATCAGTCATTCACTACCTCCATCTGTCTTTCTCTCACTCTCCCCCTATCTCATTGTTAACAATACCCTTCTCCACTTTCAGTGCAGCACCATTTGGCGAGTGTGCAGGAGAGGAAGATAAAACATGAAAACGATGGCGTGCAGTTTCCTTACCATGGTTAGAACAACATTGATTACACTCATATATTTGCTATTTATTAGCCTATGTAGCTCAGTCATTCCTCTGTGTATGTGTGTATATGTACATACAGTGGATGTACATATATATATATATTATATACTGTGTGTGTGTGTGTGTGTTTATATGTGAGTTGTATGATGTCTGTGGTAAGGACAATTGTAGTGTACCCAAAAAGTTTGGTAATGTTTAATTGTTATCAAATTGATTTTATTGCTGCTGATCAAAATGTAAATTAGTTCACATAACATTCCATGTGACGTACAGCAGGACTGTCAAGGATTATCCCGCTCAGGCTTTACTTTCTGTGTGAAACATAAGGCTACACTTGGCTCACCTAAGATCCTTGGCTATATCTCTCTGAAGTCATGTCAGTCCTCCCAGTGGCACTTGAATTGACAGATGTCACCAGGCTAACACTGACAACACCAGCAGGCATATTCACATGCTGTGCCCATTCTGCCTCACTTGCACACACATGCACAGTGACTCACTCATAAACCTACAGACTGTCCCACACATGCACAAACATAAACTAACCACAGAGCCCTCCCCCCCCCCCCCCCCCCCCACACACACACACACACACACACACGCACACACACACGTTGACTTACACACTTATGCAGACTTTCACACATTGAAACACATGCTTATCGTATTCCCCACCCCTGCAGGTGTTCAGGTGCCTGCCTTTCCTCCATCCCTCAGTCGTTCCATCCCTCCCTTGCTTCAAATCCCTCATTAAGACGCTTACCGTCTGTGGATCAGAGGTGTAAAACCCTTCCTCCTGCTCCATAGCTCTCCCTTCAAACCTCCATCCCTGTCTCCCTTCTGTCTAATTGAAAACGTGTACAGCAGGAGGGACCCTGGGGAGAGAGAAAACATGTCAGAGGAAAGAAGGAGGAGAGAGAAGCAGAAAGCAGGCAAGTGGGAGGTGAGACAGGGAAGAGAGGAGACGTTGGTGTACTCAAATGGTGATAGCTAATGAGAGAGAAGGGTTATCAGGATGTGAACTAGAGCCAAAAGCCCAGGTTAGGTTTTGCCCCAGTCTACTCTCACTCGAGCCTTAGCGGCTGCTCTCCTGCTCCCGCTCCACTTAGCTGTAAATGTAATTAAGAGGCTGCTCATCAGAGCCACAACAGAGGCTGCTGCACGCCTTAGCGCACCCGAGCCTCACCTCCCATCTTTCCTGTCTCTCACACTCTCTCTCTCTCTCTCTCTCTCTCTCTCTCTCTCCCTCCCTTACTCTCCATAATGCACCACACACAGCCGTGTACACCTCCTAATGAGTTTGGCAAATAGAGGTGTGGAATAGCGTGCAAATCTGGACCCTTTACCCAATTAATTTACAAAATCCTAGTGAAAAATTAGGAAACCAAAAGTGTTTGTAATTATAAGCCGTTGTTTTTGTGTGTTTGTTTGGAAATAGTTAACAGTAGCTAGCGCAAAACATGGTCCACACTCGACAAACCAAGGCAAAAGGAGAGTTGGAGGTATAGGAGAGCAAGAATGGAGGGAGTAGAGAATGTGTGATTTTGGTACGGTGTGTATCCGATTTTCCAAAGGATCCCACCTGCTACAGGCAAAGCTCATCTGGGAATTCCTGTCCAGGTGGGGGGTATGTAAACAAGCAAGCACAAACACATACACACAAACACACACAAACAAAAACAAACCAAGGGGCTTCTTAAAAAAAAAAAAAAAAAAAAACACTCACACACAGGTGTACCTCGCCGTCTGTCCACAGCACCATTGACTCCCTCCGTAACCAACAGAGCACACGCAACCAGCAAAACACACACACACACACACACACACACACACACACACACACACACACACACACACACACACACACAGATGTATGAAGATGCATTTATACATAAATCACACAAACAGAATTACATTCAGAAATACACATGCTAGATTTGTGCACACATCACAAAGCCCCCCACACACACACACACACACACACACACACACACACACACACACACGCGCACACACACACACACACACACACACACACACACAAACACACACAGCTGAAGCATGGTCCCAGATGGTGTTTCTGTGCATGTGTAGCCTTGGGATCCGTGAGGATGCTGGAGACATCTGCTCCACAGGGGCTAGAATAGAAGGGGGGGGGCGGGGCTTAGTGGAGGCAAATGAAACAACCATGATTTCATATTAGTTCCAAATGATTGTGAAATTTTCCTGAGACACCAGAGACTTGTTGTGGTGGGGGCCTTTCTTGGTGCTCTTGGTGAGTTAAATGTTACAGGCCTGTAGAGGGATATGGCTGGATGTACATATGTGGTTTAAATCACTGGGGAGAGGAGACATCCCTGACTTTCCTTCACTTGTTTAAACCACTATCCTGTCTTTCCCAACTCTGTGTGTGTGTGTGTTTGTGTGTGTGTGTGTGTGTGTGTGTGTGTGTGTGTGTGTGTGTGTGTGTGTGTGTGTGTGTGTGTGTGTGTGTGTGTGTGTGTGCGTGCGTGCGTGTGTGTGTGTGTGCGTGTGCATGCTTCAGAGGCGCATCTGGTGGCAGGCCTGTTAGTGCAAAGAGACAGAAGGGTCATCATGGGAGCGCTTGATTGGTTGCCAGTGAAAAACTAAGGCTTGCCAGGAGAGGAAATAGTGCATTTGTGGCACATACACACACAAACCAGATCAGACCATTGCACAGTCTCTGAAGCACCGAAATACTGTCTTTCACATTCCCCTGGTGACAGTGACAGTGCTATAACGTCCTATATTTACAGATGTCAGTCTTCATCTGATCTTCTTTGTGTTTCCTGGCTCTGATTTCTATACTTCAAATTCACTTTATACTTCCAAAATACAAGCACACAACTACCTCTCTGAAGCCATGACTGTTTATTCTACAGTATAAGGTTCTGATCTTCCCCAGTTCTCTCCCCTCCAGTGCCTATCCTTGTTTAAGTCTCTGCAGGCTGCTCTTATTTCCAGTTTGCTCCTACCAGTTTGACAGTGTCATAGCAATCACAGCTAACTATTGGTGTCAGAAGTGGGATCAGGGTTGTCTTCATGCTTGGAATCTGTCTGACAGTACAATACGCCCACAGACTCCCGCTACAGTGGGGGGAAAGAAATATATGTCTGCTAAAGACATAAATGGTTCACACATATTCACTCCCACCTGCTTGAGACTTAACTCTTTCACACAAGGAAGGAAGGTTTTACACGCCCCCACACTCCCATATACTTTCACACATCTCCAGCTGGAGAACTGAGCAGGAATCATATTTAATGCCTTGTTTGATGCGGAGGGGCCACAGAAATAGACTACAAAACAAGAGTCTAAAAAAAGTTTCAAAAGAGAACATTATCAAATCACTCACTTGTTAGGAAGATTAGAGGAAAACTTAATGGAAAATAAATGTGCATGTTTCGTCATTTAAATGTGGCTGTGTTGTAACGGTTGTTTTTTGTGCAGACGCGTGCTTTCGAGTGTGTTCAGATGTCGAGTGTGTGAGTGTGTGTGTGTGTGTGTGTGAGCAAGAGATAATAACCATATTTAACATCTTATGACATTCCAATTTCATACATGTCGTCAGAGCAACGCATTGAAAAACAAGACGCTGCTGCATTTTTCACAGGTTCTGCTTTGCTCTCTCGCTCCCTTACATATTTTCATGTCTCCCACGTTCTTCTCGCCTCTCTTTCTCTCTCTCTATCCCTCTGACTCCTCTCTCTGTCCGTCTGCTTGTCTTTCGCACTCAGCAGCTGCCGTGTCCATACTGTACAGTGTGTGCTATTTCTGAATGAAGCCTTCTTCTCGTGCAGCCATCCTGTGAGCTTCACTGAAGCCAGACCACAACTAGCTGACTGTGGCTGTATGGTGGCCATGCTCATACACAGAGAAAGCCTGGAGTTGGCACCTGACAGACAGAGAGAGAGAGAGAAAGAGATGAGACAGAAAAACATAGACAGTGGCACAATAGAGGTTATTATAGCTACAGATGTGCTTTGGCTCCAAAACAAAGACCAGATTCAGATTGGCTTTTTCCTTTGAAGACATACACTTGGGATATGAAATATTGCTCAGCCCTTATTATATGACTATAAAGCTGGGAGTAAAGAATCCTACAGTATATCTCAGAATGACTTATTACAGCATAGAGTCCTCTGGTCTGGACTTATTAAAACTAGCAGAAGTTAATGGCAGACAGCCAAAAGGACAGGGAGCAATGCACTGCCATCAACCAATGAGGAAATTAAATAATCTAAACAGAAAATCATGATTGTTTAAGTCCCCTCAAATAAAAATCGAATCATTTTTTTTTTTATTTTTTTTTTTTAGTGTAGCCAATTAAAGAAGCAACATTTTGTTGATTAAAACCACCTCTCTCTTTTCCTCCCTCTTCCCCCCCACTTTTTTTGTTGATCACATTTTTTTTTTTTTTGCCAGGACTGTCCTCGCCTGGTTCACTTAAGAAGCCGGGGAAGTTTGATTTCAACGCCCTGACTTCCCAGACGAGGTCCCCCCGCATGGCGTTCACACACCACCCGCTGCCTGTGCTGGCAGGAGTGAGACCAGGTGAGAGCCCTGCCATGAACCCAACAACCCCAATCCCCCTTTTATAATCTGAAAAAGAGAGAGAAGGAAAGGGAGTGTCAAACGTGATTCTAGATTGCCATATTTACACCTCAAAAATTCCTCTGGAAACAATCAATTCTACAATCGTGTGCCTGTAAATGAAAATCCTAAACGTACTTGCTGAGAAAACAAAATAAAATAAAATCCTACAGTTGCAACTGCTGAGAAGCAATATGCCCGCAGAGTTTCACCTGTTCAGTGTTACTGCTATCATCATGGCTTGGCATAAATTTCTCTCTCTCTCTCTTTCAACCTCTCTCCATCCATCCATTTTTTACCATCATCTTTGTGCCTTTGTGTTTTGATATTGTCATTGCATGGTACCATGGCTGCATCCATGCCTTTGAGACTGATTTGCCTCACATCTAACTGCTTTATGCATCCATTGTAATGTTTTTGTTCAGTTCTTGCATTTAAACTGACAAAGCTGTTTATTCTCATGTAAGGAACTTGACCGGGTGTGTTAACTTACCAAATGGAGCTATCAGCACGCTATATAATTAAATTTATGTCGTAATAAGACCCAACACTTATACTGTGTGTACAGTACATAAGTATCATAAATATCTTAGAAATATCTACCTCTTTATTGTCTAAAGAGCTGCAATACCATGTAAATAATCTTTAAGACACACTGAAATGAAAATATAAAAACTCTTTATCATATGCGCAAAAAGAAGACAGTGCTTGTTTTTTACTTATTTTGTGTGTGTGCCTGTGTGTGTGTGTGTGTGTGTGGGGGGGGGGTTACATTCAGACGCACCATAACAGTTGTATTTTTGTTCTTTAAAAGATGTGTGTGGTTTGAGAATGTAGAGCAAATAGAGATTTGAAAAGGTAAAGGAAGAAATAATGAAATTGCACAGATGTACAGTAGACTGTAGTTAATGTATCATCCATTGTTTCCAAGGTCTTGTTTCATTAGAGGCACTAAGGGCAAGTCGTTCTCATAAGAGATTTTCAGTCCTGTAGGATAATCAACATGGTTTCTCCATCTCCAGTCAGAGAATTCCCAAAGTCTCCAGGATCTCCAGTTTGCCAACAAGTCCCTGTAGGCTGGTCTCACTTTTCAAAGGAATACATACTGTATGTCCTCCTCTCTCTATCTCTCCCTCTCATTCCATTTGTCTCTCAAAGGGATAACTTGGTCCACAGCCAAACCAGGCCTACCATGTAAAGGTCATTTGGACTCATTGCCCTCCATGTTGAAACGTATTGAATTTTACTTGCGGAGCTCCCTACAGTATATTTAGAAAATATAGTCCAGACCGGATCTCGCATCATTAAGCCATGTTGTTTATCTGCACAGAGCAGTCCTATACCCTCTGCAGAATCCAAATTTTGCATTTAAATTGATTTCTAAAATTTGCTCCTCTCTTTTTTTGAGCGAGTTGAAGAGGTGTGAGGGACTGGCTCAAGTTTCTTTGTTCCCCAGCTAACTTCTCACACTCTCGAAACTGTGTGTATAGACTGTTGGCTAAGAGGTTTCGATGTAATAGAGAGGTTGTAATGAGACAGTGTTTAGAGATTTTGTATGGGTGCATTAGTGCACGTACACAGAGATACACATGCGTGCATGTGTAAATTTACACTCTTGTGGAGGACTCTCTGTGCTAAAATGGCTGCCATCCAAATGGAATGTCCCTCAGAGGCCTTGGTTCTATAAAGAGACTGGAGGATGATGGGAGGGAGGGAGGACAGGAGAGAGCGATGAAAAGAGAAATGGGGGTAGACAGAGAGGGGGAAGAAGCAGTTAGCAATCGAGGCGTGCCTTGGATGGACTGGAGCTGTTAGCTCTTGTTGTATAGGTCTAGTGAGTGTGAGTGTTCAGGGGTAAATACTGGATGGTTTATGTCCTGTTTTTGGCTTCGAACTGACGTGGAGAGCTGCCAGATTGACTGTTGTCTGATTATTCTAGTCTGGAGAGTCTGCCATTGTGACACCAATATACCTACAAAGACACATGAAAGCTGCAACAGACATAGCAACACATTCATATAGACAGGCTACAAAAATACATGCAAACTAAGATACAAAATGCATGTGCACACACAAAAATATGGGGACACCAAAACACTGACACACTTTGTGAGTGCAGCATACACAAGAGATAGTAGGTGACAGACAAAATCACAGAGGATGGTTCGCCAGGCTCCCCTCACCTAGCAGCTTGCCTCTTTAGTTTGGTGTGCCAAATTGCCAAAGCCATAGAATCTCAGCAGACAAGACAGACAGTGGAGTGTGTGGATGTGTGGTTGGCTGGCTGGCTGGCTGACTAATGTCTCCGGGAGTTTTGTGGTCGGTTGGGAGCAGAGGGGAGATTCTCTCTCAAGCTTCAAACTACTGGGCAGAACCGCACAGCAAGGATATGCTGCTGATTGATTACACATCACCAACAAGCAATAAAACAAAAGTGGAAAAACCCAGTGTGTGTGTGTGTGTGTGAGGGGAGGGGGGATACTCCAGTGGGGTGTGTGTGTGTGTGTGTGTGTGTGTGTGTGTGTGTGTGTGTGTGTGTGTGTGTGTGAGAGAAATGGAGAGGGAGCCGGAGGCAGAAAATACTGTAACACACTCAAGCATGTATGGGACTGTGAAAGTGTGTGTGCGTGTGTAGTGATGCCAGGCTTACCAGAGGTACAGAGAATTCTAGTTGGCTGATTTATAAAATGAATGGGACCAGATGTTGCCCAATAGCCAGGGATAATGCCAGTCATTTGTAAGCAGAAACAACTCCAGTCAGTCCATCACAAAAGAATGTCACAGCTATTTTCTGTGTTATGACAATAATAAGCCTAAGCGGTAACCTGGTCTTTGCTGCCAGCTATGTTGGTGCTCAGTTAAAACATATGCATGTCTTGTATACTGTCATAGGTGTGCATGTTAATGTAATATAGTGTTTTTGTATGCTTAACATCTGTTCTGTGTTTAAGTAGAAAAACAATAGAATGACCTAAACCTCATTGTATTTTTCCCACTTTTGGTCTCTTGTCTATCTTCTCCTCACGTTCCTCTTCCTCCTCTCCTTTCCTATTCCTATTTCCTATCCCCCTTTTACTTTTCTCCTCAGGGAGTCCCCGTGCCTCAGCCTCAGCCCTACATTTCCCCTCCTCCTCTATCATCCAGCAGTCCAGCCCGTACTTCACCCACCCCACCATACGCTACCATCACCACCAGGACCCGCTTAAGGAGTTTGTGCAGTTTGTGTGCACCGACGGCACAGGACAGCCCAGCACACAGGTAAGTGCTCTATGGGTTCAGCAGAGGAAGCTGATAGGATAGTGGGATGGTCTGCGGTGCAAACGTTGACAGTGGCAAGGCACGGCAACTTTATTTATATGGCACATTTCAGCAACAAGGGAATTCAAAGTTCTTTACATAAAACATGAAAGAGCAATTAAAACATTTGTTAAAGACAATATATATATTTAAAAAAAAATAGAATAAGACAGGCATGAAATATAAGAATAAAAGTTACAGTGCAGTGTAAGAAATGAACTGAGAGATTAGAAGTAAGTCTATTTTTGTGAAATTTACTGAAGAACATGCAGAATGAAAGAGAGCAAGAATACAATAAATCATTAGCATCATAATTGTATACGTAATGACTGCTCCATCATATCATTTCATATCTTATTTGTTATACAACCAGATCATGTGAGCCGAGACCTGTGAATAGAGCAATCTTTATGAAGTGAAGCAACTTCACCAGGGCAGAGGAAATTGGTTTTAGGGCAAATCCGTCAACAGGAGGCAGCCAGATGTGCTTAAACAGAAGATAAAAACTCAGCTGCAGAAAACTAAGGGGAAAGAAGCCAAACCACATTTGACTCATGATAGGTTCAACGTATCATGCAACACCTTCTCTCACAGTTAGGCAGGAGAAAACTTACCTGTCAGTTATGTTCAGGTTGAGGGAGAAAGAAAATATCAGGAAAAAGCCCTTTTAGGCAGACAGGACATCTATGGAAGGTATGGCCTGAACGAGAGTGGCGGTGGATTTACAATACAAGTAATACTGCAAACTTGGGAGAGATTGGCAGAGGGTGTGTAGACGGATCTAAATTAGCACTGTTTGGAAAGTAAGGTATCCGTGGAAGGAATTCAAAGCAGATATTTAAGACTCCTGGTGCATTCCGATAGTCATTTAACAAGCCTTTATTGACCCGCTGCCATTGTAAGTGTTGTTCCTTTACTCTAAAAATGCTGTTCTCCCAAGGGGCACATCTTTCCCAGTCTCTTTCTCTGCATAATGCATGTTGGAAGATCAAGTTATATATAAACAAAATATTGTAAGTAACATGCTATGAAGAACTTCCAAGTGCCAAGGAGAATTGAAGAATAAATATTACAACATACCATGTGTCAGATGAAGCCATGGATGCTAGTGGGAGGTTGTGGATGACGAGGAAACTAACTGCGGAAGCTAAGGGTTAGGGGGACAGAGTGGGGGTGTTTCCCAGGACACAGTTGGGGCTTTTTAAGGTGTCGTGGGCAATTCAGTGAAACATCAGTGCAGGAATGTGACACCTTGATAACCCCAATGACATATTCAATCACTCAGCCTGAAAGCTAGAATTATTTCGACACATTCACTAAGGTGCAGGGCGCTGGTAGTACTGTAAACCTTTACTGTAAACTTGGCCTTCTGAGCAACTTTGAAACCACATATCAAGCCCTTTTCATGTCCTATTGTCCTTTGTTCTCATTACTTCACACCCTAAAGACACAGTATAATTCCTGAAACTGCCCATACACATACACTGTGCACAGACACTTGCGCACACACAGACACCCTTTTCTCATTGATGATTTCTTTTTTAAATTTCTTACATTGCACTGTTATAACTTTCCTTGTGGACAGATCCATTTTTTTTTTTCCCATGTAATGTTCATCACTTTTCCACGTCTTATTGACCTCACGGTTTTTGGCCAGACTGTCTGATATTTGTGTTTGTTTGATTTAAAAATTGTGTGAGTTAGGTGATCTCTCTTGCCCCTGTGTGCAAGCAGTTGCGTGTGTACTTAAGAATGCTTGTGTGGATACTGTTGGCATTCTGTCTATATATAAGTGTCTTACCTTTACATGACACTGTGTGTGTGTGTGTGTGTGTGTGTGTGTGTGTGTGTGTGTGTGTGTGTGTGTGTGTGTTTGTGTGTGTGTGTGTGTGTTTGTGTCTGGCCCCCTGTGCACTGTATATTCTCGGGGTGTGTCATGCTCACCCTGTCTGTATGGTCCATCTGCAGCCTAATGGAGGTGGCCAGAGCAAAATGCCGGGCTCCTTCCTGCTGCCCCCGCCACCCCCGGTGGCGCGCCCTGTGCCCCTCCCCATGCCCGACTCTAAAATCATCAGCACGCCCACTGACGGCGGACTCAGCTCACCCGCATCTCCGTGTAAGTCACCCCCCCACTCCTACTCCCCTCCACAAACCCCCATTACTGCCCAAGTCCCCCCACAGACTTGTCACAGAGGCCAGTCCGAACCAAATTTAGACTTCAGTAGGTTTGTTAGCTCTTAGCTGGCAGCTAATTTGTCCTCCATTTCAAGCAAACTACATCAGGTTTGTTGACTAGAACAAATCATAGAAGTCCCAGTATTGATGTGCAGTGCAGATACATTGGGCCTTTTCTCAGTAATCTTGTAGTATAACTTTTGAAAAAGCACAGGTCTGGGACTTCTAAAATGGCTGCTGCTGTAGTTTTTCATAGTTTAGCTGACCGTCTGCTTCCAGTGAGGTTGCAATCTGCTCCTTCAAACACTCAGCAGCCCCAGGAGCTTCACTCCTATTTCATCCATCACCTTGTACGCCATTGTACTGTACTGTACTGTACCGTACTAGCAAGATCCAAATCTGTCGAGGCAGAAGCCACGCCTTTGCCAAACCAGAGATCCTCTTTTAAGCTCTTCTGTATATCTTGCTCTGAAGTTCAGTCTTCATTTATCTCTTTATGTCTTTGCAAACCTCCTCAGCTTGTTTCTCTTTTCTCAAAATCCTTTTATTCTCTCTTTTTCTCTCTCTCTGGTGTTTGATTTCCTGCAAGCACCACAAGAGGCAGTGTAGTCTCTCTCCCTTCTTTTTGATGTGTTTTGTAGTTTGGGGGGAGCAGAGCAAGGCCCTGTGCACGTCGCCTCTGTAGCCACAAGCCTTTGATCAATGCAGACTTTGCATGTCTGTTTGTGACAGCGGCAATACAATCTACCCCCTTCTCTCATTTCTTTTTTGTCTTCTTTTCTTTTCTTTTTTATATATTCTCATATCCTCCTTTCTTTGTTTCTTTTTTTCCTTTATTTCTCTCTTTTTTTCTTTTTAAAGGAACAAAATTAGGGCAGTTGGCGTGGACTCCAAAAAAAACATCATGCCCCAGTTTACCCACCCAATCCCCTCGCCACTTTCACACAAATCTCACAACAATTAAAAATTGAGAACAACAAAAAACATGAAAATCACAGTGTAACAAGAACAACCCAATCTCTCTAAACATAAATTTTAAAAATCTAATCAAACCTGTCTAATTAGTGCTATACTGGGGGAGCGGGAGAGAGGAGTGTCATTAGGGAGCGGTGAGGCTTTGGTTGGTTCCACCCAGACAGATGCAGTGCGAGAGTCGGGCCATGGGAGAGGCACACCAAGAGGGGGCACTGGACGGAGCAACCGGGGCACCTTCTCCTCCTTTTGTTTTGACTTTTTCTCCTCTTCCTGTCCTATCAACCTTTCTCTCCCCCCCCCCCCCCCCCCCCACCCCACCCCTTTCCAACTGTCTCAGATTAACGTGTCACTTTTTTATTTATTTATATGAACATCTATATAAATAAATATCGTACTCTCCGTCTCTTTTCTCATTCCGGTGACTGTTATCACTGTATTTTTTTTTTTTACCCCTCTAATTTTGTTTCTGATTTTCAAGATATCGTAATTACAGTCATAAAAAAACACACACACACACACACACACACACATTAGATGCACACACAAACACACACACACACTAGATGCACTCTCACCCTCACTCATGCATCAGTTTCCAGCCCTGTCACTGTCACCCCCCCACGCATCCCCATCCCCTCAACCTCAATCAAGTCATGCACAGCAAAAGTTTTACTCAACCGCCATGTTGGAGTCCAGTGAGCACAACTGCCCTAAATTTGATCCTGTGGCATCACTGAGGGTGTCACTTTGTCGGCAAGATGCTCCTCTTAACATTTTGACATAAATGGAGCATTGGTTACCACTGGTGATGAACACAGTTCCTCCATCGGTCATCCAAATATTATGTCCACAGTGAGTCCTCAGTGGTTTCTATGATTACGGAGGCGTTTTACTGAGGCCAGGGGCTGCTGAGGAGTGTCTGTGACTAACAGCGCAGCCATATTTGGGGGAATCTGTTTCTTAATGTTAGTGCTAATCATTACAGACTGTACATCCCCTTGTTAACAACAGATTAAAGGGTTAAGGGCAGAAAAATAACAATAAACCTGTCCACAAAATGATTAAATCATCCATGTGACTAATATGGCATAAGTATCCCTGACCCTCACTGTCTTTCCTAGTAATTAATTTGACAGTGAATTGTAGTCATAGTCTTAGCAGATTGATATCATATTAAAACATATAGATAATGATGATGAGAGCATCAAACTCTACTATGAGCTCGGTGTGTATGTGTGTGTGTAAAAAGCATGTACACACTTGTCTCTCTCTGTTTATAGCATACTCCACGCCAGGCTCCACAGCTCCCAACCGGTTTGTCGGCATCGGAACACGGGACAACTTTCTGAATATCCCCCAGCAGACTCAGGTACCCCGTCAACCTCCCTCATTTTATTAACATCCACCCATCCGCCTTCCTCTCCCTCCTCTTCCTTTTCGCTCATCACCCGCTGCAAGAGTGACTCTTCACAGTCCTGTACGTAGATGATACTTTACAGTGCTGCGTTACTGTAGGTATCTTCGGGTTTAAAGGGACAAGCATGTCATTCAGAGTGAAGGCCGTGATAGAGAGGCAGTACTCAGACAATGGCTCTGCATTGGCAACCTGCTACACTCAGTGATTCAGCCCATGGTACCAGTGTCGATCAACCGTTTGAATATTTTGCCATTAGTCACTAGACATTTATAACTTATTATTACCTGCATCATTTCGTTAAATCAGGCTCTTATTTTGGCAAAACAATCTCAACTCAAGGTGCACTCACAAGCTTCCAGAGCTTTCAACCACATACAGTCTTCATCAGTGGATGGAGCTCAGTTTTGAATGGAGATGGATCTGTTGACATGAAAGCAGCATGCTGCTATGTGCCACAGCTGTTATAAAGAGAATATGTTAAGCTTGCATGTCAACGAAGTAAAACTCCATCCTTTAATTAACACTGTTATATGGTATATAAATAAAACTGGACTAACTAAAAGTGGACCTTGAGTTGGGATGCCAAATTATTTCCAAGGTCTAGAATAAACCTTGAACCATAATGTTTTTGGTATATCCAGTTTTTAAAGCTTCTTATGCTAAACATCTTTTGGGTTGTGCTTGTTTGAGTCCCATTCACTTGCCCACCTACATTGACAAAAAGTGTTGCCCATGTATCAAGGCCTTTAGTTTCAGTATTGGTTTACAGTGTCTGTACCACAGTAGTTTCCCCACAGTGAATGTAAGCATTGCCAGTTAGTTTCAGCTCCAGCAGTGTTGATTTATCTCTGCTCGGCCCCACAGTGTGTATTAGTGCAGCGTGTGAGGCCAGTAGTGAACTACATTGTGGTTTCAGCTTTGGCTGCACTCTGCCACTGGGCTGCAGTGTCTTGGGCCTCCTCCATCACCAACACAACTTTTCTCATTAGGGGCTAACCGCACCTGCCTGCAGCCAACTCGGCTCTCCTGTCCTCCCCACACATGGAAACAATCTGCATTCCTCCTCGGCACAGCTCTGCTCGACTGCTCCGCTCCGCTCCCCCCCCCTCTCGTCATGCATTAGCAGCCTCGCTCTCTTTCTCTCTCCCTCTCTCCCTCTCTCCTCCTGCTGCTCCCTCTAGTATTTTCAAGATCCCCACCTGCACCACTCTCCCACAGATGTAGACCTGGCACTGAGGGGACATCCAAACACCATCCAAATGTAATGTGTGTGCGCTAATGCTCACGCACACACACATACACTTCAACTCTGTGCCAAAACTCTTGCCCCTCATTTTTTCCCCCTAAAAAACAACAGGGCTTTTACAACAGCTTACATCTGTTCAGAACGCTTAGTATCCACTGCTATTGCTTATCAAACATCATTAAAAAATGTCCACTTTGAACATTTCTGCCGGGTTTATGACAACCTGGGCACTGGTATCAACTGCTCCCAGTTAGCTGAGCCTAGTAGGTCAGTAACAACCCCAGCCAGAGTGAGTAACAGAGGTCTCTGCCTATCCTGCTGTTCTCTGGCATATGGAGAGGTTCAGACGATGGCCCTGCCGGCCTGCCTTGCCGCCTTCTAGCCAACTAGCCAAGACGGAGGGAGAGAGTCTTCCCACTGCTGTCAGGACAAGAAGCAGAGAAAAGCTGGTCTGAGGAGCTCTCTGGTGGTGAGACCTCGGCCATGCAGGAAGAGAGAGGGAGATAGGAGGATGTGTGTGAAAAAAGTAGGAGGGACTGAGAGAAACGGAGGGAAAAAAGAGAGAGGGAGTTAGTTGAAGCTCGCTGCACTCCACAGTCACGTCCTGGCTGTCTGGTTGCCCGCAGCAACCAGACATGATGTCATAGGCAGTTGAACTTGGACTTGAAGGGGGGTTGGAGAGAGGGGGTCACTTTCCGCTGCCAAGGATTACACTGGGAGAGCCAGAGTAAGAGAAGGAGAGGAAAAGAGAAGGGGGTTAAGGGAAGTCGGAGCCAGGAGGAGGAGTCATCTACAAACACCAAATAATCATGGGTAGGCAGGAGGGAGGCAGAGGTGGTGGAGGATAGACGGAGGTTGAGGGGGGTTAAAACTCTCTGGGTTTGCTAGAATAGGGGACAACAGAGTTTGCTGTTAAAGGTGGGGTAATCCGCTGCTCTCCCCGGGCAGAGGCCTGAGGAATGTCAGTGGCAGCCAGAACAGCCCGGCCTGTGCCAAAGCCTCCACTCTGCCCTCTTATCAAACTAAGAAACCGGATCCCTGGAGTAGCTGCCCTCAATAGCTTTACAGTGTAGCCTGAGACCACTCGGGCCCACAGAGCAGAGACACATTAGGAGGATCACCTTACATGTAAACTGGTAGCGCATGACAGAGCCGTTATAGTCCTGTGTTTGCTCATTAGAAAGCCATTCAGGCCGATACAAAAACTGCTGCCCTAATGCTATTTGTAGCTCTGAAATAACACAAGTGTTTTTAATGAGTAAAACGTCAGAGTCAGACCTCTTAAAAACAGCAAGCGGTGAAGTTGAGGTAGTAACTTTTTCAACACTGTATGGGACAGCTGAGCTCAGCAAGAACTGTACATGTGAGAGAAAAGGAGTAGAAGGCGGCCACCTAGTGGATAAAGGACTATTCATACAAGTGGTTCCCAAGTCTTGTAAACCCCTTGAAACAAAGCAACCTCGACTTGCGATTCCTCGTTACCTTGCATGTGCCTCCTGGTTGTGAGCAGTTCAACCAGACAGTACAGAGATCTAAAGAGGTACAATTGTCCAGTAATTCACTAGAAAAATGTGAAAAAATAAACCTTGTTTTGTGTAGCAGAATTTTTTTCTTCTTTTTCCTCACATATATATTGGGTTACACTTTACTTGAAGGTATCTACATAAGAGTGACATGACACTGTCATGAACGTGTTATGAACATTATAAACAAGTCATAAACGTTTATGACATAACGCTTCTGTCATTAAGTGTCATTGGGTTTTTGTCATGACAAGTTAGGGTTAGACTTAGGGTTAGGGTTCATGTGTCATGGCAGTGGCATGTGTTCATGATAATGTCATGTCACTCCTGTGTAGATACCTTCAAGTAAAGTGTTACCATACAGTATATTGTGACCCTTTGTGGTTTACACCATGCTTTAAAGTTCACTTTGTTCATACTTCACACCTTTTCATACTGTGTTATGTCCCCTTTCTCCCTCCTTTAATTATATCAATAACTTGTATGTGTGTCTGTTGGTAGGTAATGTTCTGTATTTTGTACCTTTTTTGCACTGTAGCTACATCTCAAGACTAATGAGAATCAAAACTTAATTAAAAAGTAAATCTGCTGATGTTGTTTAAAACTAATTTCTTCTTTTCTTTTCTTCTCCACAGTCCTGGTTCCTCTGACAAGGCCTCCCTGAACCAAGAGCTTAACGTGTGTCATAAAAAATTGAAATTTGATAAACAAACACATCACCGCTGATTAAGAACAGACTGCTGACACTAAAAGGTCTTTTTCTCTAGCCAACACTATTCAAAGTACTACTACAGAACTCCAAAAAGCCCCACACCACCCCAAAAGGACTCCCAATCCAACACAATTTGAACAGAAACGTTCACCCACCCCCCCTTTATGCAGGAGGCTTCAATGAGATTGAGTGGACAGACTCAGAATGCAAGGAGAAGGAAGATGATGAACTGTCTCACACACACCATGAAACGTCAGAAAGGAAACACAATATGGCAACCTGACAGATGACCAATTATACATTTGTTGTTTCTTTTTTTATGATTTCTTTTTTTTTTCTTCATTTTGTTGTCTCCACAATGAAACTCCATGCATTGGCTGGGAGATCCAAAAAAGTAGTGGTAAATGGTGAAGTCGGATGTGCAAGTTGAAAAGATTGCCACCCAAATTTGCACGCCTCCATATGTGTGTATTTCCCCACGCACCTCTCCTCCAGGTACCACCTGACACCCCCCCCCTCCACCCACCACCACCACCACCCCACCTGGAGCTCAGTGCTGCCCATGTTCCAGACCGTTAACCAGCAGCCACATGCCTGTGTGTCGCCACACTCTGCCGCTTCATTCGCTCAGCCCTGAGCTTCTTTTCATTTTCTGATTGGCCAATCATGGTGACACCATCTGATGGTGTGACATATATGCACTAAGTGGCTGGTCTTTGTTTACCTGTCAAACTATCAGGGCATCCTGCTGTGGGAGAAATGATAGCCATGAGGCGAGTGCGAGCGAGTGAACACACGACAGTCATAACACTAACTCTACATGTGCTCTTTCGTCCCCTCACCTATGCACTATTAATTTTTAATAAGGGATGAACAGTATTGCACATCGATGATCAGATGAGCGATTAGAGAAGTGAGTTGAGGCTGGCTGCCACTGCAGGGTTGTGGCTGTGCTAACGTTCAAGTCCTGGCCCTGAAGCATGCAGCGCGCACACACACACACACACACACACACACACACACACACACACACATACACACACACAAACGTACACACTTGCAGACAGACCATCTTCTCTGAGAAGTCTGTCTCACAACCACTCATAATATCATCTTATTATTCATAGACATGGAATTTAATTTACAGTAATGCACAGCCATCATCAGCTTCATATTATTAACTTTGATTTTGTTTGTAGGTATTTTCTTGCGTTTTCCTTTTTTTTTGTGTGCCAGATTTGGTTTTGGTTTTTGTCTCACTTGGATTGTTTTAACCTTCTCTTTCATGTCATAACACTTTTTCTGTAGTTTGCAGTAATACGTTAAGTATCATGCTCAGATTTCAGCAAAACAGTAACAGTAATTTCTCAAATCTCTCACATATGAACAGCACAGTAACAACAGTTCGTCACATGCATCCCCTGCATTGCTTCACCGTGTATCCCTTAGTCCATTCACAGGAAGACCCAGTGGACTACACACATACACACACACGCTCACATACACACACAGACACACATATAAAAGGCACACTAACACCACCAACAACCTGACATTAAATAATAAAGGGAAGCCTTTATATTTGGTTCTCCAAACTGCCTTTGTTAATGGTTTTTCATTCACGTAAGATTTTTCTTTTTAATTTGAGATCCTTTTTTTTTTCTATGTAACTTCATATTGAAATTTCTATCGGTATTATTTTCATCATGACACCATCCAACAAAAGCCGACCTCACAAAATAACTGGACTGCCTAGCTGTTGGTTCTATTTTGCAGGGATAGTAAACAGGCCTGAGACACTGTTCTCAGCCTCTCTAGTAACATTAGCTCTATGTACTAAAACCATATATCAAGACTATAACAATATATGAAAGTGCCTCTGTATTCCCTTCATGCAATTAGTAATAAACTTGACTTCAGGTTCTCTTCCCACATATAAGCTAAAGCTACAGGGAATGGTAGCGTTGGTGCATGTGGAAACCATTGGCCTAGGACAGATCTTTATAGAGGACTGCAAACTTTTTTTGTAAAGACAGAGAGAGAGAGAGATCTTATACATATATATTTATGATATATGCTCCTTTTTAACTTTTACTACATGAGCTGGTTGGCAGTCTAGTTATTTTCTGAACTTTCACCACCCCCCTCCCCCCAACCCCCACCCCCATCCCCACAACCCATTTCAGTAACATCACCTTACTGTTACCAGTACAAATCAAACGACACACGCCATTGCCATCTGCAGCGCAGCATTATAATACCTAGATGAACAAAAATCGACAGTAGGTTTGAAGAAAAAAAAAAAAAAAGTGTTTTTTGATGGAAAGTATTATTATTGAAAAATATGTGTCGATTGAGCCACGTGCAATGCATTGGGTAGATCATTGTGTTTGTCTGTTAGAGATTTTTAAGAAAGCTAAGAGAAAAGAGAAAAAAAAAGTATTTGTTTCAAGTCCGTAAGCTCCAGGACTCTAAACTAGAGGGCCATGAAAAATCCTAGTCTTTGTAAGTCGGGGGTATTTGTTTTTATTTCTTTTGTCTTTTTTTTAATGTTTTATGTGTAATCGGTTGTTTATAAAAATGTGGGAGGGCTGAAGGAAAAAAAACAATTCTACACAACTTAAGAAAAACAAATCTCTATCATCAGATGAAAACTGGTGCTTTAACACTATAAAGTACATTCAGCAACTATTATAAATGAATGGTAATGAACAAAAATAACAGACCATTTAGGAAACAGCATTATTCCTCTCTATTTTTATTCTTCTTCTATTTGTATTGAGTGGGGGGGGAGAGGTTCCTATTAAGGTTGTGACACAAAAGGCATTTTGGTTCAACCTTTAGAAAATAACAAACCTATACTGTCAAGAAACTCTTTAGATAACTTACCCGTTCACTGCCTGAAACTCACCAGCAAAAAAACAACCCTACCAATTTAACACATTTTCATCTCATACATTGGTATAAAACATTACAAGTTATTTCCTGTAATGCAGGAGATGTTTTACATCCAGAAATATTTTATTCCCATGAGCATGTTGGTATTTTTCTGAATCTAGAGCTGGATCAAATTCGGCAGGTTGTGTTGAGACCCACATGCAATGGAAAGAGTAAAAGGTAAGACCTTTTGTAACCTGCACAAATAACAGAAACAGAAAAGGGGCAACAAAAAAAGTAGCTTAAAATCAGAAGAAAAAAAAGAAAAAAACATCTATGAAACAGGCAGCAAGGTGAGCCTCTCCCCTGTTCCACCCCCTCCTCTGTAAATGACTCTTATAGTGATTGTGCTGTAGTGTATAGTTTCCCAGCAGTTAAAGGTTGTCCCTTAAAAGTGCCTTTTGTTCACAGACTCCATTTTGTAATCCAGATCGGCCCTTTTTTTCGAAACGGCTCGAGGTAGCAGGTTGCCCCTGAGTGCTGCGAGGACGCAAAAGGTCGTCGCCCATCCAGCGCTCGGGGACAACTTTTATTTCCTCCTGCCTTTTGAAATGAATCCCCTCCATTGTACCTCCCCTATATCCTCTCTTCCTTTTCAAAGCCGTATATATATATATATATATATATATATATACACAAAAGGAAACTGGTGTGAATTAGTTCTTTACTTTTTATTGATAATGACAAAAATCTTTTTTGAAAAGGCAAAAAAACTTGTTCTCGTTCAGCTCTTGCTTTTTTCTTCCCCTCTGTCTCCACTGTCTGTTTTCTCTTAGACACTGGAGTAGTCTGTAACTGTGTGTCCGTCTCTCTCTCTCTCTCTCTCTCTCTCTCTCTCTCTCTCTCTCTCTTCTCTCTACTGCCCTCTCCGCTGTTGGGAGGGTGAAAAAAAATTTTTGCCGAAACTTTTGTCTGAGCAGAATGCAGTTAGCTCACATGTTATTCTTGTCTGTATGCTTCACATTGTATTACCATACCCATCTTCTTCAGCTTCTCCATTCAGCAGCTAATGTAAGTGAACAAATTACGCTGACGGGCTTTTGGGGGTGTCCTTGGGTGGGTTAGGAAAGGACGACAGGGGTTTTAGGTTTAAAAGGTTTACAGAGAAGATTAATGGGGTCGAGAAGGCTGGATGAACTCCTTTGGGATGTTGGAAAGGGGCTGCGTTGACTACGATAACTTTTTTTTTAGCTATTTATTTTTTGATTTTGCTTTACCCCCCTTTTTTTTTATTTTAATTTGGATTTCTTTTCATATTTGCTATCAGGGTATGCTGTCATTTAGGCTCTCTTCAAGGATGCCTCTGGACTGTAAATGAAAGCTACAAGCACCTTATAACCGGACTTGTCCTGCACGAGGCTGAAAGAGGGGGGTTGCATTTTCAGGACATATCCATATCCACATCCATTCAGACCAATCTTTTAAAGTGAAGTATTATTGTTCACAGTGTCAGCAGTATTAACCATTTACAACACACCAACCAGATAGATAAAAGGCCAGCATGAACCTGAACTCTCAGATTTCTGAGGATTCAGGGAAGTCCCTCCATTTTTCTCCTCTGACCACCTCATGCTGGGCTTCTCCGTGTCTTTGCTCTGTTTATTTTGTTCTTTATCTTAAGCGTGTATGGTTATTGGTGTAATAGGCAGCACCCTAGGCCCCCTGACTCCCAGCTCTTCTACGCCTCTGTCTACGCCCTCAGTGCAGCACCACTTCTTTGTGAGAACACCCCCAGAGCTCTAGGTGAAATGCATGTGTTAATTACAGTTTCTTTTCCATAAGAAGAAAAACACAGTTTGAAAAGAGCAGCACCTGATTGAATAAAAAGGATGTTCTTGACTGTACCATCTTGCTGTGCCATGTCTTTCTTTCTATAGACTGCTGACTAAATAAGGAATCAGCTCTGGAGCTGCATAACGTACAATAATCACATGATATAGTAGACATGCTATTAAGCAAATGCTGGTATACTTGTCTTCATGTAAATAGTGCAGCCTTAATATCAAAAGGACAAAACAAAGAATTTATTTTATCTGCTGCTTTAAGTCTTTTGGGGTGAGTAGACTACTTTTTACTAATGTGATTGTGATGAAGTGTTTGTCCACCACTTTAAAGTCAAAACTGTTCCACCAAATGAAAATCTGCTCAAGGATTGTAGGTCAACCCCTTCAGAAAATATGAATCAGTTTACCATAATAACATACTAAGGCTGGCCAATAAAAGTGTCTCTCACCCCAACCATGTCTTAAACAGTAAATACAAATTGATACTTCAATTAGAAACACAGGGTTCCACGATTCCACAGAGTAAAACTGAAGCACTCTTGAGCACCAGTCAATCCTAAAATGTAACATGGCACTTAATCCCAAATTAAATGTACAGTTGAAGGGTCTGGAATATATTGCCTTTGGTGATTGTAACGTTATGTGGAGTGTGTGTATTCTTGTTTGTTGTCTTAATTTTTTGTATTTGTTGATGTAGCAATTGGAGCTGCTGGGATGTAAGAAAAAAATGCATTGCCATCATCATCATCATCAACATCTCTTAAAACATGTAGAATTGTTAACTGCTAATTAGCAAATCTTTGCATGTTAACACACTAAACTGAAGTTAACATGGTAAACACTGCTACACATCAGCATGCTGTCACTGTTATTGTGAGCATGTTAGCATGCTGACCTTAGCATTTAGCTCAAAGCACCGCCCTGTCTAAGTACAGCCTCGCAGAGCAGCTAGCATGGCTGTAACATCCTGCATATACTGTAATGATTTTAAAGCATTGACAACAAAGTATTTTCAAGTTTTTACTTGAAGCAGAAAAGAAAAGAAACTTTTGTTGTGTTCAAAGCAGGCTTGAGTTTAATTTCTGGAAACATTTTTGGAAAGTGACAAAAACAAAATTTGATCCAAATGTGAATTTCAATAAAACAATAAAATGAGATAATTTAAGAAAATCACAAGCAATTGTACATTTAAGTACTCTTACTCTATATACTGTCAATAAAGAGGTACTCCCAATATTTAGTATTGCACATACAGTAATTCCATAAAACTGTGGGGAACTCAGAGAGACAGATTAAAATAGTGTGCTTAAAATTAAAGCCGCAACTGCAAAATATCCTGACTTCAGGTCTTAAGCAGTGTGCCAATTACAGGGGAGCTCGGATCGTCTTAATAAGACATGATGCTTTATGAAATTTTGAGGGGTCTCTTAAATATTGGCAGTATCCAATTTTTGCCTGGCATTTCTATTTTTCTTGTATCTTCATCAGCATGGATCATGCATAAAATTAAGCTATTATTGATGAATGATTCATGCATAAGGTGATTTATCACTAATTCACTTTATAAAGATATAGTTTGCACACTGGTGCGAACTATATAGGTCAAGCTCCAAATATGCTTGATCTTACAATTCCCTTAATTCAACCAAAACATTTCCCTCCTGGGTAAATTATGTCTTTTAAAATCCACATCCCCAGTTTGTAACCCAGGCTGTAAAAATGTGCAGTCTCCAGGAGCAGAGAGACAATAGCTGCAACAATATACCCTCAAAGTTTTTTTACCCAGTGCTTTATGATTTATAATTTTGTTTTTTTCTGCAATAAGCTCATTTAGATTTGTATGGCTATGTAACTAAAATATCTATTTTTAAGCTTAAGAGTTTCTCAAAGACACTATAAAGTAGGCCTATATGGCTAGAATTTGCATGAAAATAAGCCAAGCACTAAATTATCAATTCAGCTGCAAGTAACGAGGATGATGATGGTAATGATGATTGAAGGCTGAAGTAACATATCCAAACAGCTTTGGCCTGAACATAAAGTGATGTGCTCACTCAACTGTACCTACCATGCAACAGTGTTTCTGTGCAGTTCAGAACGGCCTTTTCAAGTACTGGTAAATGTTTTTAAGTAACTAAAGTGCTTCAGGTCAATTGGTCCTCTCCAGTCTGGTCCATCTGATTAGTTACGTCGTCTTGCTGCTCTGTCTTCAGAAAGAAAATGAACAGTTATTTCTTGTTTGTTTTTTTATATGGAAAGTGAAAAAGAGAATCTACTAAGAGATAATCTACCTGCGGTACAGGGTCAGTTTCCTGCACGGGATGGTGTCTCACCTCACTATCAGAGGGATTGTCTTTTTGCCCTTCCGACGGAGGAGACTGGGGTCCATTTTGAACTGAGAGTAGTGATGAAGCTGGTATACCCTGGATGTTTTGGAGATTTCACAGTAATATGTTTTAGGGGTCTTGCACCAACATAACTCCAGATTGTGGAGGAGATCTTACCTCTGCACCATGTATAGCCTCTGGTGAAGGACTTGTCTCTTGGACTGGAGGGCTGTCAGAAGAATATGGTATTGCTGCATACCCAGGGGATGGAGTAATACTTTTACGCTGGTGTCCATGGGATGGATGAGAGGGCGGTGGTGGTGGTGGTGGTGGTGGAGGAGGAGTAGCTGTGGACTAAATGTGTGAAGACTGACATTAGGGAAAGTCTGTATACAAGGTAGGCCCTGTTCCATTAGTATATGGAAATTTGGGGGGTAAACATAAGGAGCAGTTCACCCTATAAAATGATTTCAGAATGACATACCCGGCCCTAGATCATTTGTAGGGAAATAAGATTCCAGGAAAATATGACAAATGAAAAAATTACTACAAAAATATGTAATTTGTTGTTGTATGTAACAGTTTGTTTGGCGGCTGGTCTGGTGGTGCAGCTGCACTGGGGACATTTGGAGTCATGACTTACGTCTCTGTTTGAGCAGCTCGTCATTTCACAATTGCGTCAAAGTCAGGCGACACTCGACTCTCTGAAGTTAAATCAGCTGACGCTTATTTTATTTTCTTTTTATTGATATATATATAATAAATATAAATATATATATATATATATATATATATATATATATATATATATATATATATATATATATATATATATATGCCTATTCTTTGATTTTAGGTTGCTGGAAAAAATTAACAAACAAAATCATTCCTGAAAATGAGTGATGCACTTGAGTTCCAGGCCTTATCTGACTACATACAAACACGTGTTCCCAGGAGGTTCTCTGATTGTTACCTGTTTACTGGGCAGAATCAAGGACTTTTTACTTTCTAAATTTGGAGATTTTTTTTAGAGTAAAAGTATCACATTTGTCCTTTCCTAAGAACAAGAGGCCTTTTCGTCTAACTTTGTGGTAGAAAAACATTTCTTCCATAGGCAGTTCGTGAGCATAATATTTGTGGACAAGTACATATACATGCACAAGTACTTTGAACCGGTATTTGGCAATACCTTATTTTGAAAACCGGACGTAGTCGGAATGTAGTACTCTCGTCAATATGGCGACTGCTTGAGCGGTAATAAAAAGATACTATCTTATATACTGTCTATGGATACTACCCTGCGGAAATTTATACAATAACAGCTAACGTTAAATTAAATGTTTTATGCCACTAATTAAAGCTATGTGTTAAAGTGAGATATATCAAACATTTTGACAAAATACGTGATCTTTCTCTTACCATTTTTCAGTCCTCAAATATAAACCCGTACTGGGCGGAGGTGAAGCGCAGGACGGGACACAAAGAGGTAACGTTAAGTAAAACAAACCACACAGTTTCTCTCCACTAACAACGTTAAAATAATACAAAAACAAAATAACGGTAACCGTCTTTTCCTCTGCTCATATGCTTGTATTATATGCTGCACCGCATGTGGCTCAGCCTCCGCGCCCTACGTGGTTCCGCATCATCAGTCTACCCTTCACAGTTCGCGTTAGTAGTACAACATTTTTCCCCCGGCCATGTGAATGGAGAAAAGACCCTCAAATAGCCATAAACTGTATACTGTAGCCTGTAGGTCAATAGAGCTAATATTTATTATTGCACAGTTACAGATTATAATGATGAAGTACAGGTTAGGAGGGGATTTAAATTTCAATTGTTGATCACAGATATGTGATCAACAATCAAAGAGATTTTACAGTGCCCACGCTGGCATACGTAACGTTGTAGTACTATTTCTTTATTTATTTATTTTTTTTACATCCAGTAAAAATCTTTGCTGAAGAGGCCAATAGGGCTGACTTATGCTTCCTCGCGTTCTCCGTTTGAAGTTACTGGCATTTCTTGTTGGAAAGTTACAGAGCTCATTTATGTCCTGATGATCACTAACGTTAAAGAAACATCAATAAAATAAATATTTTATTAAATTGTGCTATTGTATTTTGTATAAATATTACGTAACAACAAGTCGAATGCTCCTATGTGTGAGCTTAATGAATACTAAACTATAATTTAAAAAAACTTTTATTCTGAATGTTGAAGGCGGAAGTGCAGTGTTTTACAAACTTTATGTGACGATATTAACGGTTTGTGGTTTTTGTAAACACAAGAAGGCAACATACAAACAGAAACACACACAACACCTCGCTGTGACGGTTAAAACCTTTGTCACCAATCGTTTTGCCAGCCACCGTATAGCTCAACGTTATAGGCGTTTATTCCGCCAAGAGAGCGACGTCGTTCCTCCCGTCGATTTTCCGTCAAGCTCTTCGCGGGATGACAACAAACTATAAGCTAACAGCTAACCTTAGCTAAGCTAACGTCAAGCACGCTCGTTCACTCTGTTATTATTATTATTATTATTATTATTATACATCCATGGTTTAGCTCCAGTTGAGGCTTGCAAAGTGTCTGTCCCCCTCAGAGTGAAGTGGACACTCTCATGGTGGTCTCAGTTCAATGGGGAACTGCCTGTTTTCACAAGGTGCGGATGACCTGTCGCTGCTGAACGAGTCCGAGGGGGGCAGTCTGCCTGGAGAGCCTCCGCCGCCCTACCAGGTGAGCTGCTGGGGCTCAAGTTAAATACACTCCGGGGATTTAAGAGCATGTCATGCACCTCAGTCATTTTTGTCTGCCATTAAATAAAGTCTACATAGCAGTGATTATTATTACCTGACAGGTATGGTGGAATGTCACTGACGTGAAGTAGGCTAACGTTACATCCAAGTACTGTTGTACAAACGTGAGGCACTTTACTTGAGTATTTTATGCAACTTTATACTTCTACTCCATAGCATCTGAGAGAACATTGTTGTACTTTTTACTCTACATTTGGCTGACAGCTGTAGCTACATTTTAGATTACAATTTTTCATAGCCTTCCTGGCCAGTAAAAAACATGTATCTCCAAATTTGGTGATTTTATTATTTTTCTGATAAACTAAAGGATCAAATGTTACTTTTGTGGGATGAGAAAATTATCCCAATATATAAAACCATGGGTGTCAAACATATGGCATTTGGGCCAGAACCGGCCCACCAAACTGTCCAATTCGGACTACTGGATGACTTTGCAAATTGTGAAATTTGCAGAGAAGTCATTAGTTCCAATATTACCATTTGTCCACTGGGGGTCATGTTGTCCTAATAAGATTAGCAGGCCCTATGCTGAAAGGAGAAAAGTGGACAGGGCTTACCAAGAAAAAATTGACCAGTTCCTATTTCTTTACAGTGGTAAATGGACACAGTGTTCTTGGTGTGTTCACAGTACCTTTCAGTATGCAAGGAATATACCATATGTATATATATATACACAGTATATATTATTTTAATTTGGTGCCACTATCAGAGTAATTTCCTTTTCCATCCAAAAACTGATACATATTGTCCAAATTGCACTTAATTTTCTTGAGATATCCCATGCTGTTTATCAACTGTATTGGACATAGAATATTCATTAATTGTGGAAATTTACAGCATCAGAATGTACCGTCTTGTACCCCTTTAGACTTAAGGAAAGGGAGAAATTTGGAGGTGTTGTTATTTATTGGTTATTATGCAATGGTTGTACTGGTCCTGTGCTTTATGTGGCCATGAACTAAAATTAGTTTTGACTCTCCTGAGAAACTCTTTTGGGATAGCTGGAAAATGATTTGTCGGAAAGCTGAAAACAGGGCTGTTTTTCTGAGCTCATGAAAAGTTGACGTTTTAGAGATACGTGGTTCTCACAGTACAGTGACACTACAAACATATGATGATCTTACCCAACAGTATATAAAGGAGTTAACATTAGCACAACCTTAAACAACAGTAAACAGTCAAATACAACATACACATTAATGCAGCAGTAATATTAGTCCATACATATCATATGTAGTAAAACACTGACAGGGATGATTCTGAATGCATGACTTTTACTTGTAGTTGAGTATTTTCACAGTGTGGTAGTGTATTAGTACTTTTACTTAGTACTGAGTATTTCTTCCATTAGTGCTGTTAGTATACTGTTAGCACTCACTATTAATGTACCAGTCACAGAAATGTCTAATTATGAAATTACAGAAGCCCTGGACCATACAATTTGTTCAGGTTGGGACTTTAATTTGGAAGATGGAGTTCTTCATATCACAGGTACACTTGTAAGAATGGGTGAAAAAAATATTATAGGTAAACTTGTTATCGTAGAATAGCTGGAAGAGGCATAGTCACACTGCTCTACATCAGAAATTGGATTTAACTCTAATTACAATGCAGACATCATATAAGCTATATATCAAAATATTATGACAACCAAAATCCCAATCCCAAGACTTCAAAAACATCCATCCATCCATCCATCTTCGTCCGCTTATCCGGTGTCGGGTCGCGGGGGGAGCAGCTCCAGCAGGGGACCCCAAACTTCCCTTTCCCGAGCAACATTAACCAGCTCCGACTGGGTATATCGAGGCGTTCCCAGGCCAGGTTGGAGATATAATCCCTCCACCTAGTCCTGGGTCTTCCCCGAGGCCTCCTCCCAGCTGGACGTGCCTGGAACACCTCCCTAGGGAGGCGCCCAGGGGGCATCCTTACCAGATGCCCGAACCACCTCAACTGGCTCCTTTCGACGCAAAGGAGCAGCGGCTCTACTCCGAGCTCCTCACGGATGACTGAGCTTCTCACCCTATCTCTAAGGGAGACGCCAGCCATCCTCCTGAGGAAACCCATTTTGGCCGCTTGTACCCTGGATCTCGTTCTTTCGGTCATGACCCAGCCTTCATGACCATAGGTGAGGGTAGGAATGAAAACTGACCGGTAGATCGAGAGCTTTGCCTTCTAAGCTCTCTTTTCGTCACAACGGTGCGATAGATTGAATGCAATACCGCACCCGCTGCGCCGATTCTCCGACCAATCTCCCGCTCCATTGTCCCCTCACTCGCGAACACAACCCCAAGGTACTTGAACTCCTTCACTTGGGGTAAGGACTCATTCCCTACCTGGAGAAGGCATTCCATCGGTTTCCTGCTGAGAACCATGGCCTCAGATTTAGAGGTGCTGATCCTCATCCCAACCGCTTCACACTCGGTTGCGAACCGATCCAGTGAGTGCTGAAGGTGGCAGGCCGATGATGCCATCAGGACCACATCATCTGCAAAGAGCAGCGATGAGATCCCCAGCCCACCAAACTGCAATCCCTCCCCACCCCGACTACGCCTCGATATCCTGTCCATAAATACTACAAACAGGATTGGTGACAAAGCGCAGCCCTGGCGGAGGCCAACCCTCACCTGAAACGAGTCCGACTTACTACCGAGAACCCGGACACAGCTCTCGCTTTGGTTGTACAGAGATTGGATGGCCCTGAGAAGAGACCCCTCACCCCATACTCCCCAGCACCTCCCACAGTATCTCCCGGGGACCCGGTCATACGCCTTCTCCAAATCCACAAAACACATGTAGACCGGTTGGGCATACTCCCAGGCTCCCTCCAGGATCCTTGCGAGAGTGAAGAGCTGGTCCGTTGTTCCACGACCAGGACGGAATCCAAAACAGTGATTTTATTTAATCCATTACTACTTGTAAAATGGGCCATTCTGTTGATGTTGACAAAAGCACAGGGTTATTGCAACGATGTCTGATGTCCCTCAATGACTTTTTAAACTGATGTGATCAGCTTGACAAATATCAGTATCAGCCTCGGAAATCTGTTAGGCTTTAATGCAAAGGGAGCATTGGCATATTTAAAAATCCCCTTTTTAAGAAGACTTGCTTCATAAATGATGCAGGTTGTCTTCTGTTCCTTCTTTCCAGGAGCGCACCCAGCCTTTGCCAGTGTACCATCCCACCCCGGGGGAGAGTCGTCTGGCTCATCAGCTGACCGAGGAGGAGCAGGTCCGCATTGCCCAGCGCATCGGTCTCATCCATCACCTGCCCAAAGGCATCTTTGACCCGGGCTCCGACCCCTCTGACAAGAAAGTTAAAGAGTGAGTCTAAAATGTGATTAGTCTTTTGTATTATTCTTTTTTGTTATTGATGTTTTAAATACACAGAAAGGACTGGGTTAATGTTTGCACCATTTTGTAAATAAAGCTGTACTCTGAGCTTTTGGTCAGAATGGGATCCTGTCATATTGAGTGAATAAAACGCTCAAAATAATACTTTATACAACTGGACTTACAAGTGGACTTACAATGTAGATCAGAACATACACATGCACAGCCGCACATCACTGTTGTGGTGATTATCAACAAATGGACCTATGGGTTTATTTCAGAGTGATATCAGGTGCCATCTTATTAGTAAATGAGCTTCCAGTGGCTACTACATGAGGCCGTCTGGAATAAAGAAACATTGTACTCCAAAATACAAATTTCTTTGTGTATTGGGATTTTTCTGACCAGAAGACAAGAGGCGGTTGATGTTCACCTGCTTCTAGGGCGCCTTTCTAGAGCTGTAACAATTCCAAATTTTGCTGTAGAATTATTTGTCACAGAAATAATTGCGATTAAAAATATATAATTGTCTCTTTCAGTCAAATTAAAAAAAAATATGTCTGTATGTATTACTTTTTAAAAACAAATTAAAGTTTTGAATGAATTCCAGGATACATCTTCTGGTTAAATATCACTGTCATGTGACCCTGATAATTGAATAACACAAATACACAGCCTATGAATTAAGCCACGCCTCTTTATTATCATAAAACATTGTTTCTAACTGTAAATCTCCCCCGTCATTTGTGTTGCTATGAACGTGTATAGGGTCAAATGCCAACAACTACCAATTGAAATAATCATATAAATATACAGTCCGACCAATAATCACTTATATAATTACAAATTGGCATATCTAAACAAAATCAGCAATTACCAATCACACGTCTTAAGACCTTAGCTAATGTTAGCAATTAATTGCAGTTAAACAAAGAAACCGCAATTATGTAAAGTAATTGGCAATTAGACAATTATGCAATAATTGCTACAGGCCTACTCCTTTCTCGTTTAAAAAACTTAGAAAAAGAAAACGACAAAGTGACACACTGAATTATAAATTTACTTTAAACTTCTCTCTCCACCAGGTGTGTGATTTGCATGATGGATTTTGAGTACGGCGATCCCATTCGGTTCTTGCCCTGCCTTCACATCTACCACATGGATTGCATTGACCCCTGGCTGATGCGCTCCTTCACCTGCCCCTCCTGCATGGAGCCGGTAGATGCAGCCCTGCTGTCCTCTTACGAAACCAACTGAGCAGCCCCATGATGGCTGCTCCTGCCTAAAAGTAACTGCATCTTTTTAGCCCAAACTTGTCCTAGCTGTTCAAACAGGTAGCCAAGGTGATGTGGCATTATGCAGATGATTGAAGGTTGTTTTAGGATGCAAACTGGTGTGGAAAGCTGTGCCCTACAGGAAATTGCTTAAGTCTGATATCCACCTATTTGAGCTTTGGAAACTCTTTGCCTTTTAGAGTAGGACAATGTGCCAAATCAAGCTTAGATGAAGAATAAGGAAAGCTGTACACGTAGCAAATTATATCTGCAAAGTAATTTCACTTTTGAATGACTGACAGATTTTCATGGTAATTAGATGCATGTCACCAATGTAATTTACTTCCCCTTTTTAGACGTAAAGTGCAATAAGTAATATCAATGGAGAAAAATGCAGAAAATCTGTCTCGGTCAAGTGAAGTTACCATGTTTCTCAAATGAACTTGTGGCCTTGAAAATCACAAAAACAAAGGCCTCTCTACTAATATGCAATCACAAAACACAGAAAAATCTGTTTTTCTAAACAAAGTTAGATACCAGTGTGCAATACCAGTCACCCTCATGGGAATACTGGTATAGTCTGTTCTTTTGTATCTGTCCTTTTGTGTTGTGTTTTTTTTTTTTTTTTTTTTCCCTAAATGGACCTACTAATAAAAGCTATCTATCTAAAGTTGTGCTATGAGGTCCCATGACCATTCATGTCTACAGTGCCGTGAGATATAATGGTGTCATTTTAGATAGAAGGTATTTGAAGATTGAATCTATTTTATTTGACTAGGGTCTTGTTGTCGGTACTGTAGTTTTTTACTTTAAAGCTGCTTTTATAAATGTGGATCTATTTTTTGCCTTTCCACAATATGGATCCTCTCCTTTGCTTTGCCTTGAGTTTGTGCTCTCTTTTTTGTTTTAACAATCAGTCCTCAGTGTGTTCTTTTCATTGTTTTCCGTCAGTGACATTTACAAAGACAAGATATGCTGTGCAATCCCCCTTTAAGCACCTTGGGGTACCATTTGGCACTCTGTAGCTTGCATATTTTGTGTGTGTGTGTGTGTGTGTGTGTGTGTGTGTGTGTGTGTGTGTGTGTGTGTGTGTGTGTGTGTGTGTGCGCACAGATGGTGGGTAGAGATTGGCATGTTAAGGTAGCATTGTACATTAAACCTGTCAGATGTAAACATTGTTGTAGTTCCCCCTCTTTTTCTAATTTTACGCTTCGGTGGTGTTGATGGCCTTCTTACAACTAGTAATGCATTTCCAGTGCCCCTGGGTCTGGTCAAACAAACATGCTTTTATCTTTTGGTATTAGGTGTGTACTTTCTGATGCCGGCTGCATAATGTATAGCACAAACAAGTATAATGCTGAAAGAGAAGCTACAGCAGTAGAAAGGAATGTATCTTGAATGTAAAGCATTATTTCAGCTTGTTAAGATTTTTGGCAGTATATGTGACAATAAGAGGACATTTCTGATTTACTCAGGCTGCTGTGCCTTTTAAGGTTGAGGTGAAGCCAATTCCTGTGAAGTACAATCATTTCTGACATTACTTGTTTTTCTTTTAGTTGTCCTCAAGGGGGGAAACTGATACCAGCACTGTACTAATTTGTGTCATGATGAATGAGGCCAGAAACCAGAAGAAAAAAAAACAGAAATTTGCTCTGGTTGCTGTTAACAGTTTGTTTTAATTTATGTGTGCCACCGGTGTGGACATTTTAGGAAAAATCATGAAGCCACTATTAAAGTGGATACCAAATTTACCAAAAAATGATGTGTTGTCTCTTTGTGTGAAAGCCATAAGGTGTAGTAGATTGCCTACCAGCAGTTGTGTTCATTAATTGTACAATCATATGGAGAGGGATTTTTTTCCAGGAACTGTTAAGAGGGCCAAGGGCCAAATAAATAGCTGGATCCTGGTCGGGTGCCAACACATTTGTGCAAATGTCAACCAGCTGGACCCAGAACATCAGCCGTGTCATTCCCATTACAAGAAAATGGCATACTAAGAAAGGAGAGGTACTTTCTTTCAATAAGATTTTATTACAAAGATAACATATTTACAGGATTAAAAGCACATGTATTGCACATTTTAATGCACACTGGATAACCGTGTTAGACATAAAATAGAATTAAAAAATCATTACACTCAACTTTCATAAAAATATACAGTATTTTGTCATTTAAAATCTTACAAGTTTGTAATGGTCTTACAGAAATAGACCAACGCATGGTATTTTTTTTGTTTATCTTTTCTAAAAAGCATAGATTCCCACACTGACTGTGACCAGAGCCACAAAAAGTCCGAGCACCATCCTGAGCAGTGGGGTAGTTTTGATGATGGCTCCGGGGATCTGGAGTGTATTTACTGGTGTGGAGTGTGTTGAACATGTCTGTAGCTCGTTTTCAGTGACACTCGCCAACATCTGCAAACCCTCAAAGACCTGTAAAACAAAAAGGCAACAACGCTCATCAGCTTCTTCTTGCTTGATAAACAACTGCAAGATCAAAAAGGTACGTCTTGTAAATTCTCAATGACATTTCTTGGTTTAAGGTTACTAGCTCTGCGTCTTCACTCTGTACCTGAATGTTTAACTCAAACGCTCTGACAGCCTCCTCCAGCACGCCGTTCCTCTCCTCCTCCGTCAGCTCCACGCTGTTCATCCGGCTGCGATACAGCTGTTTGAACAGGTTGGGGCTGGACACACCGGGGAAAGCGAAGAATGACAGACCTTCGCTGCCCTTTAGCCCCATGGACTTCTGGGCGATTCGACCCAGGACCTGCCCTCCAGACAGGTCACCTAGGTACCTAGTGTAAGCATGGGCAACCAAAAATTCTGGGTTTTCTTTACCAATCTAAAAAAGAAAAGGGATAAAGAGTGTTATTTCAGTATGAAAAGGATTGTGTGTGAGATAGATAGATAGATAGATATATATATATATATATATATATATACACACATACACACACACAATGACACATACTTGTCGGAGTCTGTGGCAGTATCTTTTAGTAGCTGCAGGGACAACAATCTTCTCTCTCCAGTCCTGGCCATAGAAGTATTCCAGGTCTTTCTCGATGGCGTCCAGTCTGGCCAGTTCAGCCGGGAAGTAAATGGGTGCAACACTGGGGTGGTTAGAGTTCCTGTCCAGCTCTTCCTCCAAGGCCTGGTAGACCTCATACAGCGAGCACAGAAGGAGCTGAAGAAAAAAGAGGAGGAGGAGAGGTGGTGTCAGACAAGAAGATCACAGTAGCTAATAGCCTACCATAGAAAAAGGTATGAACAAATGTAAGATTGTGCAATTTAAAAAAAAAAAAAAAAGAGATTTAAAATATATTTTACCTTGTACTGTGGCAGGGTGACTTTTCCCTTCTGGAAGCTGAGCATCAGTTCTGTGTTTTCGGCCCTGACGTGACTATCCTTTGTCACCTTTTTGATTTGTTCTGACAGATCCCTGCAAAAAAGAAAATGAGTAAGGAGGTCAAAGAGGGAGGCATGAAATAAGTGTAAAGAACAAATATGGGAGTACAGAAGATAGACATTGTGTGAATACACTGTGAATTACTGAACCTATAAATGTTTATGTAATGTAGGCAACGTGCAGCAGCTGATAAAAACAGAAAGTCAGCACATACTGCACTAGAAACCTACTCTCGGATGCTGCTCGCCAATGCAAATAAGATCATCCAAACTTGGTGTAAGTTTAAAGAAATGTACAGTTCGAGCATAATAATGTAGGAGCATTTCAAGGATGAATTTCGCAATGCTCGGTGGTGAAATGTGAATGCAAGGATTTAGAGATACAATAAATCAAGGCAGCTCATTCTTACCTGTCAGTCATCTGCTCTGATGTTGTCTGAGTCTTCTTCTCTGGCTCCATTGCAGCTCTGTAAAAAAAAATCAAGGTGTCAGAAAAGTGCTTTTGCAGGCCATCCAACATAATGAAGTAAAACGTCAGCAAGAGGTTATGAAATTCAGAGTATGACAAAAACAGCAATGTAGATATTTACTCACCAGTTAGGATAAAGTTCTGAAGGTTTGATAGTTAGGTAGCTTGATCGATGTCCACAGTGATTCACTGTTTTCTCGCTGGATGTGCAGTACGGTTTGTGCTCTGTGTGACTACAGTCTTCTCCCTGCTTTTATATGTTCCTACTCTGTCTCCTCCTTCTAGCAGCTGAATGAAAACAGGAACTCAGCCTCACAAAACCTCTAAACGTGATATGGCAACTTCAGCAAAAACAGTAGGAGGGGCTGAGAGTTAACATGATGCAGCAACTTTGAGAACAACTTGGAAAAGTTTTGAGGGAGGGACTACGGGGCTTAGCATGAGTATGGAAGTTTCAGTAATGCCCTGGAAAACCAGAGGGAGGGAGGGCTGAGTGCTAAACATGACACGGCAGCTTTGGAGTTCTAAAGTTGGATCAGACAAGAGGTGGAGCCGACTAAACATGACTGTATACATTTCTGAAGCGAGAGAGAGGAAGTGTCAAAATAGTGACTCATGTTAGAGAGGAAACAATACACCAACAGTTTTCAGTTAATCAGAAACATGAACAAGTTTAACCATGTTCCTAGACCACTGTTAACTCTGTCAATGTTCACATGAAAAGAATATGTCAGCAGAACAAGAGGCAATACTGAGAAAGTAGAGCAGATATGAGCAGTGTTGAGTCAGGCAGCAGAAGCTGCTGCTATGAATTTCTCCATTAAAAAAAACACTGTTGGAATTAAAGTTACACCGATTGATGAAAACCACTTGGATTCATATTATTTTTGTAAATAATGTTACTACCATAACAACTAATCAAGCCAACAATTCAGCTTTTTCAACAATCACAATCAGTGCAGTATGCATCATTAAGATCATTAAGACAGACTATGGTTTACACAAAAGCATATCTACATACTTTTGGTCATAAAGTATAATTAGCCTAGGGCTAGGCTCACATGAAATCATTTTATTTGAAATTAATTTATATGTAGAAATGAGTTATGTCTACTGAAGCCTTACTGTAAAATAGTGTAGGAAACATAATCGTATTCTTGAGCACAACCAAGCAAACAAATATCAAAAACATTTCGAGAGGATCATTTTATGTAAAAACTAACGAACTGCATGCGCACGTGCTTCTGCTCAGCCAGCTGCAGGTCATCTGATAAATCAGTTCATTCACTCCAGTCTTAACATGAATCAGCAGAGACGAGAGAGAGAGAGAGAGAGAGAGAGAGAGAGAGAGAGAGAGAGAGAGAGAGAGAGAGAGAGAGAGAGAGAACTAAACGTGATTCAGCAACTTTTCTTCCACTGTGTTTCAGACCAGTCGACCGAGAATAAGTTGTTTACCTAAGGCGAAAAAAGTGACCCGAATCCAAGAATTTTTTTTAAGGTTGTTAGCTACATGTTAGCTCGCTGTTCAGTCGACAAAACTGGATCACACAGAAAGGTGTCCCTGAATTAACGTTCGCGTTAACTGTCGCTGTAACCGTCGACGACAGACTTTGAACACGGCGAGACGTGACGTTACTAATTAAGTTAATTGTTAACTCACAGCCTTATCCGTTTGTTTTGATTGTAACCTAGATTAAAACGGACTCTGTCTGCTGAGCAGACAGTATCAAATGTAGCCTACTCTCTATTATTAGCCTACGCCATAACAATAAAGCCCCACGAACCGCCATTGTTGCTATAGAGTTCTACATTAGCAACACCTCCGCGGTACCAAACCAACAGGTAGGTCTACCGTTTAGTAAGTTGCTCACTATTTGCCTAGCTCCTATTTCTATTTTATTTATTTTTATTGACAACATGCAATATACAAGTAAGCAACATTAGCACACAGATCAAACCTCATACAGAAAAATATGTGATGAACATAAAGTGAGGATTTTAAGGAAATATTACATAAAATAAATAAAACAACATGTAGGCTACACCACAGGAAAATCATATTCAGTCAGAGGATTTGGAGGGGGATAAGCTCTCTAAGCAAAAAGCTTAATACTTTTTTGTTGTTTAACAAACTGAGTGACATGAGTTTAGAATTCAGTTCTATGAGAAAACATAAAAAATTAGGTAATGAATAATAATAAAAAATCTTTGAATAAAACATTTGGCATATGGTAATGAATAAACAAAAATGAATAAAAAAAAATCTTTGAATAAAACATTTGGCATATGAAATTAATCAGATAAGAGCGCCATTATCTGGACTATTATAGAAACAGGTGATATTTCTAAGGTCAAAAGAGTAGACCATAAATCTGTCCAAAGTCTTTTGGATATTTCACAATCAAATATAGTTTACAAAATGTACTGGAAGTGTCAATGTGTGTAAATTTAGCAATAAGATATCAGGGTATCATTTTGCTTACTATGGCATTACCATAGTCCTTGGTCTGACATAAATCTTAAATAAAATAGGGCCATCACAGCTTTAAAATAAAGCACATTTCATAATGAAATGGTCTCATACTCTAGCTGAATTATTTCTTAGGAGCTCATACTTTACATGAACATTTATGCTCCCTCATCCCTGACTGGTGCAGATGGATGGTGAAGCAGGCCCAGTGTGTGGAGGCAGCCAGAGAGAGAAGAAAAGGTCATGCAAAGACTTAGTGATGGATGTGGAGGAGCTGGAGGAAGCAGATTCGGATTTTGAGGAATGTAGCACCAATAAGCTTTACAAGGTGGACTCTGGGTCTGTACGGTTAGTGGTAGTTAGAGAAATTGGGTTTTTCAAAGTATGTTTCATCTGCAGCAGTTGTAATTATCGATGTGACAAATAATACATTTAATATATTCTGATATATATGTAGTCTCTTGGCATATGCTATTGATTTATTGGCATCAATACGTTCTGTTGCAATTTCAGAGGTGTATCCTTAACTGCAGATATTTGAACTCTGGACTGTTCTGCTTTGTGGCAGCCTTTTAACAGTGTATGGCTGTGTGTTTAACCCTCGTGTTGTCCTGGGATCATTTTGACCCCAAAGGAAATCTTTTGCCGTCAAAATGTTTTTTATTCATCAAATGGTCTGAAAATAATGGTAGTTGTTTAATATTATGCTCTTAATGATCAAACTAAATTTGAAGTAATTTGATTGAATTATTGAGTTTTACTGAATTTAATAACTTCTGTTGTCCTCTGGCGTCAAAAAGACCCCGCAGCACAAAGTGGTGCAATGGATCAAATTGTCAAAACATACTCGCTTGCCAAAACATCTTTGATCATGGATGTTTGATGTGTGGTGTCAAGCAATGGTTAGGACAACAATAAAAACAACAAAACAGGTCTTTTCTCACAGGTGTTGGGGCATTTCACAGTTTAGTCTGAGAGAGACAGGCAGCACAATGAGGAGGCAGAAGCTCTATACTGCACAGGAGGCTTGCCAGATATGTTTTAATATAAAATCTGAGATGGAAGAAAATTTCCAGTAAAAGGATGAAACATTAGCGCCGGGATAGCTCAGTTGGTAGAGCGGTTGGCCATATATAGAGGTTTACTCCTCAACGCAGCGGGCCCAGGTTTGACTCCGACGTTCTGCTGCATGTCATTCCCCCTCTCTCTCTGCTTTCATTTTTCATTCAAAAATCCCATCCCTCCCACTGACGGACGACGCATGTTGACAGCAGAGAGAGAGACAAGCCACCATGGTCCTACTGCATACGCAATGTCTCGAATTCATGACATAAAGTCCACTTTTGACTCGTCTTATTGGCCTTAAATTTCAAATGAAATAAAAAAAAAATGGTATCAATGTGTTTGAATTAAGTTGTCATTAAAGGTGTAATACAGAATTAATTGAATTATCCACTAAATATTATTTAAATAACCGTAAAACCAGATGGGGTCAGTTTTGACCCCAGAGGACAACAGGTGTGATTATGGGTGTGATTATGGGCTGCCATTAAAAAAAAAAAAAAAAAAAAATTCAAATGATTTAAAAAACGCATCCATTAATTTAAAAATAATTCATAGTTTCATTTTATTTTTACTCAAAAACAGGGTATACTTTTATGTAAAGGTCTATTGGCTCTAAATTCCAAAACGAAGGGAAAAATTTTTAGTAATGGGTTGAACTGAAGTAAGACTAAAGGTGTAACACAGAATTGATTGACCATTTATACTTTATGCTTTAAATAACAGTCAAACCAGGTGGGGTCACTTTTGAACCCAGAGGGCAAAAGGTGTAAGGCATTCGGGAGGACATTACGGGGGTTAAGCTCTCTATTTAACTCTGTGAAACAGACAGCTAATAAATACAGTATATGATTGATTGAATATTGATCCCTGAAATTAGGTGAAAGTATGTTTCTAGATTAGGTACTTTTTACATATTATAAAAAACTGATTGCAGATTGCAAAACTGTTATTTTTGGATGTTCATTGGAGATTCATTTTATTTTCCCATGTGTGATAATTTATTATTCACACTTTTCAGGACACAGAAGGTTTACTCAACAAGAAAAGGAAACACTCTGGTAAGGTGCTTTTAAGGTAACCGTGTGCTTTTATCATGCCTCAGCTGTGTAGATGGTGTCAGAGAAATTCTTCTAGTTCTCCTAAAAAACTAAAGAGTCAATGATGGTGTGATGAATAAAGTTTCTTTACTCATGCAGCATGGAGAGAAGATCTGGAATGATCTCTGAAGTTCTTTCAGCGTAGCTTGCCTTATGTACAGTATCAAGTTTAAAAAAAAAAAAAAAGGACAACCTCACCTGACCTCATGACAAAGGTTGATTCAGTCAGGCATTTACGACATTCAGTGTGAGGCCTTCCTGAGAACCAAGGTCATGTTATAGTACCTAGACAATTTTCTGTTAAAAGCCTTAGCCATCCCACAGCACAAAAACTCTTATCCTTCCCTCAGGACAATGACCCTTTGATTCTTGGTCTTTCAGTTGATTGTCAGCACACTTTGCCAAAATCAATTCATTGAGTACTAAAATCTAAAAATGTTCATTTCCCACAATAGCTAAAGAGGTTTTTATATTTTAACTCTCACAAATCCATCATGGCTGGATTACAGTAAATCTCAGTGGTAAATGGTGAGCAAATTGTAACTAAAACGCCATGACTGTTCATATGATGACCATAGTACAGTCCTAATACATATTAATACTAAATACATCACATTGTAGGAAATAGTGAAGCTGAGTCTGAACTTTATGGAGCAGAGTCCTCTGGCTTCCTCCCTGCTTATCCAGTCTGTGTGTCACGAGACAGATGGGAAGAAAGAGGAGAAGAAGAAGAGGTGAGAGAATATATGAGATTAAATAAATTTGACGCTGTCGGATTAAGTTTGTTTGTGGGTGTTAAGATTGTAAGAACTCATTTAAACTACCTGTCATTTGATCCCTTCTATACTTCATGATGTTTTAAACTCTCTTCCAGGATATCCAAGACAAGTTGTTGCATTCACATACTGCTACTTTCACTTCTACTCCTCATCATTTTTCTACCTTTTTGTTTCTCCCAGGCAAGTCCAAGCTCCATGTTAGAGTATTGGGTGTATCCAGATAACCAGCACAGTATGGCAGACTGTCCCATTACCAGGACTATCACCCCTCTGGCTACTCCAGTAACCCACAGGCCTTGTCCATTCATACCTGTTCCTAGTTCAGTGACAGAGGTTGCTTCTACAGTGTGCTCTGTAGTTAATCCCATGATGTCTAGCCCCATGACTGACACCTGTAGTCCCATTAGTTATATGTGTAGTCCCACCAGTTCAGCTTGGGACACTCTCAGATCTACATCCACGAGTCCTGGCTGCGCTGATCAGGATCCTGTTAGTGCTGCAGCTCACCTACACCTGTTGGGAGAATCCTTGTCCCTGATTGGACACCATCTTCAGGAGACCAATGTGAGTAGATTCAGTGTAGAAAAAAAGATTTTCATTAATTTAAGACATTATATTATGTGTAGTTAAAAATATATGGATAAAACCCCAAGGGAGCATTGAACCTTTTTTTGTCACATTTATGCATAAGGAGGAAAATGAGGAAATTACAGAAATAGTTTAAATAAGTTTAAATTTTACATGTTATGTATGGTACTGAAGGAGGTAAATGTAGTCAAAGCTATTTTGTCTCACAATTTTGAAAATTAACAACACTAATTTGTACTTAAACAGTATTTTAGAATTCAAGTTTTGACAAATGTGATTCTCTAGTTTTTGTTACATTAAAGGTGCTGTAGGTAGGATTGTGAAGATCCAGGCTTTAGCCAAAGAATTTGAACATTGATAACTTCTCAGTCCCTCCCCCGCTTTTTGTTAAAGCTCAAAAGGTCTCCTAAGCCCCTCCCCCCACAAGGGAGCATGAATGCGTGTGCATGAGCAGTGATTGACATGCAGTTAGACACCCATGATTGGCGCATCTGAACAGGGAGCTGTGGATTTTTGCAAATCGCACTACAGGCTGTAGGTGGTGCCAGAGGAGCTGGATTTTCTTTTTTTTTTAACATTACCTGCTTCAAGTAGTTCTACTCGAACATAGGGTCAGTTTCAGCAAATATGACAGAAAGTTAGTTTTATAAGTCTTACCTACTGCATCTTTAATCTGCCCAAACACTAACTGACAACAGGATCAAGAAGGACAGATTACATTTAGCATCAAGAGAACATAAAGCCTATTCACTGCATTAAGAGATGATAATTGACTTTCTTTATCTCTCTGCAGAAAATGGTGAGTATGTCGAGTAGCTTGTCTCTGCTCTTGGACTCTCTGCTGTGTGCCCTGGCTCCTCTAATCTGCCTCACTGCACAGATACCAGAGCTGAGGAGCTGCACTCAACACACACTGGTGAGAGATGCAGCCACTTATAAGCGCATACACACCACATACTTTACACTCTATTTATGTGTGCACATGAGTGAAATTATTGTTCTGCCAGTTACATGTTAAGGAGGAAACACCTATTTTTTATTCTCTTTTAAGGCCTCCACTCTGGGAAACATTGCCTATGTGATGCCCGGGTTGTGAGTCATGATGAAGACCACACTGGCAGCACACAGCACGTTCTAATATGCTGAAAGACACTATAGGTTAGTTTACACTTGAAAAATATGTCTAAAATCAATTTTGTTATAAAAGAATAATTGTTTGCACTAAAAAAAATTTTTTGTTTTATCACAAACATGCAAGTTTACTTTGATATGTCAGGTTACTGTCTTGTATTGGTTGGTTAATTAAAAGATGTGTGTAAAGATTGAACTATGTAACTTGTTTTTACTGACCAGGGGCTCATTTATAAAACTGTGCGTAGGATCCTTACTAAAAGTGTACGTACGCCCAAAAGCCAAAAATGGCGTACGTCAAAAAAAATTCAGATTTATAAAACCGTGCGTGCGCACATCTACAAGCAATGTTCCCTTTATAAATCAGATTACCCACAAGTGTGCGTATGTGAATCAGCCTCTTATCCTGCCATGTACACGCCCATTATCATGCATAAATAGTCAATGCAAAGCACCTCATGAATGCTGGTCAGTATGTTAATGACCCTGGCAGTTGTTCTTTCATTATGCCGAATCATGATGACTGGCGGGGAAAAAGCTAAAAACTTCTCAGACGCTGGTGAATTGCTGCAAATTGAATTATAAAGCTGGCCTGTTCTCACACAGTGTAGGGAAACCTGATTTATAGACTACCTATATTAATAATACCATCCAAAACGGCAGGCATTACGGCACTCGGGGACAGCTTCGATATACCAGACGTATATGATAAGATTTAACAGAACTATATATTATATCCAAACAAGCCTTAGAGCTTGAAAATGATGTATAATATTTATATGAAACACTTAGCTGTCTGCCATTTACCGCTGGAAACAGCCGGTTGCCCCCAGAGTGGCGAGGACCTGTATTTGTACCGAGATGGCACGGTTCGGTCGCGTTGCCCTCTCTACTGGACCCAATTCAGTACAGAGATCATGGTCCCTGAAGTCTCTTTTTTTTTTTTTTTTTTCTTCTGTTTCTTCCATTAGCGTAGTCCTCCTGCAGGGCCAACAGTGCCATCATGCAGCATTACGCACGGGGCTCACAGCAGTATTTATATGTTTACAACATATTGTGATTGTTAACACCTTGCCAAAATCACAGCATCAATTAGTGGTATTACTCACCCCGGGATTCAATTTGAAGACGAAAGTCTAGGCAAACACACTTTTCTTCATGCAGGTTTTGTCACAAACAGTATTAAAGTTCGGACTGATAACAAGGACATTAAGTGTGCGCGAGAGCTTAACGGCTGTATTTCCAGACTTTGACATTTGATGATATGCACAGTATTAAAGACAGATATTTAGTTATTTACACTGTGTTCTCCCATTATCCCAATGCTATCCTGTATTTCATGCAATCGGGCCGTCCCCTCTTCCTGCGCTCCGTAGTGGACTCTGTGATGGTGAGACAGCACCGATTAAACATTAATAACTTAATTTTTAAGATTTGAGTTGGATTTTACAAGGGGTTTATGGAACAAGTATCACTCAGTACAAGCGCAAATAGCACTGCTGGATTTAATCTTCATGGTAATGTGGATGATATGGAGTGAAAAAATGTTCAATACTTGAAAATATTACAAGTAATCGTTATTCCCACGTTTACTTTCTGCAGTCTGACTTCAGTTCACCACCTCACCATCTGCGTCACCAATTCCCATTGTCTCCAAAATGTGCGTACGCATGGGTCAGAGTTTGCGTGGAGGACCGCACACTCTCCCGTCAAGTTGGTTTTTTATAAATCACAACCTTTGCGTGGGAAGTGGCCACATTTATAGAGACCCCAGATACCTTCTGTCTGTGTATTTTTCTTATTGACAGTGGAGTTGATGTAACCTCACATATGTTTACTACATAGGCTTTTACTTACTGAGCCCTGAGGGTGACATGGACGTTTTTTTTTTTTTTTTTTGTAAGCGTGTACGCTTTATAAGTCACATGCGCGCTTTATTAAAGCGCACGCGCGCTTGGTTTATACTCAAATATAAAAGTTGGAGAAACTACCAATTTAGATAAGTTAATTTTAAGGAATTTAACTGAATCTTTTGGCCTTTCTGATGATAAATATGGCAGCATACAGTATACCCAGGGAACACAGAAGCTCACAGTTTATGGGCTATGTGCATCCAACCTGCAATAATGCAACATGAGCAATTAACTCATGTCAAGCTAAATATATGCTTAGAGAGTAATTTCAATTTAAGTTTTACAAATTATTTGACCACAGGTTAGCATTTAAAGCTGTAAACTCAAACATTTTCATTTAAATAAATGTCTAAGTCACTATCACTGAAGGAATTAACACAATGGTGATAAAGCCTATAGCCCACTGATGATGAAGTATTGCAATAATTATATTTGCAGTACTACAAACTGCAGTTTTTCGCCATTGTATACATGCAAACATTTTTAACTATACACATAATTCTGAAAACTTGAAGCAGACAAGACTCCAGACCATAGAAATAAAATGGATAGAAAGGCCATTCCTATTCAAATCAACGTAGCAGAATGATCAGAGCGGCAGCCATTTTTATGTGTACCGTGGACATGGCAACAGACTAACTTCTGTATAAACAGACTAGCAGCAAGTCGCGGAGGTGAGGTTTTGCAGCAACGGCCAAATGAGCAGTGGAGTAGTAACGTTAGGATGCAGAGCCAGCCAATTAGCTAATGACTGAAATATAACAACTTAATGCTTCAATTACATAAAGCACATTGCTGTCGTCAGATGAGTGACAACTTTGTTTGTCTCGTTTTGTGACATGGGGGCATGATGGAGTTAGCAACCTAGCTAACTAGCCGTCGTCCGCTGGTCGGCTTGCTGGTTCCGCTGTGCTTTCATGGTGCAAAGGTTAATTAAAAAATGAGGCAAACAGCCCGCTGACCCACTGCCGCTGGGTGAAAATGTCTCCCTAGCTCCGTTGGCCTGCTCTCCTCCCAGCAAGCTGCAACACTCTTTTCGGCCCCACTGACAACAATTGAACAAGTCTTGTTGTGTGTATACAATTGAAAAAAAACTACTACAAGATTCTTTTAACCAGAAGATGTCATGCAAGACACCCAGTTTGTAATATCTCAAATATATAAATATTGCAATACTTTCATCATTGGGCCATAGGCTCAATCAACATTGTGATTCCTCCTTCTGTGACAGATAGTGACTTAACAGACATTACTTAAAAAGCAGCTATTGTAGGCCTACTACTTTTCTGGTCTTAGTTTTTGATTCAGGACTCCTATAGAGCAGCCTGACATGATTCACTGCACAATAAACTATGTAGATCATCGGGAAACCCACTTTCTGCAGCTAGCATAGCTATCCAGCTATGTCATTGTCCTCAAATCAATAAAGACTTTCACAAACAAATGATACGTACTGTCTGCAGCAGCCTGAGGCTCTGGCCTTGCCGTTGTCCATTAATTCCTGATTATGGACACATCGTCGGGCAATGACCCTTACGTAATCGCTGTAATAATTAAACACAGAATTTTATATAGATAATACAAAACTCATATGCTCTAAATAATTGAAGCTTGAGGATTCAAAGTTTTAATACACTATGTAGTAGGATCAAACTGCAAAGTACTATTTTGGGAATGCCCATCCGTATTACACACAACCCAAGCAGAGGGAAGTTCCTTGTTGATTTACTACCGTCGTCAACTTGTCACTTCTGTCTGTGACATGCCCTCAGCCATGACAACTACAGCCTCTCAAAAATGTACAGGCATATAGTTATTAACCTTGACTATAAACACTGAAGGACAGCTTTTTTGACAGTCAACCTTGAGTTTTGACACTTCATGGGTGTGGTAGATAATGATTCCCCAAACCTGTTGTGCACGAAAAAAATAAACTTACAAGTGTGTTCATGTGTTCAAAATTGGGAGTGGTGAGACAAATGCCTTTCTGAGACTGCGGATTTCACCTACGTAGGCAGCTTTCGGTGAGATTGTCAACTGGCAGTCGCCATGTACTGAAGTTGTCTGGATGAGCGACATAATTCAGTGAACAACTACTGAACAAACGGAGCACACAGAGAAGACAATACATGAACACAGCTTAAAAGTCCTCACACGATTGAGTAAGTATGTTTGTTATTGTTTGAATTATACATCCGTTTACTAAACTAAGTACTGTACTGGTACTAGTACTAATCTGAATATTTAAGTGGGAGTTTAACTAAAGCACTAAATTGTAGATTATACAAATGGTTGTCAGTGTTATGTGAGCTTTGAATAGACACGTAGACAAGTGTCTAGCTGGACCCTTTTAGTTTAATGCCAAGTTTGAATATCCCTTTAGGGCTAAATATGTACAGTCTGTATTAAATACTGCACTAATGTGTGGTGTCTTATGTTCAGTATTTATTTTTGTGTGCATATATGAAGATATGTTTTGTGCGTTTTTTCAGTCCAAAAATAAACATCTAGGTAGAATGTAGTTGAACAGGACTGGCAAGGTGTGGCGTATCATGCACACTATGAGAAAAGGATGCAGTCAGAAAAGGAAGAAAAGTTTCAGTGAAATTAAATCTTCAGCTAAGAGCACAGCAATTATCAATTATCTTAGTTCTTGTTAACTCATGCAGGTGAGAGAATGGAGTGAATACGTAGGAGAGAAAAGTAATGCTCAGAAGAAAGTAAATATGAAGACATTGTACTTTTGGACACAAACAATTGGAATCATGCACGTCACAGATGAAATGCATCAAAAGTCATCCATTTGTTTTTAGAAGTGACTCATCCTGTCCACATATCAGATGTTACAAACTCCTACCCAACCTGTCCAAGTCTGTTTTTCCAGTTTTATTTACATGTGGTTTTATCTTCTAACAGTCAAACAAATGTATGAACACGTTCTCACAACTCACTTTTGCTTTTGGTGCATTGGTGTAGCTTCCTACCCAATAGAACCAGTACTATTTGGTACTGAATTACATCCAGGTAGTACTTTTGATCCTTTCCTCTTCTTTTTTTTTTCAGCCATGAGTGAACACTTGAAAGGGAGCTACTACGGGTCCTCTCCCCCAGAGCTGAGACTTGTTCTTTTGGGAAACATTGGATGTGGAAAGACGTCTTCAGCAGACACTATCCTGGGCCAGCTGTCCCCCATCTCTCCCAGTGCCTCCAGGAGCTGCCAGCTGCGACGGGGCATCTCTGAGGGCATCTCTGAGAGCAGGAGTGTGACTGTGGTGGAGGCGCCGAGATGGTACTGGGACGGCGTCAAGATGGAGGACAGTGTCAGGAAGGAGACAGAGAGAGCGATGACGCTGGTAGCACCAGGCCCACATGCTATTTTGCTGCTCGTGCCGGTTAACCAATTCACAGAGGTTGGTTGCCGTGCTTTTGCCATTATTTCTCATTGACTCATGCATTCATCAATTACTTTAAGTAAAAGACATGTTTTTGATTTACGTTTCTGTGTTTCCTAATATATATATATACACACACACACACACAACATCCATTCATATTTGTAGTACAAGGAGCAATATGTTGGTATAAAATGTGCATAATTTTTAACCATGTCTTTATAAATAATAAAAATAATAATAACTTATTTATATAGCGCCTTTCAAGAAACCCAAGGACACTTTACAGAATTACTGTGGCTAAGCCAAAGGATGTTGTAGGCTGTGGTGAACAGGTGGTTTTTCAGGAGTTTTTTTAAAGGTCCCTTGGCATGAAAATTTCACTTTGAGGTTTTTTAACATGGTCCCCCAGTGGCTAGAAATGGCGATAGGTGTAAACCGAGCCCTGGGTATCCTGCTCTGCCTTTGAGAAAATAAAAGCTCAGATGGGCCGATCTGGAATCTTGCTCCTTATGAGGTCATAAGGAGCAAGGTTACCTCCCCTTTCTCTGCTTTGCCCACCCAGAGAATTTGGCCCACCCATGAGAGAGAGACCTCATGGCTTTCAAATGAGCAAAATGGCAGTTGGTCAAGGCCACACCTCCACCTTTTCCCCACCCTCTCTCCTCCTCAATAGCTACAGACACAGAAATGGCATATCCTAAGGGGACTGGCTCTAGTGGCTGTAATTCTGCACCGAGGCTGAATTTGAGACTTCAGATACAGTATTAGGGGACCACTAAGGCCTATATAAAAGCATACAAAGAGCACCATTTCATGGGACCTTTTAAATATGTCCAGGGATGTAGTATTTTGGATATCTGCAGGGACGGTGTTCCAGATGGATGGGGCTGCAACACTAAAGGCTCCGTCTCCAAAGGTATGAAATCTGGTGTGGGGAATGGAGAGCAGCAAGCGTCTGAGGACAGCCGTTTTCGGGGTGGAGTGTATGGCTGGAGGAGGTCGGAGAGTTACAGTGGGGCCAGGGCATGGAGGGACTTGTAGGTGAGAAGGAGGATTTTATATGTGATGCAGGACTTAATTGGGAGCCAGTGAAGGTGGATGAGGGTTGGGGTGATACGCTGCCAGGTCTTGGTATGGGTGAGGACCCTGGCGGCAGAGTTTTGGACATACTGGAGCCTCTCTATGGTTTTGCTTGGGCTCCCAAACAGGACTCCATTGCAGTAGTCCAAACGGGAGGTTATGAAAGCATGAATGAAGGGTTCTGCCACGGAGTCGGAGAGTGATTGCCGGAGTCTGGAAGCCTGGGAAAACCCGGATGAACTTCCGGCAAATTTGGCCAAGAGCCCATTCAAGCCCATTTCCAATTTTTTCAAATCGAGGCACCAATCGCAACTGTTGAGGCGGGCTTTACACGATGATGATAGCGCAGCGACAGCAAGCAGCTTTTTGTTTACATTCAATATGATGGCCACCGAAGCGCAGCAACCCGTTGATGTTGCTGCTACGTCACCCGGATCGTTGGTCTGATTGGTTGAAGGACTATCCAATTGCGCCCAGAGGCAATTGAGCGGCGTCCGTTGGTGACGCCCCTTTGGAAATGAGCTGTGAATTAACCTTGCCCAGACCCACTCTCAGTTAAAACTGAGAAGGGTCTGGTGTCAACCAGGCTAGGAGACTGGAGATGTTTTTGAGATGAAAAAAGGCTGATTTGGTGGTGGATTTGATGGTGGAGTCCAGGATTACACCAAGGTTGCGGACCTCCGAGGATGGGCAGTTGGCGCACCCATCAACCTCCAGGATGAGATCTCCAACCTTCTGGAGCAGCGCCTTAGGGGCCATAACCAAGAGCTCTGTTTTATTGCTGTTCAGTTTGAGTAGGTTGGTTGACATCCAGGCTTTGATGTCATGCAGACAGTTGACCAGGGAAGGGGGGGGGGGACTTAGTGGATGGTTTGGTGCTGATATACAGTATTGCTGTGTATCATCAAATAACAGTTGTCAGTAAAATTCCTAATATTAGCCCTAATAATCTTTTTTTTTTTTTTCTTTTTCTTTCCCTGATGTTACCAGATGGAGAGTCATGTGCCTGCAGAGCTGGAGGAAGCGTTTGGGGGCGAGGTGCTGGATCACACCATGGTCCTGCTGACCTGTGGGGACTACTTGATGGGAAGAACAGTGGAGGTATTAGAGTTGTACACTAGATACAAATGTCAAGTCCTCTTAATTTTTGTGTTTTTAAAGTCTATACACGTTGGTACCCTGCAATTCAAATTCAGCTTTTGTATTTCATTTTTAACTGGGTTGGCCAGTCTTGTGACACACTGACACAGGAATTAAAGTAATCTTTCTAACTAGGTTAGGTTATGTAAACAAATTCAAACAACAATATATTATTTATTATTTTTACTTTGAAAAATGGAAACTGCTGCATTCTCCTTCAGACATCTTTGCAGTATTTCCTCACCATACATTGTGTCCAATTTGGACTAATCGGCTGCTGTTTTAGCAGGAGGGAGGCAACCCATTGCAAATGTAAATTGTTTCCCACAGGAATACCTGCAGAAAGAACACCCGGGCCTGAGGCAAATAATTGAGCGCTGTCGGGGGAGGTACCATGTCTTCAATAATCGTAAGCGTCAGGACAGGGAGCAGGTCTGTGAGCTGCTGGAGAAGGTGAGACGTCGGTGTAGACAACGATTAACGGCATCAAGACTAGAGTTTGCACACATTTTGCAGTGGTATTGTTAACAGCTTCTCTGTTTTCATACTGATTATGGTGGTTATCTCACAATTTAGTCAGTATGGGTGTATAGTTACAAAACCCGAATAAAGAGGTACAGCAGATTTCCTGATTTTTTTTTTTTAACCGCTTTTTAAGATCTTCAGAAAGTAAAATTATGTTTTATTGCAAACTGCAAGTGGTAGAGCTCTTTGTTTTAACTTCTTTGTCTCAGAAGGTTACTGAGCATGCAAGGCCCTGTTTCACTTTCCTACTATCACACCCAGTCGTAGTCGGACAGTTATTAATAATTAGGCTGATTACATTGCAACTTTGACTGACATGGGAATTGATTCCACAATGGAGATTAACTGCAGGACTTATAAAGTGTGACGCTGTAACTGTAAATGTAAGTATGGGGGAGATTTACTAAATATATTTTGTACATTTATTTATGTATGTATGTATCAGGTGGACAATATGGTGAAGGAAAATGGGGAATACTATGTGAAAACGGCTCAGGAGAGAGAGCTGGAGAAGCGAGTGAAAGACAGACGGAGAGAACTTATGGAAAGTTACAGAGCTCAAAAGGAGGAGAGAAGAGAGACTGTCGCTTCAACACACATCCAAAGCACAGAAACACGCAGGAGTATCGATAGAGAGGAGAACAGTGCCGCCTTGGAGAGGAGGAGGAGAGAAGGGAGGGATGAGATTGAGGGAAGTGTGAGTGTGAGCCAAAGATCTAACGGGCTTCATTCAACGCCAGCACCAGAGCAACAGTCCTATTCAGAGACGCATAATGAAAGGCAGTTGAACAGGACGCCCAGTTTCAGACTAAATGCAGGTAAATGTATGCATTTTTGTACCCAATGTTGTTCTACATCACAATATCATGTAGAAAATGAATGTGAGCACAAAACAGGACTTATATTTACTGTTTTTCCTCTGTAGATGGAGCTATACTCTCACAAATGTCTGAGGTTAAATCAACTCCGAGAGTGGTCACTACTTGTGAGTCACAGGTCCACTGTCTCGTATTATGTCACTAAAAAGTGCACTCCTATGATATAAGATGTTTGAAAATAATTGTCATTTTAAAATGTTCCATATTTAACTCCAAATTTCACCTGATTGTTTTCAGTTCATCAAAGATTGAACAGCTTTGAAGAGAGATCCCCTGAGGCGTCTCCGACTTCCTCTCCTCATTCGCCAGTCATCCTCTCTTCCCCGTCCTCACCAACCTTTGCCTCCTCTCCGTCCTCATTTCCCTCATCCTCCACTCCCTCCTCATTCCCCTCATCCTCCTCTCCCTCCTCTTTCCCCTCATCTTCCTCTCCCTCCTCATTGCCCTCCTACTCCTCTCCCTCCTCATTCCCCTCATCCTCCGTATCTTCTTCTTCATCATCTCCGGAGCTGCGTCTGGTGCTGCTTGGGCGATCTGGAGCAGGGAAGAGTGCAGCTGGTAACATCATACTGGGGCAGGAGGAGTTTGAGTCACGCCCGGACAGCCTCACTGCGATCACTCAGGAATGTGAGAAAAAAAAAGCACTGGTTGACGGAAGACGGGTAAGTTATTAAGATGTCATTTGCTTTCATGTTTTCATTTTTCTTTCACTGATGTGCCATTGCCAACCCCCCCCAAAATCTAATCTTTGACACTCTCGTCTTGTTTTCCATCATAAAACAATTAAATCATGCGGATTTCCCAAGAATCAACTCTTCATATTGCTGCATATTTCTCCTTTTTCACCTGCAGGTGGCGGTGGTGGATACCCCAGACTGGTTCAGTTCAGAACAAACTCCAGATGAGGTGCGAGCTCAGATCTCCTCCTGTGTTGCTTTAACCAGTCCCGGTCCACACGCCTTCCTCCTGTGCGTCCCCTTAGACCAGCCTGCAAAGACCGAGCTGCACGCTCTCGGGGTCCTCGAGGCAGTTTTTGGCCCAGAAGCGGTCCAGAGACACACTGTGCTCCTCTTTACTTATGCAGATAAACTGAAAAAGAGCGGGAAGGCAGGAAATGACAGTGTGGAGGCATACATTGCTGGTCAGCGGGGGGATTTGGTAAAGCTTGTGGAGAAATGTGGTGACAGGTTTCATGTGATGGAGACGGAAGGAGGAGGAAGGGACAGAAGAAATGTGGCACGGCTGCTAGAGAAGGTGGAGCAGACAGTGAAGGAAAGTGGAGGACAGTGCTATTCCCATCCTGCTTTTCAGGAGGCGGAGAAACGAGTGAGGCAGAGACAGTTGGAGATAGCAAGGGAGAGACGGGGGGGGGAACTAGAGCAAGAAAGACTGGGCGACGTTAGACAGCTCAGCTCTGAAAGGCGGGTACTTTATCCCTACATGCAGCCTGTGGCTGAGGCAGAAGAGGAAGTGACAGAGGATGAGATTGAGAAAACAAGGGATGAGGCAGAGATGAGTGTAAGTACAATGAATATTGACAGCCTTCCTCCCATTACGCATTCCACCATGTCCCCTTCACTTCTCCGTTCCATTATGGAGAAAATGGAGTCAAGTGCAAAGATGTTACCTCAACTCCTGGCAGATGGCTCTGTGTGGGTCGGTGAGGGAGCAACGAAGGTGAAAGGTAGTCCGGTGTGGGAGACAGTCGGCAGCAAGGCACAAAATGTCCAGAAGATGGTGGTTGATAGTTCTGTATGGGAGAAGGTTGGAGCTAATGTTGGACATGTGTCCAAACTAGTAGGAGATAGAGTTCCCAAGGTAATGGTGGATGGTTCTGCATGGGTGGGATCCGGAGCAAAGTCAGCAGCAGCTAGTCCTATGTGGGAAAAAGTAGGATCTGGGGCCAAAACTGGAGCTAAGCTGATTGCTGACGGCTCTGTGCAAATTGGAGCTGGAATTTTTACCGGTGCAAAGATGGTGGTGCAAAGTCCTGTGTGGGGGAAGGTTGGCTCTGGGGCCAAAGCAGGGGCAAAAATAGTGGCGGAGAGCTCGGTGTGGGAGAAAATCGGGACTACTGCTAAACAGGTGCCCATGGTAGTCATAGTGGGCACATTGCTGGGTCTGGTGCTCGGTGTGATTTTAGGGGGTGTGATTGGCGGAGCTGTGGGGGCAGCTGCTGGATCTGTGGTAACTGAGGTGGGCAGACGGAAAATCGGCAACAAAAACACGTTAGAAAAGACAGATAAAGCTGCAAAAAATGTGGAGAGAACAGTGAACGACAGCATAGACTCTCTGGTAAAACAAGGAGAGAAAGTATTCAAAACTGAATGAAAGGCTGAAAAGATCATGCATATAAAATGTATAACAAATGCAAAAACATTTAGTTGTGAATAAGTGACATAAGAGTGTATAATTAAACAGTGGCAAATATGTATTTTAAATTTATCGCACCAGACAATCTTTAAAACACAGACACTTTTCTATTAGTGTTTCTTTGTTTGTTTGCTTCTGTCACATTGTATGAAGTTTTTTTATGTTTTTTAAAAGGGTGAATATCACTCACACTAAATTATGTTTTCACAAATATAATTTTGACAAAAAGAACTCTGCTAAACTTGGCTAAATTGATTTTGTTAATACACATGAAAAGTATTTAGGTGCTTCTCTTACTGTTTGCAAGATATGTCAAATTCTGTAAAAGTATAAATGCAATTATTTTGAATGATGATTTATTGTTATTTCATGTAAGTAGTAAATTCAGCATTAATTTAAACTTATGTAAGTCATTTAGCAAGTTATATAAGTTATATTCTATATACAGTACATGGGTCACTTAGCATTTTCACTGTGCTACTAGTACTACTAGTGCTTAATTAAAAACTATTATATAATGATTGGGTCTTTGTCTGTTTTGAGTGTCACAATGCAAATATGATGGAAAGTTTTATCATGAATTTTTAAAAATATATTTCACAATTTCACCGTTCTACACTGACTTTGTTTTTACATTTACTAAAGCTCACAACTTGCTAAGCCTCTGCATTAAAAAGCTGTATGCTCATGATCAGCATGCTAAAGCTGCTTTAGGACCAAGAACCTTCTAGCATGTCCAATCCTCACATGGGACATGCAGGTTCAGTCTGTATGTGACTGATGGAAAAGGGCTAATGGCATTTCTGTGTGCATGCGGGTGTAGCAAGAGGGGCGGAGTCAAGGACTTTATCTCTAAGTCCCAGGCTGGCCACCATCACCCTGCTTGGCCTCCTGTATCAAAAGAAGGACAGAAGGTAAACACCCCAGCAGTCTCAACCAGTATTATAAAGTTTATTTTTTCTGACCTATACGCCATTGCAATATTTAGACCTAAAAACCAAACACACAAGCTTGCACTTTACTCTAAAGGCTTAACAGGTAAATTCAGGCAGAAGCTGTGATGTTCCGTTGATTTCAATAAAGTTACTAATATTTTCACGTTGAATTAATAATTGAATTAGTAGTCTCACATTGCCCGACCAATCTCCACAGTGCTGTGGCGTAAGGTCTGGCTACACAAAAACACGCTCTGGGTTGTTGAAATTTCTTTAAACCAAAGGGCTATTTCACAAAACATAGCTAGCGGATTAAGCTGGTATTTCCCAGTTATCTTGGCTCAATTTAGCCTTGACTCGGTTTCACAAAAGCAGAGGCACCTAAATTACCATGGAGATTTATTCTATGCAGCTAGCCTGCTCCCAACCAGGCTAACAGCCAGGATGTATTAATCCTGGGGCCTTTTCTGTTCACTCAGTGGTTTTACCTTATTATTGTCAGCCTGCATTAAAATACAACAGGTGCATATTGCTGTTCAGTTAAGCACTTATTATTTAAAGTTGTGACCATTATTTTTTTAGAATTATTCATGTGACATTGTGTCATTGTTACTGTTATATTGCTGTATGAAAACTGCTGTTCTAGACACTCCTCCTTAGCCTGGCTTGGCCTTTGTGAAACGCACAACACAGATTAGACTAGGTCAAGCCTCGCTTTATCGGTTATCCTGGATTTATAAATTCTGCTTTTGTAAAATAATTGTTGGCATGATTTTATAAATCATCTTTTAATGTTAAAATACATGTGGCACGGTGAATCTTTAGGATTTACTGTGTCTGTGTATGGCTACCTTAGTGACTATATTTGCTAATAATATGTTGGTGTCATGTTAAGACATTTCAATTTTAAAAAAAAACTTTCAAAAATTAACAATACTTTTTGAGTGACTCGGAGGACCCCCTGTTGAAGATCTCTGCTTTAAACCAATCACATTGGTCTTGTGCTAAGCTCTGGATGCAGACGATGGCTCTGCAAAATGGTCTAGGAAAGGAACTTGTTTTGGTGGAACATTTGTAACCCGCAAAAGAAAACGCCTCATACAATATTAACTGAAGTTAACTGTTCACACAATACAGTAACGTGAGCTATTTAAATTAGCTGGATACATACTTAAACGTAATTTGCTTTTATAAAACTAAACTTACCAGTGTAACGCCGTGTGTATTTTGTCCGTAGCAAATCCCCGCCAATAGGTCCCAAAACGTCCCAGTTAGATATTAAATGCCGCAAACATATTCTTTGTAAATCTTTACATTAATTCTCTGAAAGAACGAAGCAGGCCTGCCTTATTGCACAATCCATATTTTCTTCAAAACTAGCTTCCTAGCTCGAAGTTTGTCATTGTTTCTCGAAGAGAATGGAGTTAGACATCCTGGAAATGAATTGATGCAATGAAAATGTGAATAGGCTTTTTTCACAGAAGAAATTTTGACTTGTCACATAAGGAAAAACATATACATATATAATAAAATTAATAGTGGCTCAATTTCATTAAGCTGCTTCAGTTTCAGGGTTGTCCCCGCTGGCTCACTGTCATGGCTTACTGGGACACTTAAATAGAACAAAGCCATTGTTATAGCAGCTAAAATTGGTATTCCTATAATAATAACGTATTAAATGACAATATGAAAACAATGTGAAATGGGTCGCTCGTAGTGATGAACTTTCAGAGAATTATCATCTGAATCTGCAGCTCCATTCGGCTTTACGGAGCTTTATATCAAGTTTAGCTCATTGTTTAGCTGTCCAGTCCGCAGCATCACTGTTTTGGTTCCCTCTCATCGCTCTCATATAGCCATTTTCAAAAAAAAAAAAAAAAAATTTATAAACTCACTGTACACTACCTGCTAAGCACCAAACAGCAGACAGACAAAGTTAGCAACTAGCTGGTGAACATAGTGGAGCATTTAGCAGCTAAAGAGACATGTTTTTTTCAGAAGTTGGTGGAGACCACAAACAAAAATTTTGGATTTAGATTCACCAGGTGACCAGAAATACAACCCAAAATGAATGATAATGTTGCTCTGTAACTGCTAGATGTGTAAAGCAACTGTTTGCCAAAGAGTTCACCATAACTTAAAGGGTGATGATATGTCAGTTTTGTGTTCACAACTTTTAATGTTATTAGTAACACCTGTGCTTTTGCTACGCTGACAAGTAAATGTCCACTGTGAAAGAAGGCCTATTCATATAGGCTTCGCAAAATTAGGCAAATTCAATTTTCAATTTCTTACATACAAGACAAACATCTTCACTTGGTGAAACAAATTTAGTTAACAATGGCTCAACTCCATCAAGTGTTCCAGTAAGCCATGACAGTGAGCCTGCATGCACAATACCACCAGTTGACCATGGAACTAGCTCATCTAAATGGAATGCAGTTGTTTTAATGTTATTAAATCCTGCCATGACAAGCCAACATTTCTGCTGTGAAAAAGGTCTATTCGTTTATCCTTTAATGCATCCCACCATGACACCAGGAAGCCTTTTGCAAGAGTGTGCCACTTTTATCTTTAATAATAATAATCTGTCATATAGTGTTAAATAACTTCCAACAACACAGCAAATCACTTGTGTTGCTGCAAAAACCCGGCTAAAACTTTAGTGTGTGCAATTGCAGAATACTGCAGTACCCCCTTAATATGTGTGTGACCCCTGCCTCTGTAATCCTCTCTGTGGTTTTATAACGGAGCAGGAGGGGACAGATCAGCCTGGCACAGCAGAGCGGGCAGAGTCAGCCATAGCAGCGTTGTGAAAGCAGCTCTTCCTGTTGTGTGGTCCCAAGACCGGGTGTAGGGCTTCCCAGAGCATCCTGGTGGCTGTATTATTTTTTTGTTTTCCCCCTCTCCCTTTCTCCCGTGCAGTGGTTGCCACCCCATATGGCTAAACACCCATCACACACTCACACACACACACACACACACACACACACACACACACACACACACACACACACACACACACACACACACACACGCACACAGCCACCACCCCTCCTCCAGGAAACTCGTTGACCGTCAATGAGACAGCACTAACTGTAGGCGTTCATGGCCACTTGATAGAGCCGAGCACGCAGGCAGAGTGAAAGCAGCACTATTGCACAGCTGCAACTTACCCCCAACTTTCCATTATGCAATATACATAAATCTTTTGCCTCTTGATTGCTTGCACACACATACAGAATGCATGTCAAAACGTGCGGTTGTGGAATTTAACTAAGTGCATTTACTCATGTAGGTCTACTGTACTTTTCTACAATTTCAAGGTATCTACTTTATGTACTTTATACTACTTTTTATGCCATTACATTGATTTGACAACATTAGTTACTAGTAACTGCAGATTCATATTATTAATTCAAAAATATAAATCAACTAATACATTATTATTAGATTAAGATATTCAACAATATATACAAAAATAATAATTTGTAAGTAAGTCAGTCAGTGATATATATATATATATCACAGTCAGTGATATATATATATCTCCTATAGGCCTATATATCATATAATCCAGTGATCTATTATTCTATATTGGATTACTGTGGCTGTGTGTTAATCATCTGAGAAGCCGTCATTGAAAATTGTTTGGGCAGGTACTTTCACAAAAAATAAATACCTGACAGGTGATTGGATGAACCATCTGTCTACCACGTCCGCCATTGTTGTTTTGAACAAACAACCGCGGCCGTCACACACCATGGTCGCACACATGTATTGTACACACCTAAACCACTCCGGTATCAGCAAATAGCTCTGCACCGGACGGCGATTGGTTTGGTTAGATGGTAATTCAGACACAAACACATTAGGCTACTTGAAGCCTGACAAGATGTATTTTCGTGTGATATGTGATCCAGAGAGTATCGCCTGATCTCGTGATTTCGCGAGAATCCAGCTGCCGTGCAAGGCAAGTTGTTAGGCTCGTTCGAGATGAACTGCGCCTCGCCTGTAAAGTAGACGATGGTGATCGATTCTGCGCAGATCTGGCTCATCTCGAACGAGCCTTATGGCTTCATTGTTAAACTAACCATTATTCATCATTCGTCATTCTGGTGAACTATAAAACCGATGGAGTTTGGCTTTCACTATTCTGCTCATACTGTATAAGGTAACAAGTTGTTGTGTTAATCTATGTAGTTAATCATGTAGACTTATCTAGGCCTACATGTTATTGTTTAAAATAAGCATTGACATTTAAGTTGGCTCTTTTATAGGCCTAACCAAGTAGCTTTGCAAAATACCTCTAACGTGATGGTTACTGTGATCATCTCACACTGAGATTTCTACTTACTGAACACTTCGAGGATACGTAAATGTTCCCTAAACACGGCAAAACTTTTGCATGTGTTGAGAAATAGTGCTGACAAAGAGCAGTCTTTGGAGCGCAATAAGAGGATGTCAAATAAGGAACAGCAAACTAAAACACACTTTATTTCTGTCCGGTACAAGTGTGTCACAATGTCAGGGAGGGACCATCGGCCCTGCTTCTCTGACATTAACATTAATAACTGCAACTTCAATTCATGAATGCATTACATGCTCTTCTTTGCAGGCACAATAAAGTATTTATATACTTTTAATAATTGTACTGGGGCAATGCAGATTATTTAATTGTACATTTCTGAGGCTGGAACAAAATAATCTGGTTTTTAAGGCTCTTGTGAGAGATTTACCATTTTATGAGTCTACAGAGGAGGAATTCAAAATCCTGAATATCTTGACTGAGAAGAGATTATTAGATTTTTATCATTAACACGTAGAAATCAAAACGGACGATCTCATTAGATTTCCAGGATCCTGTTTTGCATAATTCGTCCGTGTTGTGGATCCACATTGTTTGACATTGGAACTTTGGGACCTTACTTGGATATAAAACACGTTCAAGTCTGTTTGAATGTTCTGTGGTGTTTAAATGCCTCACTACTTTCCCCACAGCACAATTTCAGTCTTTTCCTAAAACACAGAGCACTTACCCTCAATGTTTACACATCACTGCAAAAGACAGAGATAGTTAAAACTACAATAAATTCTCCAAAATTCCATTTCACTACTTAGGAGTTGAAATGAGAATCATACTGGCTCCACAAACCCTTTTTTTGGAATCTGGCAGTGATTGTGTGTCCTGTCTTGTCAGTGTGACATTTACACCTCTTTACTTGCCGTCTTTTGGTGTCACCGCTCATCATTTGTGGCTGCCACCATCCGTATCTGACCTTTGACCTTCCCCAGAAGGCCCTGTGTCACCAAAGAGGTCTTAGCCCCAAAGTTTTCCTCACTGTCTGTGTCACCATAGCAACTGGATGTTGCTGGGGAGTTAGCCAGAGCAATGACTGAGTCAGTTGAGTCTCTGTGGACTGCAGTGGGACGTGCTGAGGATGGCGGGGTGGCGTGGGACGGAGAAGGAGTGTTGCACTGAAAAATACGGTTCCGTTTATTACTGTCCAACCCAGTGGTGCTGCGCTCGTCCTCAGCTGAGTCCTTGTTCTTGTCCTGTGCCTGGTCATTGAGCAGAGTGACCAAGAAGTTGATGTACTTTACAGCCAGACGGAGGATTTCATTCTTGCTGAGCTTCTTGTCTGGTGGGTGTGTGGGAATGAGTTTTCTCAGCTCAGAGAAAGCCCCGTTTACGTTCTGCTGTCGCCAGCGCTCGCGGCTGTTGGTGAAGACACGGCGAGCGAGTTTCTGAGGAGGGCCTGTTAGACACACATAATCACTGTCTGAGTGTGCAGGGCCTTAAAGGACATAAAAATAAGTTAATATATATATTATTATTGTCAACAAATACCATAAAAAAGCAACAATGAAATTATCCTACTATCATAATGTGTTGTGTAGCCAATGTCTGATATGTCTTATTCATCTGTGACATAGAACTCTGTTGTTCAAAAACTATTAAAACAACACTGTTGCACTGGGACATCTTCAGTCATGAGTCATCTGTACTTAAGTTTATTTTGAGTAAATTCCACATATACTGCCTTGCTGCTGTAAATACTCACTTGAGCACCACGTGTATTAATCCACTGCTGAAAATAGTCCTACAACAAATGCACTATTTACTCCTGTTTGAATAACATTTACTTAAACTACAGTGCCCTGCTATTTTAGGGAATTATTTAACCTTTCAAAAAAAAAATCTAAACATGTATCCATGACCCATTTTTTAAAACATTTATGTCTTCAGTAAGAACAACAGTGCTTGGAGCTGAAAGCCACACACAAGTTAAGGAAGTAGAAATGTATTGAGAGATAGAACTTGCTGACCATAAGGAAAATACAGATTATCTGTAACCTTTTTTACTTCTTTTTTAAACATCATACATTCAAAATTAACCTTCTCCAGGATCAGTGCAGCATTTCCATAATCAGTACAATTTCAAACATGCAAACATTCACATACAATAATTATGGCTGTATCAATATTGATGTTTCATTCTTTATTTGGTCACACAGAAACTCACAATCATTGATCTCCACCTCAAAGTGCGATGAGGGTCTTCTCTTGATCCGGCTGTTGTTGATGACACCATAGTTTCCTCCTGAAGGACCCAGGTAAGAACTATAGATAAAAACAGCAAAATGTGACATTTTTGTAACTGCATTTGCGATCAAGTGCAGCTAAATATATAAAAAAAGAATCTCTTCTTGTAAATAGAAAGAAAGGTAGAGTGGTTGGAGAAATCAAGAATATGGTGGAAGCCATTAACTGCGATGTGATTAGGTTTGTGGCGTTGATTGAGTGTGCATGCAGAGTTTTAGCCCAGTCTCATTAAGTCTGGTTAAAGTGATTCTACTTCAGGGGGATGGAATAGATCAATGCTTCCTGCTACAAACAGACCAGAGAGAAGTGAGGAGGGAATCTTATTCCCAGACCTCCATGACAGATGGTGAAACCTTAGATGTAGAAAAAAAGTCCTACTTTTTACATAGATGATGCTCCTTTGTTACAGAAAGAAACTGTGAGGAAAGTCTTTTTTGGTGTAGAGAATAGATGAACAGTAGGAGGGCTCTGATAATATCTGCAAAGGAATGCCTTTCGTCATGAGTGTAAGCTAAGAGTTGCCAACTCTACGAGCCCCAAAAAAGCTTTAAGAGATCTGTTTTGTTGTCTTTTGTCAGTTCAACGACTAAATTTAGTTGCAATTAAAAGTAGATGTTTAGTTTGGAAAGTAATATCTTCAGGTTATTGGTTGCACACAATAAAAAAACAATTCATGATGCAACTTGTATTTAGCACCCAAATGTCCTGATGAGAAAATGTAGCGTGAGAAATGTGAGGTCCCTTCATAACAGCACACATCCTGCTGTCAATTTCACATAACCGTGCAGCATAGCCACAATTAATCTCAATGGGAAGTCGTGAAATCGTAGCAGTTAAGGTTTCATATGAAACAGAAAATTGCTACCAACGAGGTGGCATCATCATCACTAGTAACATCACAGGAAAGCGTTTTTTATTTTATGGTTAAGAGTTACACATCTGTTTGCATGCCTGCTGAAAAGGAGGTGCATGAGCACGTGCCATGTGTTATATTTGATATACTATTGTATTATGTTTCATAGAGAGCTGAAGTTTTATTATATTTTCAATAATTCAGACTTTCTTACAGCATAAAATGCAAACTCCAGAATTGTTTAACTTGTCATGAAACTGCTATTCCACCAACAAGATTATTTAATCCATAGCTCATACGTTAGATAACACTGTCAGTGCTGTCTGCTAATGTTGTGGTTCCCAACCTTGGGGTTGGGACTAGGGCTGAACGATTTTGGAAAATAATGTAATTTTTTTTTTCACTAATATTGCGATTGCGATTTAAAATGCGATTCTTTTTTAAGCTTTTTGTCTTCTGTATTATTCAACAAAGACAAGCAATAAATCATTGTATAGTATGAACAACACAAGATTAGATAGATTAAACAAACTGTTCTTTCCTGGAGGCCAGGCCTGTAAGTGATGATGAAATTAGGTGATGCATGAATTTATATGAATGACATCTTTTATTTAACTACTTCAATCACAGTAGTATATTGAGCACTGACCAAGCCTGGTGGAAACATTCATATGAAAGTCAGAACAAATAACACAAATTAAAGTGCAAATTCCCTAAATATAAAAACAAATATGTGGCTTTAACGTATTTAGATTATTATTTACTGTAATAAACATATGTAAACATGTGGATTGCACTTTTTAAACGCTGTCTTTGAACTTCACTAGACAGTTAATTAAGTAAAAATATAGTATATATTACTGATCTCCAGTCAGTAAAAAAACATAATGCAGAAAATAAAAGAAGAGAAATATCTGCCTGTACCTGTTTGAAAATATTTAGGTAACTCAAAGTTAAATGTACAACAGGTCAAGGTACGGCATAGCGTCCAAGTTGATGCTTTCTCTGCAGAGTGCAGACTGCTTTGCTCTCGCGAGTCATGTGACCAAATTGCAGCCTTTGCGATTAGGAAATCATGTTTTAACATATCGCGATATTATTGCAAATGCGATTAATCGTTCAGCCCTAGTCGGGACCCCTCAAAGGGGTTGCAAGATTGAGAAGTAGCATGATGATTAACCAATAAGAAAGATGTAAAAACACAAAAGTACATTGATTTCACCTTGCTTCACTTTTCACCAACCTTTTTTTTCTTGTGGAATAGAAATATTTGCTTCTTTAGGACCCAAAAATTATTAAACTGAAACAATCTGAGAAAGGAGGAAATCACTCTGCTTAGCACTCACTGAAGAAGGTCTATATAAGCCAGATCTCACCTGGTGAAGAAGGGGTGTGCAGACAGGTACTGCTGAGGCAACAGGGGTCCTGGGGAGGAAGCTGAATGGCCCCCAGAAGCTCCAGGGCTGGCCACAGGCAAACAGGCCAGCTGACTGCGGCGAAGGTCCCCATGGGGCCCATGTAGGAGACTGGGAATTGGGTGGAGGGCAGTCAAAGGGGTATTAGGGAGCGGGAGAGGGGGTTTGCTGTGACCGAGGCTGATGACTGGAATGTGTGGAGGAAGAGGAGAGGATGATGAAGACAAAGGGAAGGATCTGGTGGAGGTTGGAGGTGGTAAAGTACACAAGGAGGTCTTTGCTGGCGCCGGGAGGAGTGGAGGTGGAGAGGAAAGAGTTGGGGACCCCTTGGCAGAAGCAGAAGGGGCTGTGGTGCACTTTGGTCCTCCTCGCTTCTCCTCTTCCTCCTCCTCGGTCTCCATGACGATGGGCTCAGGTGCAGTAGCTGTCCCTACGTTGTGACTGGTTAACACCGTCGCCGTGGCAATGGGGGACTGAATCGAGTCAACAGAGGGGACATCCGTGTGTCCCTTGTGCCCTGTCTTGTTAGCAGGACACAGGCTGCTGATAGCGTACGAGGATGCTAAAGGCCTGTTTTGGAGTGGACTGTGCTGCTCTACGGAGGCACAGGATGGGGAGGAAGAGGAGGAGGAGGAGGAGGAAGAGGAGGAGGAGGAGGGGCGAGGTAGGTTTGGGGGTGAGGTAGGTGGGCCAGTGGGGTTTAGCTTCTCCATCATGGTAGGAAAGACTCAGTAGTTCCAAAATTTAGTTCCTCCCGGCTGCTCAGTGTATGCGGTGAGAGTGTGTCAGTGTGTCTATATATATATATATATATATATATGTGTGAGAATAAGTAACATATTCATGTGTACCACCTGCAGCTTGTCCTACAGAGCCCTTTAAACCTCTCCTAACCAAGTCTTTTACTTATACGTCTTTATTTCCTCTTCATTTGTTCTGCTTTCTTGCAAATTATGCAATAGTTTGCTGCTCTACCTCACTTGAAATGTGTATTTTCCTCTGGCCAACCTGCAACCCATCAGTTGTTCTTATCTTTGCCAGGGTCAGTATGTGTATCTTCTGTCTGTCAGTTCAGATTACATTTGCCTCAGATTGAGCTATAGCTGTCCTCTGATCCAGCCTTATTACCCATCATTCCCGCCTCTGCTGGCTGTGAGTGTGAGTAAACGTGAGCCTGTATTCATTCCCTCACTTCAACATTACAGAGGGTGCCAATGAAACAAATGTTCAGTCTTTGCAGTCTTTAATGGAGTAGCCCTCCTGTGGTATCGTCTCTGGGTGCAGCGTGGAGCCAGGGTGGTTGTTGCGGTCTGATCTGGAGTGGATTTCTCCCACAGTACATCCTGAGCAGCAGATTCTAGGTTTTGAAAAAGTCTCTAGTGGCTGTTCTTTATGAGTCTGTCCGTCTATCTGTCTGTGTGTATTTTGAGGATGTGAGTCAAAATCCGTTTAAGCATTCAAAACGTCCCAGACCCCTGAAGATTGGATTGATATCAAAAGAGTCTGTTGAACAAAATAAAAAACACACTCAGGATATATATTTGGTGTATATATAGATATAAAAATGTTCTAAAAAGTCATAATTTGCAAATAAGCACCACAGGAGCTTGTACTAAAATGTAAGGAGTAGTTGTTGGTTCCCTCAGTGGAAGCTGGTCTACAGTTTAAAATCTGAATTTGATTCATAATTTACAGATTCATCACATACTACTGCCCTGAGGTGATGTTAAAATGCTGGATATCAAGTTAATTCACTGTTCTCTATTTCTTCAAGGAAGGAGACGTTTGGTTTTACTCTGCGCTGCCATGCGTTACACTCTTATGATTTCTCAGGTTTTGCAATCGCAAGTGTTCCTGTTTTGTCTTTTCTAGTGGTCATGACTTTATTTTGGTCAGTTCCCTCTTTCACAATGATGTGCGGACAACACTTGCAGGTAGTTTTTTTATCATTTAATTTGCAGCAGTGTTGTATTTACTTACATATAAATTGAATGCATAGAGAAGCAACACAGACAGAAAGTTACAGATGAATATTTAAAAGGCCTCGGTTGTACATGGCTATTTTTGATGAAGACATAATGATTTGCACGTTTTTTTTTTAAAAATAATTTATTTTGCTGTTGTGGCCAAGAAACACAGCGACTATCACTACTCATATACTTTTTTTGAAGTATAGATAATATAGCATTTGACTTTTGGTCAAGCCTGTATTCTCTGGCACATTTCTGCACGAGTTAATAATAAACCTTTATGCTACCAATATTTCTTTGCTCTAGATTTTTATATATGTCCAATATTTGTGTTTTCTTTCTGTTTAATCAATTTATATGTTATTGCCTTATATTTACTGTCACCAGTAGACTGGTTAAGAAATATATATATATATATATATATATATTTCAGCTTTTAAGAAAACTATTTGTATTGTATTCAATAGAGTAAATGGCCATCAAAAAGCATCTGACGTGGTGGGATATTACATTTTTATCTTCATCTATTTACCACTAGATAACCATTTTATTATCAGTTTTCCAATTTTTTTTTTTTTTACTAAAGTACACACTGTATGACGTATCACATATGACAAACTCCAAACAGATGCTATTTTGTTATTATTTATATTATATATTTATACATACATATTTTTTTATAATTGTTGAGGCTGCAAACCATTCATGCACTACAGGCCGCATACAAATAAAATAAACATAAGTACTTACAGATACATTATGATATCCAGTGTGGCTCGTCTGTCTGTCATGCAAAATCCGTTCAAGTGATCTGTAAACGCACATGTTGTATCTCCTCAGTGTTTAACGCCCTCCTCCTCCTCCTCCTCTTCCTCCTCCTCCTCCAGCAGCCTGTCACTGTCTGTCTGTCAATGTCTAAGGTCAAAACTGACACCGCTCAAAACACTTCTCGTATTCTGTGAATCCCTTTAAAAGCTAATAACTAGATATATTTATAAAAGTCCCAAATATTCACAAAGAGATGAAGTCAGAATTAGACCGTCCAAATGTACGTATTTGTTTTTCGTTGTGAAGTTGCTCCTTTGAACGAAGACACACTCAAAGCATGCCGTCCCTTGTCCATATGTCATTCTCACCTCTCTCTCTCTCTCTCTCTCTCTCTCTCTCGCTCTCTCTTTCACTGTCCTGTCTATCCTTCTTTCTCCCACTCTCTTGGCCAAGAAGACACAATGCTCTAGCTGGTTGCCAGGCGGAGAACTCTGGTACTGGCAAGTGTGAGGTGGGAGGGGAGAGAGAGAGAGAGAGAGAGAGAGAGACAAGGGGGAGAGAGGGAACCATGTTGCAAGGAGAGTTTTCCGCTCCCTGCTGGACAAGAGGATGTGCTAGTACAATATGGTGGCTCCTGATAAGAGCCTCAAAGCTGCCTGTGGCCTGTAGATAAGGAACCTCCACCACCCCTCCTCCCCCTCCACCACCAATACCAACACACACACACACACACACACACACACACACACACACACACACACACTAGACTGGTCAGTCCTAGACTTTGAAGGCATCTTGACTGTTTCCAAGAAAATATCAATATAATAAATAGACAATAGTGTACTGTACACACAAGCACATGCTTCTTCATACACACATACGTATATGGTGGATGTTCATACATAGACAATGCCAAAGAGGCCCTTGGGGAATCAGTAGATAAATATCTTAAACAGTCTGCTATTAATGGTAATTTTTAAATCTTGATTGTTCGATTTGAATCTCATGAGGATCGTATAATTTGTCTTTGTAGCAGCATTATAAAAACACATGTTCTTTTATTCTGGATTATTTGAGACAAATTGATTTAATAAAGGAGGTGAGCAGAGATGAAATACAAATGAGAGATGAGGAGCAACTATTCCTGAATAGAGCTTTTCTTTTATTATAGTTGATTGTCTTATCCTGGTTCGTGTGTGTGTGTGTGTGTGTGTGTGTGTGTGTGTGTGTGTGTGTGTGTGTGTGTGTGTGTGTGTGTGTGTGTGTGTGTGTGTGTGTGTGTGTGTGTGTGTGTAACAGCATGGTACAAACACAAAAGATCTCTATTCATTGGAGATTTTGGGCAGGGGCTTTTCTGTTATGACATCAGAGCACACCTGTGTCACTGATCTATGTCGCGTCATCATGGTAACTTTCCTCTCCAAGAGCTCCCAAACTTCCTTCCTAAATTTATCTTTCACTCTCTCTCTTTATCTCTCTCTCTCTCAACCTCAGGGTCAGCACCTCTTTTACATTCCATCAGTCATTTCCTTCTTAGACAGACTGAAACACTAACATTATAAAGGCTTTACAGTTACGTGAACTTCAAGGTCCTGGGAAAGAAAGAAAAAAAGATCTGTCATCGCCTTCATCATCATTATTATCATCATCATTGTGATTTGTTTTCGTTTTAGTCATAATGATCATCGTCATTGTCAACAATAACTGCACTGTGGTCTGAATATGCTGAAATAATAATAGTACAATCCGAGTTCAGACAGAGTCATCTATCGGTCTGTCACACTCTTTTGCGTCTGGCAGCTGTGGTTCCAGTTGATCGCACTCTGTGTTCCAGAATTAAGTTGCAGTGGCACCGCTGTGCCTGCAGATGCTGCATGAATTTGCCTGTGACATATAAAAAGCTACACCAAGGGACAGAGACAAATCCTTTGGGATTAACTTTTTCTGTGCTTTATATGGTACTGTTAAAAGTAATATAATTCAATATTGTAACATTGCTGTTTTGTCAGTGCGTTTGTGGTTCTTTTAAAGGTGTTTCTGCATCTGGCTTTTTGGGGTTCATTCAAAATATAACTTTAATAAAAAATGCTTTAAAATGCCTTTTGCTTTTTTTTCAGTGATTGTTTATAATTGTTTGTGGCTATATGTGCTTCTAGGAAATATAATAAAGAAACATAAATACATTTTCAAAGTCAAGACAAGTCTGACTTATAGCTGAGTTTGTGCTAAAAAACCATGAGGGTAAATATGGTTTATCAGATGCTAAACAAAGACAAAAAATAAATGCATAGAAACATGGCAACAATTATCCAAACTGAACCTGGACCCCAAAAACATTTCAGAATGCAGTTTTAGTTGCAAAAGCCTCTTAATGTCTTTAACTTTGTCGAGATAAAACAAATCAGTGAACATTGTGGGCTCCCTCCCCCCCACCCCCTTACTGTAAAAGCCTGATTTCTCAGACTCTCGTTCACACTCTCATTTACGGCTCAGTGTGAACACCCAAACTGTAAACAGGGAATAATAATAGAAGTAAGCGATAACAGACAGCTTCCGCTTTTCCCTTGAGTGAGGAAGAAATCAAGAGGGGATTGTTTTAATCTTAAAACCTCGCTATCACGCCCTCCTCCTGGCTACCTCAAAATACCTAGCTTGATAAATGGAGTATCGATGGAGGAGACATTGTGAATGAGTAAAGTGTGTGTGTGTGTGTGTGTGTGTTTTTATGTGTGAAAGCAAGGGTCAGGCTATTTGTTAAAATACCCTTGAGACTTATCGTAAAAATAAATGTAAAGGTTCTGTCGCTCTGTGTGTGTGTGTGTGTGTGTGTGTGTGTGTGTGTGTGTGTGTGTGTGTGTGTGTGTGTTCACCAGCAGAAACAACATTGATCTTCTTGCTGGGCCAGTAAGCATGTGTGGGTGAGGAGTGGAAACTGAAAAGCTTGTGGCCTATTCATTGTTGAAAGAAAATACCAGCTATTAAATTGCAGTCCAGGAACCAAAATATAATACTAACTGATACAGTGTTTCCCACAGGTTAAAAATGTACTTGTGGTAGTGGGTAGTGCAGGATGTGATGGCGCGGCACGTGATGGCTGGTTTCAGTAATAAACTAGTCAAACAAAGGTTTATGAACTATTTATTAAAAACAATTACTACATAACATTAACAGATAATTCAGAAAGAAATACCTATTTACATATTAAACAAATTAAACTAAAAGATGATATAGATACAAATGAAGTGCAGCCATGATGTGCTTTGTCAATTAAATCTGGTTGGTTTGTCAAAGGTTATGGTTCAGCAGATAAAATACCTGATTACCCGGAGCCAAAATTGTTATATTAACAACCTTAATACTATACTATGAGTTAAGTATATCCGTTTTATTTGGGTTCGAGTCCATAAATACAGTAAGTGGTTACGGGCACAGAGAAAATGCTTGGTTAGTGGTTAGCAACGATTAGCTCCAGTTAGCTCCATTATAAAGATATAGAGTGGAGGAGACTGCTGCAGAGAGGGTGAACAACCAGACTCTGATAAATGATGTTCGGGGAGCTTTCACAGCGGTGGGGCCGCGGCATTTCTATGGTTTATTAGTACAGTAAATCCCACAGCAAGACCACCAGCAGCATGCTACTGCTAGCTAGCCTCTGAGCTGTGCCTGTTGACGCTGTGTCATGCACGCAGTGCGAGACTTGACGAGGGGGAGGGGCTGGAGGCCACCGGTCTGTGTGCGCTGTAAAAAACAACAACATGTTGATTGGAAAAGAAAATGTAATTTGGATTGCCTGGGCGGTTCTCAATCTACCTGGGCAGGCCGCCCAAGTACAGTGCTCATGCACACACATTCATTCTCCCTTGTGGGGGGGAGGGATGTAGGAGACAGGTTTGGGCTTTAGCAGAAAGGGGGGAGGGACTGATAAGTTGTAAAATTTTTGGCTAAGTCCCGGATCTTCACAATCCTACCTACAGCACCTTTGTAGATGTAGGAATATAGTGTGCCCATTTTGATGTCAGCAGTTAGAGAGAAAAAAACTCTTACATGAAAGAAATCTTACATGAATGCTTGGTTAATTATTTTGTCTCATTTTGATGTTTGCTCTCTGTTTAGCTTACCCTATACTTACCTGAGCAGGTGGTAGGTTCCATTTAGGTGGGGGCCTAAAGGAAGGAAGGAGGTAGCAGCTTGTTGTGAGGCTGCAGCTTTATTAGTTTCTGTTCATTTAGCTTCTGTTTAATTTAGTTCCCGGGTTACATGTTTGCCTTTGTTTCAGTAAACCTTTTGTAAGTAAATGCCACGTTTTTGCATTTACTCCTGCTTATCAACCAGAGGCTCGGGAGCAGGTTATGTTGGAGATTAGAGATCAACCGGTGTAAAAGCCCCGCCTATTGACCAATCAATACTCGATTGATAACAGCATCACCGTTCTTAGAAGATCCGGTGGAGCTCGGTGCGCAGAGAGAGAGAGGTGCGCTAAGAAAAGTTAAAACATGTAGAGACCGACAACCCCCGATGGGTATTTTTTATGAAAGATATAGATTTTCAGCGGAGGGAATTACATACAGGCTATTTGTTGGCTTATTGAGCCGTGTGTTGCCAATGCACACATCGTTTTGAATTATGTTTTTATATATTTTATTTGCTCTCGCTGTTGCTTATCACTGGCAGGGTTGCAACTGAAATAATAGGCTAAAGCAACGACACTTTATGGAAAGCACAAGCGTAATTATGTTCAGATCTAGTGCCTGACTGATGGGGAAGTGATACCCTATTGATAAGCGTTGTGATTTACGCATAACAGCGTCAGCTTTTTTGCCAGCTTTCCTTCCTGTTTTAGGAAGCAGGGACTGTATTGCATTTTGCCTGTAAAACCGTGTCTGTGTTCTTCATATTTATGTAGAATTATAGTTTGCTGTTGTTATGTAAAGTATACGGCTCTGGTAGATGTTTGCAATTGGTCATGCTGTGCAAACGTCGCCTCTTTTATGTGAACACGCATGCCGCTAGATTGGAAAACCCTGGGTTGATTGAACTAGTTGTTAACCACCGTCGTGACACAGGTTATGCGGGACCGCGGTGGTTAGGTTTGGTGAAGCCGGGTAACTGAAATAAATCCAGGGCATGTTGATCTTGCTTCGTAGTACAGGCCTCTGGTTCTTCAACATCCCTTTTAAATTTGTGTGTGTGTGTGTGTGTGTATATATATATATATATATATATATATATATATATATATATATACACACATATGTATGTATATATATATATATATATATATATATATATATATATATATATATATATATATATATATATTATTACATGGAGTGCAAGTGCTACAAGTGGCCACTGTGACAACATTTTTTTGAATTTTGAATTAATCTTTTCTATAACACCAATATTTTTCATCCCTTCACAAAATTTAGTGTGAACTTGGAGTCATAAAAGTCGTATGAACACACACACACACACACACACACACACACAAACACACTCCCCTAAGTGGGCTCCATGGCCACGTTTCCTCCACGTCATGTAAACACTATTGTGTGCCGGGCGATACGGATCACTGGCACATAATTGTTTAAGGCAATATTCACAGTGCATTTCATGGAGAAAGTGACAAACAATGCTGCGAGCGCTGGCCGGGACAGACGCTCTCTCTCCTCCTCTGCTGCGACAGATGTCGACTCTATTTATTTTTCCTTATTGTCCTGGAGACCGGCCATCTAACTACAGAGAACGAAAACAAGATTTTGAGTTAAAGGTCCCATGGCATGAAAATTTCACTTTATGAGGTTTTTTAACATTAATATGCATTCCCCCAGCCTGCCTATGGTCCCCCAGTGGCTAGAAATGGCGATAGGTGTAAACCGAGCCCTGGGTATCCTGCTCTGCCTTTGAGAAAATGAAAGCTCAGATGGGCCGATCTGGAATCTTGCTCCTTATGAGGTCATAAGGAGCAAGGTTACCTCCCCTTTCTGTGCTTTGCCTGCCCAGAGAATTTGGCCCACCCATGAGAGAGAGACAGCATGGCTTTCAAACGAGCAAAGTGGCAGTTGGTCAAGGCACACCCCCAACCTCCACCTTGCCCCCCCCTCTCTCCTCCTCAATAGCTACAGACACAGAAATGGCATATCCTAAGGGAAGCTCATTGTGGGACTGGCTCTAGTGGCTTTAATTCTGCACCAAGGCTGAATTTTGGGAAAGAGACTTCAGATACACTATTAGGGGACCCCTAATGTCTATATAAAAGCATCCAAAGAGCACCATGTCATGGGACCTTTAATGTGGGAGATTTAGGACAAAACATGAGGATTGGTTTTACACCGTTGGCCTAGCATCTGATCCTGCATACTTTCATTAACATGACAGAGACCTGATCCACCTCATCAGGACAGCAGGTGTTTGACTAAATTAGAGGTGGCAAAAGGAGCACATTGCAATATTATTGACACTATACAATTAGCAAAGAGATTTATTTTTAAATGTTCTGTAAGATATTAAAATAGTAGATCAAAGTGTTGTATATAAAAAAATTAAAACCAAGGTTAGTTAATTAATTAAGAAAAAATGTATCATATGTTCAAATAAATAAACAAAAGGTGAGTGTAAAACATCAGTGGAGGTGCAGTACTGCAGCATTCACACCAAAAACATGAGCAAATTGATTTTATTTGTAGAGCTGGTGAAAGTGGAGTACACAATTTGGACTAAAACATTGTTTATAGCCTGAAATGTTTTAAAAAGAAAAAGTTATATTGATGAACAATCTGCATACTTATGCATTAGTTCAAATCAATTATCACAAATTTAGTACTCCACCAATTTAACATTTTACTCCTATAACATGGTTGGATTTAATGTATGGTGGACAGTTTAAAAAAAGAACAAAATATATAATTTTTATTTCACAAATTCTTCTTCTTGTCATAACCTGGTGCCTACATTACCCACAATGCAACTCAAGTGCAGACTGTTGGGAGATTGAGGTGTGTTATGCTAGTAGCAGCTAATGTTGCCTCGAGCTGCTGGCCTCAAGCAGAGATCAGGAGCCGCTACAGGGGTCTGGTAAACTCACTTCTTTATAACTTCACGCCAATAATAGATTTTTTTAAGTTTCTAACTTGTAGTCAACCGACGCTGACTCAACTGACCTCACTTGAGGCAATTTATCAGACTTCACACAGCTCCCTCTGGAGCCACAAAAGGCTTTACACATCTTGATTACATACTTTATGCAGTAGAACTCTCCAACACCTGTAAACAGACTTTGATCTGTAAAATTGGAGTTTCCCTTTAAGTTGAGGGAAAGCAATCATTTGTAAGTCAAGTGTATCCGCTTCATCTCGAGCAGATCAAACAAATTATTTGGCTCTTCCTCATTACTGCCCTGTAACATCAAGGCCCAAACATTGTAGATGTTTTCCAAGTAGACAGCAAGGACCTTAAAGTTCATGGAGATCCTGATTACTGTAGCAGCACCTCATATGCTGTCAGCCACATGTGGACGGTCACACATCGCTCCATTCCCAGGATGCACCTGGCCTGGGGCGAGCGGGCGGACGTGGGGGACAGCTGTTTCCTGTGCACACTTCCTGGTTCGGCAGAGCAGAGGGGGGATTGTGGTGGGGAGTGGAGGGGGCAGGCGAAGGGGTGGAACAGGCCTTTTCCAAACAGGATATATCTGCCACAGCCACAGGTGTGAGGGTACCAAGGCTCCTCATCCTCATATATATATATACATATTTTTTTTTTTTTTTTTTTTTTTTAAAGAAAACAAATACCCTACTGATTGAAGGGAGGGTTATATGATGAAGGTAAGTGGAAGAATAAGTAGATAAGGATAAGATGAAAAATATATAGAGGAGAAAGGAAGGTGGGGTAGACAGAAGCAGTATTATTTACTATTATATACAGTGGGGCTCGAAAGTTTGGGCACCCCAGGTAAAAAAATTTTTATTAACGTGCATAAAGAAGCCAAGAAAAGATGGAAAAATCTCCAAAAGGCATCAAATGACAGATTAGACATTCTTATAATATGTCAAAAAAGTTAGATTTTATTTCCATCATTTACACTTTCAAAATAAAATGGCATCTGCAAAAGTTTGGGCACCCTGCAGAGTTAATACCTTGTACTGCCCCCTTTGGCAAGTATCACAGCTTGTAAACGCTTTTTCTAGCCAGCCAAGAGTCTTTCAATTCTTGTTTGAGGTATCTTCGCCCATTCTTCCTTACAAAAGTCTTCCAGTTCTTTGAGATTTCTGGGCTGTCTGTCACGCACTGCTCTTTTAAGGTCTATCCATAGATTTTCAATTATGTTGAGGTCAGGAAATTGTGAAGGCCATGGCAAAACCTTCAGTTTACGCCTCTTGATGTAATCCACCGTGGATTTTGAGGTGTGTTTAGGATCATTATCCATTTGTAGAAGCCATCCTCTCTTTAACTTCAGTTTTTTCACAGATGGCATCAAGTTAGCGTCCAAAATTTGCTGAAATTTTATTGAATCCATTTTTCCTTCTACTCGTGAAATGTTCCCTGTGCCACTGGCTGCAATAAAACCCCAAAGCATGATTGATCCACCCCCATGCTTAACAGTTGGACAGAGATTCTTTTAATTAAATTCTGTGCCCTTTCTTCTCCAAACGTTCCATTGCTCATTCCTGCCAAAAAGTTCTATTTTAACCTTATCGGTCCACAGAACTTGTTTCCACAATGCATCAGGCTTGTCTATATGTTCATTTGCAAACTTCAAACGCAGATTTTTGTGGTGAGGACGTAGAAGAGGTTTTCTTCTGATGACTCTTCCATGAAGACCATATTTGTACAAGTATCTCTTTATAGTGGAATGGTGTACCACAACTCCAGTGTCTGCCAGATCTTTTTGGATGGATCGTACAGTCAAACGTGGGTTTTGACTTGCTTTTCTCACAATCCTGCGAGCTGTTCTGTCTGATATTTTTCTTGGTCTTCCAGATCTTGCTTTAAAGCATAATGGGTTCAATCAATAGTTTCCTTGATTGCACACATACTGTACATTGAACGTCAACAGTTGAACAGGAGCCTGAAAAGCAGCACGGCAACGTGTTTTCAAGTCAGGAGTGTAACAGTGATGATGTTTCATTGACCCTTCTGCAGTATAAGCAGCACATTACTATGTTTCTATGGCTACCAAAAAAAAAAACATAAGAAACCTGACAATTATATAAAAATGATGTATAGTGAGTGATGGTCAGTATAGGGTCAGTGAAGAAAATTAAGTTGACACAATAAATCTAAACCTTATGTACTCTCTTATTTTACTCATTTTATTTCCTATTTTTTGCTAAGTTGAGTTTCATCACTTCTCCATTACCCATTGCACATTTGCTTGTAATAATAATATTAAATGCCCAATAATAAAAATGATTGAAGGCACTGTCCATTTGAGTTGCAGAACAGGCAAAATGTGAAAACAATTTACAGCAATGAATGCTGAGATTTTGTGTGTGTGTGTATATATATATATATATATATATATATATATATATATATATATTTTTTTTTTTTTTTTTTTTTTTTTTTTTTACCCATAATTGAAAATGTGCAGAATAAAACCACTTGTGTAAATGTTCACCTATTGCTTGGGTTTTGTTCAAATTTGCACTAATAGTGCCATATCTGCCCCTACTCTTCAAACCAATATGAATTCAATTATAAAACAAGAGCCTATGGGCTTTTAAATACAAAGTTGTCACAGACACTTTTAAAAAAAAGAAGTTGTAATGCTAACATTCCACTGTGTGTGTGTGTGTGTCCAGTAAAATCACGCCCTTGGTGCGTAGAAATGCAGAAAAGAAGAGGAGACACACGCAGTCGAGAGCCTGTTACTCTCACTGGGAGGACTAGTCTGAATCAGTTGACCTCAATGCCTCAGTCTAACCTTTGGCTCTGAAGCGTCATCACCTGCGATGGATTACGTGCAGAACTTTACGAGTGCACTGCGGCTATTCAGACAGCCCAATCGCACTCACTTCCACTTCTGGCAACACAACTACAAATATTTCCATATGAGATGAGCACTGACAATAGTGTGTGTGTGTGTGTGTGTGTGTGTGTGGGGCCCTCGGGTCACGATGACACTGCACGGAACAACAGCGTATTGTGTCTTCCTCTCTCATATTTCTCATCATCAGCACTGCCGGCGTCCAAATTCCACTGGTGTGTTCACAGTGTGGCGGAGGGACTCGGCCCTGTTGTCAACCCCCATCCTGCAATAATAGGAAACACAGCATCACTTTTCCACTTTCTCCCTCACTTTTACACTCTAATTCAAAATATATGAGTTCCTGTTTGGAGCTCCCTCGCTCTGGACTTGATTGTTTTGGATTAAAGCTGCATGCAGTTTGCTTTCTTATCTAAAATGCTTTTGTTGATATAATGTGTTTTTCTGTGTATGGGTGGAGGTAGGAACACATTTGTAATGTAGAAACCACCTCTTCTCTTTTTGCACATTATACTGTATGTGCCAATGTACGAAACTCTGCCGGGTCAAAAGGAGAAATAATATCTAACTATCGGTCAGTACAGTAAGTGCCCTTGACTCATTCTGACATGTGAAGTGTGTTACTTAAATATCTCTATATATCTTTAAATACTGATGACATAACTTCTGTGTGTGGCTTTTGTGGATAATAAATGTTATTGTCTGGTTTTTGATAAAACATTAAGCTGCAAGCATATGGTTAAACTATTTGATCAACATTTTTACAAAAAATGTTTTAGGTTTTTATGAAAATGTTACAAAAACATGCATGCATGGAAGCAAAAACAGCAGGCCCATTCACACAACTTTGATGTCAAGGTATATTTGCAGTGCTAATTTTATTTCATCAAGCACATATAGCATATGTGACCATTTTGTTTCAACTACACCAAAAAAAAGTCTGTTGCCCTTTTCAGATTCCTTTGGTTCTCCACCACAGGATCTGACTTTCAAGGCCTGAATTTCAAAATCTACACTGCCCTATTTCCATACTTAATTTCTATCTAAATTGAAAGTTAGACATGGTTACATATTTACCAAAGTGCAAAGCACATAGGTTCAGTGATAGGCTAGTGTCCTCAGTGGTAGCTACAGTCCTGTTTAGACAGTCTAATCTGTCGGCTACACTGAAGCAGTTATGAGTTAAGATTCTTGCTCATGGGCACCTCAACATATGATGTAAGTTCTGCTCTTTCACTTTCCTAACTGTGCTAGTCTGGAAAGTCTAGACCAGAGAATCCACTTTTGAACAGCCTGTTAAACCTGCAGAGGTGCTTCTTTTCCTCACCCTAACCCTCTACAATAGGGGTGTGAATCTCCACTGGTCTCACGATTCAATTCGATTAGGATTATCCTGTCAACGATTTGATACGATTCAATATCCCGATGCATCATGATGCACCACCTCCTCAAATTTATTATATTTTGCTACACATGGTTTTCATCAATTCACAAATTCAAGCAGATATACAGTATGTGACCATCCATTTTTATTGCATCTGCTCTTAATAAAACACTTTCTGAATGTAGCCTGAACACAGCAGACAACAGGCAAAAACCAGAAAAGCAGCGACCGAAAAATCTGCGAGAAACATCAGTAGGCAAAAATTGATTATCGTCTGTCACTACATCGATGCAGACTCATCCACGTCCGCATTGTGATGCATCGATGCAGTGATTAATTTCAACACTTCTCTAAAAAGGACAGGTGTTTTTATTATTTTGTCTACCACATTTGTATCAATGAGGGTAGGTTAAATAACAAACACCTGTCAATATAATACAATATGGTTCAACAGCACCACAAACTGCAGCCTCCAAAATGATCATACAGTTGAATCATATCTTCTCTAAAACAGTTTCAACAAAAACTGAACATTAACCTTCATGAAGGTAGCATTTATTGTAGGACTGTTGCATCAGACTGCATTAGTCTAGCTACGTGCATCTAATAAACTGGCAAGTCAGTATATATAAAGGTGCCATTTTTGTCTAATGCGGTCAGATTTGATTGTTTTTTGTGTTTTGGTTGGCTCACCACTAGATGGCGACAAAGACTAAGTATTAAACTTGTAACTTCCAAGCTGCTGCTTGACTATTTAAAGGGACATTTTTTCAACCTTTTTTCTGTCTTTTATGGCATTCTTATCTTCACCATGAACCTTGTCATTATGTCATCTGTATTTAATAAGAAAATAAGTTGACATAAAGAGAAAAACTAAAGTCAAACCACTGTGTAAAAGTATCATTAGATGTACAGTATACGTAGGCAATAGTTAATATACAGTGACAATGTGATCAATGCACCCCATGTACCCAAAGAAAATGTTGAAAGTTGGTGGTGCTCCTTTTAATTTGGGACTCTTTCATTTTTAAAAGTTTGCATGTAAGTTAAGATCCTAAGTGTCCAGCTCTAATACCTTTAAATCAACATGGTGAAACTGAATTTTTGTCCCAGGTGGCAAAACCCTCAACTAAGCAACTTCAAATTCCCCTCTCACTCTCCGAGAGGAAAACAACAAGACACTGTTGTTTTCTGTCCATCGTTCCACAACCACATTCATTTGTGCTGTTTGTAAAAACAATTCCCAGCAATGAACACAGTGATATAGTTGTTACAATTATAAGAGTATTATTATATAATTATATAAGAGTTTGATTATCATGTTTATGTGCTATCAGAAACATATAACAGAATTAATATTTTAATAAAATTAATTAATATTATGTTTTATACACAAAACATATATTCTGTTCATTTCCATTTCTCTGCATTTTATTATTGCTTATATGTAAATGTACTGTAAGTACAGTTCTCCTTTTGTAGGCATGACGTTGTATACACACACACACACACTTGCTCGCTGCTGGTGGGCCGCCGCTGCACCGCTCAGTGCCTGGGTGGTCTGGACCAGGTGGAGGAGAGAGGGATTAACACCAGGCCTGCCTGAAGGAGGGGAGGGGGGGGAGTACAGAGGGAGAGAAAACAAGAGCTGGAGGAGGGATAGACATCTGTCCACCAGATGTGCTGTTACAACATAAGGAGGTAGTTTATGAAAAAGAAGGGAATGAAAAGGTTTTTGGTCACGAAGCTTAGTGACAATTGGATGCATTGTGACTGAAATAACATTCAGCCTCCCTCTCTTTCTTTCTCAATCACTCTCTACTTTTTCCATATGTGTGTGTTTGCTCTGGTTGTCTGTCATTTAGTTATATACATAACACACACACACACACTTTCTCTTTTCGTCTCTTCTTCCGTTCCCGGAGGAACTTCTGCAGGCTACTATTATACAGTATAAACCAGGGACGACCACCTGTCAAAACATGTCCAGTTACAGTGTGTCTGTTTTTAGGAGGGTGTTGATGAGAGGGAATGAGACGGGTTGAATTTACAGGGGAACAAAAGACTGATTTTAATATAGATTTTAGTGCTGAACATGAAATAAAGTAGAATACTTTATGTAGTACACTTCTCCACCTACAAATTCTACAAACCTGCAAAACATAAGAACTTACTTCTTTTGCATTTCACATATCGTGCGACTCGAGTGTGTGAGAAATAAAACCCTTTAATCTTAAAATAATAAAGGTCCTAGCTTTTACAGAACTTTCTGCTGAGTGATGAAAACTGAAACACTGGCAGTGAGTAGATCAATTCTATTTTGTTGTTGCTGTAAAAATAAATATCATGCAGCCATGACTACCAAGAGCAAGACAGTTAGTTATTACACACACACACACACACACACACACACACACACACACACACACTTTAATCATGTATTTACACTAAACCACCTTTGGAGACACACTATTCTACTGCAAGTGGTGCTTCCTGAACACACACACACACACACACACACACACACACACACACACACACACACTATGGCTTAGTGTCACGTCAAGTCAAGTCAACTTTATTGTCAATTCTGGAATATGTGCCAGACATATCAATTGAAAATACGTTTCTCTCCAACACGTACAAGGATAATATAAAAGATAAGTAATATATACAATTAAAAAAGATAAGTAATATGTACAATACAGTAATACATTATAAATAGTGCAAATGTAAGATATAACCAAACAGTATAGAAAACTAAAGATACACTGCATACAAATACACACACTCTGAGTCAAATCAGATCAAGTGTGTCGGCTGTACAATGCTCCACATCCAATACAAAAATGCATATTTAAAAGAAAACAAACTTTTCCCCCTGTTTTTTCTCACAACCAAAAGTCAGTATAATACATTTTACTTGTTTACAAAAATAACCTAACCACAAGATCGACTCAGACCAACAGACATGTGGTTTAGCTGGAAAAAGAAAAATATTATAGTTTAATTAATTAATTTTTTACTTATAAGGTCTTCAGCAGCTTCTTATCTTAACATTGTTTTCAAGGTCAAGAATAAACATTCACTCTCAACTTTTAAGCTGTCATGGACAAGAAGTCCTTTAAGTGCTTAGATTTCTTTCTTTAATTTGAACATTCCATTCAATTCCATGACAAACCATGGAGGAAAATGGTGAGATATGACCGAAAGCTCCAGAACAGCTACTGAGTAGACCTTGTGGTGAGAATGAACTTTCAATCTCACTTGCGTTTATTACTGTAATATGCACAGTGATATTACTGTTCTTTTTCCAGCTAAACCCCATTTTGGTCGTTGAATGTTGAATTATTGTGTTTAAACCACTAAATAGGTTAAATGAATCAAATCAAAGATTTGATTACAGCTTGCACCCGGCCTTTAGACATCTTTCTGCCCTCACCTCTGAATATTTGCAGTCGGATTTCTGCATTTGCTCAGCACACACTGCTTCTTCATCTTTTTTTCTGAGTTCCTATGCTGGATTCACTGTTTGTTCCCTCTGCAGCATGTGTGTGGTTTACAGCTGTTTACATAGCTAACACTTATTATTATACAGTCTATGAGCTAACAGTGGGTGAGCCCTGTTCAACAAGCCCTACCTCTGGGATTCAGGCCTTTCGAAGGCCTATAAACTCTGGATGAAAGCTAAGGCCAAATTAATAAAGTTTAACAGGATAAAGATGTGGCTTGTTAGACAGCACGACATTCAAATCCACCTAAATGACTATCTTTTAAATCTATATTTACAAGTTCCTGGCCATAGAACATCATATAAAGTATACAAGTTTGTGTTTGTGTGCATCCTGTTTGCATTACATATTTCACCCTTTCCATACAGTCTTTCCCTTAGCCTTCTTATTTCTCCCCGCTGGCTCAGTTAACCTCAAAGCTCACTCTCATAATGAGATATTAAGTTAAGCCAGCAAGCGTGGAAAGGCAAACACACACGGATACCTGTGGCCTCAATCCACATTCACTCCAGTGTTTGGTGTTACGTGGAACCATTAAAGGTTATTTTCGTTGATGCTCTGGTTATTGGCTGCTATTAGGTTTTTATCCCACCTGGCGCTGTAACTGTTGTTCTTTTGGAGCCGAGCTGAGAAACTTACCTTTCTCGTACAAGTTATAGAGCAATAAATGCTGAAAAGTCTTGTGTGTTTTCTTGGATTCTGAATGTAGAGGATATTACCAATATGAGTAGTGTGTGTTTGGCCTGTGTGTACACCAGAGATGGTACAGGAGATTTTTCAGATATTTTTACTTTACTATTTATTTTTGTACCAACTTTTTACTTATACTCTTTACATTTTTAACATGAATATTGGTACTTTTATACCTATTTACAAAATTGGCTCGTTACTTTAGTTTCAAATAATTTCAGTGGAATTACCATTATTTTTCGCGTCATCAATACCGAATTCAATCTAATTGGATGGGAATAGGCCGTTCTTGTTTTCGAGACCACTTAAGTTAACGACAGCCTTACTTGGTCTTGTCTCAAATCAACTTTATTTTGGGCTAATTTTAATGTTAATGTCTCAAACCTCTCAGACATAAGTTGGAGGACTCATGTTTGAATTCTCACAGAATCCCAGTTGAATTCATATCTTGCTACTCAGAATCTCCCAGTCTCCGTCACAATAATCATATATGTGATGTTTTAGGCCTACTGGCAGACATCCATTTAAAATGTAGGCAATGGCATATAAAGACCCTTTTGTCCATCTCCACTGAAGTTTCTCAGCTTGCACTCTAGTAACATTTGTGTGGTCCAGGTAGCTTTGCATAAAGAAATTGTTGTCAATCGCAAGGCTACTTTTACTTTTATACTTTAAGTAAATTTCCAAGCCTGTACTTTGTTACTTTTACTTGAGTAAAGAAGTTAAATCAGTACTTCTACTTTTACTAGAGTATTTTTTAAGACAAGTATCTGTACTTCTACTTGAGTACAGGAAGTGAGTACTTTTGCCATCTCTGGTGTACACACGTGTGTGGCTATATATCAAAGGTGCACAATGTGGTGGAAGCCTCAGACCTGGACAAAATGTCTTGAAAGGTAAACTTTTAAATCTACTTGGTACATACTTGGACACTTGGTAGCAGCAGAAACAAGTTGTGAACACAACATTGACATATCATCACTTTTTAAAGCTTTAATGCATTACTTTGTTATAATAATGAACGTCTGTTGGCCATTGCCAAATGAGTTGCTACAAATCTAATTAAGACTATCAGCTCCACACAACTCTCTCTGTCTAAGATTGTGGCGTCTGGTGACTTTCCCACGCAGAAACTTGAGTGAAGATAATTACCTCTTCTGAAGAGTGGCTACAAGTAACTGCATGGAGGAGGGGTGGGGGCATCGATCACGTAAGGCTTGTAACATGTGGACGCGCCGACAGTTTTGTTGTCATTACTTAGAATTCCTCATGGGGTGGGCAGAAACTACGCACTATAACTTTAAGTTGACATTGCAAACTTGTAGCAAAACGTCACTTATTTACACATCCAGAAGTTACGGAGCAACATTATCATTCAGTTAGAGTCATATTTCTGGCCACCTGATGAATGTCCATAATCACTCTCTTTTACCTCTGTTTTTGTCTCTATCATCTCCTAAGGGAAACATCTATCTCTTTAGCTGCTAAATGCTCCACCATGTTCATCAGCTAGTCTCTAACTGTGTCTGTCTGCTGCTTGGTATTGAGCAGTGCTCAGTGGATTTTTAGAGCTTTTTTTCACTGAAAACAGCTGCCTACTGCGGCCAAAAAAAGACGCAAAGAGAACAGTCAAAGTGAACAAAACAGTAAAGTTGCAGCTGGACAACTAAACAATGAGCTGAAAATTGCAATAAAGCCCCGTGAAACCCAGGGGAGTTGCAGATTCAGACGATGATTCTCTGTAGGTTTATCACTAACCCTTTCACATTGTCACATTATCGTTTTCCCATAGTCATTTTACACATTGTTATTTTAAAAAACATTAATTAGAGCCCCTTAAAATGAACTGCTCCTAGCAACTTCTATTGCAGCTTCCATGACAACTGTGGGAGGGATAGCCTAATGTTAGGGCAAGAAAAACAACCCCTTCTAAACAGGGCTAATATGAACACCATGATTATCAGAGGTTTCACCATATTTGCAACATGAGATTCAGTTTCACTAATCAAAACAAACACCACAGTTAGACCCAGGCAGGTCCCTCTAGGATTCATACAATTTTCTACAATATTTGAGCAACAATCATTTGTGAAACACGACACTGCCACCATTCAAGATCTAAAGACGTTTAACACAAGGATGCTATTTTTGCCACCTCCCACTTAAGGACAAAATACATGCTTTCTCCCTGTGTAATCTACAGCTTTCCATCAAAAAATTTCAAGTCTGATGTTTTTATGTAAATGCAATTTGAGAGCAGCACTTGTAGTTTTATAATTTGTTTGCTGTTAACAGACAAATGTTTGATCACTTGCTAAAGTGTTTAATTTCTTCATTTGTCATTTCATTGAAGCGTACAGCCTGACAGACAGGATCTGTCCTCTCCGCTACAGTAACACAGAGTATCCGATTTGAAGCATGTATCACTGTGGATGGAGCTGTTCGTTAGCTTTCGCACACACACACACACGTCCGTCACTAGCAGACTGAAATGAAACAGACTCCCTCACATCGTTATCCCCCTCCCATTCATCCTTCCTCGCTCAAAAACCAGGAAAGCTTGTATTTGTATGATTGGAAATCTGCTACAAATCTGGCAAACATATGTTGAGACATATTCAGCTTTCATGTCTTTCAACTGTTTGTTTTTTTATTTTTTATTAAAGAGTCTGCTTCTCTGCACATGTGCATCTTCCTTGTTTCGTATTCTTATTGTTTTTGAAGTGAATCCTAGCATTGCGTGGTTGCTGACAGTGCTCCACTTAGCGAGGCCTTCTGCCATGTGAGTGAACATTTGGGGGATTATGGTTCAAAGGGGGCTGCGCTGAGCTTGTACAGACAACTTGGGCAAGCATATTCAATTATTTCTGTTACAGTTTGGTTCCATATTGTTGTTCCCTTGTTCTGACGCCCATTAACTTGAAGTTGGCCTTTAGTTGGATCACCAATTTACTTTGAAGAACACAGACAACAGATACAGCACAGTCAGTTTATGAGACATGTAGTTAAAAAAGTGAAATATCACATTGACATAAGTATTCGTACCGTTTGCTACGACACTTGAAATTTAGCTCAGGTTCCCTCCTGTTTTCTTGTTTCTACACCTTGATTGCAGTCCAGCTGTGGTGAATGCAGTTGATTAGACATTATTAAAGGCACACACCTCTCTATATAAGGTCTCACAGCTGACAATACTTAATACTAATACTCTTAATAAGAGCACAAACCAAGCCATGAGGTTGAAGGAACTGCCTGCAGAGCTCAGAGACAGGTTGTGTCAAGGTACAGATCTAGGGAAGGCTACAAAACAAGTCAGATGTTGAGGGAGGAACCAATGTATATGGGATTAAATGAAATGAGATGAGACCTTACATGATGTGTGATACAACAAAATAAGTAATGTTGAAAAAGACAACATTGACAAATTGGACAAAGCCTGCAAGCTATTTCAGGCAGGCTGCGACACTAACATAGCCTTTTCTTTTCAATGCAATTTAATCATTTTAAATCCTTAATCACCCTTTTAATCATGGCCATATATGTAAATTGCCAGTGCTCTGCTACCTCTTTTGCTGCACATGGCATTTGGTGCTACAGCTGCCGCCCCTACTGCTGTTCCCATGGCATTTAAATCCCACCCCTATCCTAGCATCCACTTGTAGAGTCCTCCTTCTTCTGCTGTTCTGTGCTTGTACATATTCTACATTCACAAAATAATCCATTCCACGTGAGAAGGCTAGCTGAACAATAGTGATGGTGATTATTATTTTCATGGTGATGTAATGAGGATTTGTCATTCATTAACAACTTGCAACACCAGCATGATGCACAGAGACAAAATGAACAAAGAGAACAAAGCAGCTGAGAAGTTCACAAGCTTCACATATGAGCAGAGGAAAGAGCTTTTACGAGACTTGAGGCAACCAGGGTGGTCCTTAGCTGCATGCTCCGATGGGAGGCTTGTCAACACAACACAACAGCAGAAAACCTCCAAGTCATTGGACTCTTTCTAACTTCTCCAAACGGTGGCAGACACATCCAGAGCTGGCCAATTCAGAGAAAGAGTAGAGGCAAGATGGGTGGAGGAGATGGAGGAAGAGGAAGGAGATGAGTCTTCTACAAAAATAACAAAGCTGCTATTGATACTGACCTTGCTGTCTTACTTCTCCTTCCTGCTACCAACACCCCAAATTAGGTCTGGCTAGGACATCGGTATGGGAGAATTTGTTCCAATCCAAAACACTTCATAGCTGTTTGTTTTTGCTGCTTCAGATCTCCCAGTTTTGTTATAAAAAACAGTTAAAATCAGTCAGTTTGAATTTAAATTGCTCATATTATGGTTTTTGGCTTATATATCTTTTTTGTGCATGTTATAGGTTTACAAAGTGAAAAGGCCCAAAGTCCGCCCCAAAGGGACTTACCATCTCCAACAGAAAACACTGTTCACAAACTGCTCCAAACAGCTCTATTGTAGTCCAGTCTTTAATTCCGTGACGAACGTGCGTTACAAAGTAACACACGTTATAATGCTCGCCTAGCTGCTAGCGTGGCACGCCCTCATAGTCTGCTTCTGACTGGGTAGTAGTCCTTACCTAGCTACTGCACATGTGCGACTCCGAATAAAGATGGAACAGAAGTGAGATGCCTCACTCTGTAGCTAAAACAGAGCGCTCAACACACAGGGTGAAAAGAGGAGCTGCACAAAAATATGGTGTTTTTTGAAAATTAAACCATGTAAACCTATTCTGATATAACTTCTAAATACAATTATAAACCTGAAAATGAGCATAATATGAGCACTTTAATGGCAGTTGTTATGTGTATATATTTGGAAAAAATCTAAAGTAGAGATTTGTTTGATCCAAAAATATTTAAGCGTTATCAAGCCAGAGCTTATTAATGATCCCTCCAAACTCTTGTTTCCCTGGCTTGGATCTCCAGCACCTGTCAGCTCCAGTTTTTTTATGAGCACTGGAAGCAGGAGTGGATACAGAGCAGCAGGGTAGAGCAGTTTGGAGGGAGGAGAAGTTGGAGGAGGAGAGGAAAGGGGGATATTTGTGATATTTATGGGCTGCAGGGTGGCACATGGTACAGCATACAACACATTACTGTATGCACTGCTGAAGCAACAGATCTCACACAGTCCTATTTCAGAATTGATTTGATTGGTTGAGCTTTAACCCACCAGAAATTGTAAGAAAAAAAGATCACTTCCCTATTAGGCCTTTTCATGTAGCCTTTATGACCAGACATAATCTGACAAAATAAAACAGCAATTTTCATCTAATGCCAACATTGTACCAATGCAGAGAGCAGTGTGTCCTTGGTGAGTGCAGAGGTCTAATAGTGGGGCAGAGTTGTACATTTCATTTAACACAAAGTTAATTTGCAAGTTGAAGATGTATCTGCTATTCTTAAATAAAAACAGGGATGAGCTATTGCATCAAACGCAAATGGTAAAATCTCAAGGTAAAGGATGTCTCCTCTTTTTGTTTATTTATTGATTTCTGTCCTTGATTTGAATGAGGAAAGGCCTGAACAGTCACCTGCAAACTGTAACTGTACAACTGCTGAGTGTGACAGTACAGCTGGCTTAACAACATTGCCATATTGCAGGGCATGGTTTGAATGTGGAGAAGTGAGTTTCTGTGTTAGGAACTGGTCGATGTGTTGTGGGAGGTGGACAAGTGGAAATTAAAGACTGGCCTTTCCAGGAACTGAGCCACTATGACCTTATCTAAGAGTTTAGCATTCATTGCATAAGAGTAGCAATTCAAATAGCAGTGTCCAATGTGGCATATGGCCTATTGTTGAGAGTTGGTCTGAGTGAAAAAAAATTTCAAGCCGGAGTCCTGGACTCTATTTTCCTATATTTTTGTGTGTAAGTGACTGATAGGAACAACAGACTTTTGAAGTATTAAGTGTGGACGCTGTAACTACCAGCAACTGACAGGCTTAGATTATTAGTCTGACAACATTATGGAAAGGATCCCTACAGTGATAGGCCTTTTTAAAACCTTTTTAAGACCTTTCTGATTAACCAGAAACAGCTCTGTGGTCACTAGCGCTAAACCCACCAGACTCCATTCAAAAAAAGCAATACTTTTAGTGTATAGAGTCAACATATTTGTTTTTGGTAAACTATGTGTTTATTTCAACCAATACTAGAGTTGTGATAGTTGGAAACATGGAAAGACGACCCAAAATGGCTTTTCATAGTTTTATTTTGTTTTGTCAACTTTGAATGAAGTGTATTTTATGATGCTAAACTTACTTTTTATTTACATGGAGTCTGGGAACACAAACGCCATTTCACGGATGTTTTTAACAGAAAGCTCTACTTCCTTAGAATCCTTTCCATAATGTTATCAGACACTTAGAATATTAAGCTGAGCCTGTCAATGGCTGGACCAATGTCAAGATTGCTGTTCCCATCAGTCAAATAGACACCATGGAATACCCTGCAGCCATGTTACCAACTCACTCATCAGAAAAACCACTGATTTTGGACAGTTCTGCATAACCATGCAAATGTGAAATGGCAGAGGTTTTAGATGATACAAGCCGAAACTGCATCAAATTAAGTGTAGCATTAATAATAAGAACTTTATTCTTCTATTCACTGTTTTAGATTTCTTTCCTTTGATATATCTAGGAGGTGATATGTTATTTTTTAACATTCTTTCTTATACTGGATGATTTTACTCAACCATGGGCAACAAACCCTCACGTCAATATGAATTAGTGAAAGAAGAGAAAACTGTCTTTCATCCATCCATCCATCTTCGTCCGCTTATCCGGTGTCGGGTCGCGGGGGGAGCAGCTCCAGCAGGGGACCCCAAACTTCCCTTTCCCGAGCAACATTAACCAGCTCCGACTGGGGATCGAGGCGTTCCCAGGCCAGGTTGGAGATATAATCCCTCCACCTAGTCCTGGGTCTTCCCCGAGGCCTCCTCCCAGCTGGACGTGCCTGGAACACCTCCCTAGGGAGGCGCCCAGGGGGCATCCTTACCAGATGCCCGAACCACCTCAACTGGCTCCTTTCGACGCAAAGGAGCAGCGGCTCTACTCCGAGCTCCTCACGGATGAGTGAGCTTCTCACCCTATCTCTAAGGGAGACGCCAGCCACCCTCCTGAGGAAACCCATTTCAGCCGCTTGTACCCTGGATCTCGTTCTTTCGGTCATGACCCAGCCTTCATGACCATAGGTGAGGGTAGGAACGAAAACTGACCGGTAGATCGAGAGCTTTGCCTTCTGGCTAAGCTCTCTTTTCGTCACAACGGTGCGATAGATTGAATGCAATACCGCACCCGCTGCGCCCGATTCTCCGACCAATCTCCCGCTCCATTGTCCCCTCACTCGCGAACACAACCCCAAGATACTTGAACTCCTTCACTTGGGGTAAGGACTCATTCCCTACCTGGAGAAGGCATTCCATCGGTTTCCTGCTGAGAACCATGGCCTCAGATTTAGAGGTGCTGATCCTCATCCCAACCGCTTCACACTCGGTTGCGAACCGATCCAGTGAGTGCTGAAGGTCGCAGGCCGATGATGCCATCAGGACCACATCATCTGCAAAGAGCAGCGATGAGATCCCCAGCCCACCAAACTGCAACCCCTCCCCACCCCGACTACGCCTCGATATCCTGTCCATAAATACTACAAACAGGATTGGTGACAAAGCGCAGCCCTGGCGGAGGCCAACCCTCACCTGAAAAGAGTCCGACTTACTACCGAGAACCCGGACACAGCTCTCGCTTTGGTTGTACAGAGATTGGATGGCCCTGAGAAGAGACCCCTCACCCCATACTCCCGCAGCACCTCCCACAGTATCTCCCGGGGACCCGGTCATACGCCTTCTCCAAATCCACAAAACACATGTAGACCGGTTGGGCATACTCCCAGGCTCCCTCCAGGATCCTTGCGAGAGTGAAGAGCTGGTCCGTTGTTCCACGACCAGGACGGAATCCGCATTGTTCCTCCTCAACCCGAGGTTCGACTATTGGCCGAACCCTCCTTTCCAGCACCTTGGAGTAGACTTTACCAGGGAGGCTGAGAAGTGTGATACCCCTATAATTGGCACACACCCTCTGGTCCCCCTTTTAAAAAGGGGAACCACCACCCCAGTCTGCCACTCCTTTGGCACCGTCCCAGACTTCCACGCAATGTTGAAAAGGCGTGTCAACCAGGACAGCCCCTCCACACCCAGAGCCTTGAGCATTTCTGGACGGATCTCATCAATCCCCGGGGCTTTGCCACTGTGTAGTTGTTTGACTACATCAGTGACTTCCGCCTGGGAAATCGACGACAATCCCCATTATCCTCCAGCTCTGCCTCTAACATAGAGGGCGTATTAGTCGGATTCAGGAGTTCTGCAAAGTGCTCCTTCCACCGCCCTATTACCTCCTCAGTTGAGGTCAACAGTGTCCCATCCTTACTGTACACAGCTTGGATGGTTCCCCGCTTCCCCCCTCCTGAGGTGGCGAACAGTTTTCCAGAAGCACTTTGGTGCCGACCGAAAGTCCTTCTCCATGTCTTCTCCAAACTTCTCCCACACCCGCTGCTTTGCCTCTTTCACGGCAGAGGCTGCAGCCCTTCGGCCCTTCGGTACCCTGCAACTGCCTCCGAGTCCTCCGGGATAACATATCCGGAAAGACTCCTTCTTCAGTCGGACGGCTTCCCTGACCACCGTTGTCCACCACGGTGTTCGTGGGTTACCGCCCCTTGAGGCACCTAAGACCCTAAGACCACAGCTCCTCGCTGCAGCTTCAGCAATGGAAACTTTGAACATTGTCCACTCGGGTTCAATGCCCCCAGCCTCCACAGGGATGCACGAAAAGCTCCGCCCGGAGGTGTGAGTTGAAAGTCTGTTGGACAGGGGCCTCCTCCAGACGTTCCCAATTTACCCGCACTACACGTTTGGGCTTACCAGGTCTGTCCAGAGTCTTCCCCACCCTCTGACCCAACTCACCACCAGATGGTGATCGGTTGACAGCTCTGCCCCTCTCTTCACCCGAAAGTGTCCAAAACATACGGCCTCAGATCAGATGAAACGATTATGAAATCGATCATTGACCTTGGCCTAGGGTGCTCTGGTACCAGGTACACTTATGAGCATCCCTATGTTCGAACATGGTGTTCGTTATAGACAATCCATGACTAGCACAGAAGTCCAACAACAAACAACCACTCTGGTTTAGATCAGGAGGCCGTTCCTCCCAATCACGCCTCCAGGTGTCTCCATCATTGCCCACGTGTGCGTTGAAGTCCCCCAGCAGAACAATGGAGTCCCCACTGGAGCCCCATGCAGGACTCCAGTCAAGGTCTCCAAGAAGGCCGAATACTCCGAACTCCTGTTTGGTGCATATGCACAAACAACAGTCAGAGTTTTCCCCACAACCCGCAGGCGAGGGAGGCGACCCTCTCGTCCACTGGGGTAAACTCCAACACAGCGGCGCCAGCCGGGGACTTGTGAGTATCCCCACACCCGCCCGGCGCCTCACACCCTGGGCAACTCCGGAGAAGAAAAGAGTCCAACCCCTATCCAGGAGTATGGTTCCAGAACCAAGACTGTGCGTAGAGGTAAGCCCCACCAGATCTAACCGGTAGCGCTCCACCTCCCGCACCAGTTCCGGCTCCTTCCCCCACAGAGAGGTGACGTTCCACGTCCCCAGAGCCAGCGTCTGCTGCCCGGGTCTGGTCCGTCGAGGCCCCTGACCTTCACTGCCACCCATGTGGCATCGCACCCGAAACTGTCTTTAAATCCAACAAATAAGAAGTGTACAGGATTCCTGCTCTCTTCTACGACAGAGACAGAAAACTCCTTATGGCCTTTGCAGAGAAGCGGAGGACTTCAGATGATGCCAGCGGACTGGCGCTGGTCTTAAAGTCAGGAACGATCAACCAGGATGAAACCACTCATGAAGTGACAATTGAGGTAATTATCTCAAGCAACTGTTTTATTGGTACATTGTGATGATATTCTTTTCAACTTTATCCAGGCTTTGTTTTTTGTTTTTTAACATTTGAGTAATATCTTTTATAGTGGTCAGAGCCGATTTCTGAACTGGTGAAGGCACGCCTTGATGGACATCATCCGATGAACCCATGCCCGGTTTATGAGAAGTGTTGAGTAATAATTTACAATCAATATTATGATTACTATCCATTAAAATGATGGATTGTGATTTCAGATGTAACAATCAATAAAATGTATGTTGTATGATACTGTACTAACATATAATGCTTCTGATGTGTAATTTCAAAGATCCTATATTGACAAAGAGTTTATGTTGTATGTTAAATGTAAAGAATAAAACAAGAATGTAAGCATGTTCTTTATTGGTTTTCTAAATAAGGCACGGGGACTTTTGTTTGATTGAAAAAACAAAAAAACTTTTACAAAACAACAGTTAGTTCAACACCCATAATAGTCACTTCTTACAGTATAGCATTAACACCACATCCCTAGTTTATTAAAGATAAATTAGTTAAATAAAGTTTTCCTGGCTCTTGCTCCATACTTTATGAAACATGAGAGTGGTATTAATCATCTCATCTAACTCTTGGCAAAAAAAAAGAAGTGAATTAGCATACTTTCCAAAATCTCTATTAATGACAAATCAATGTGATTTCTTAGTATTTATGATGTAAAAAAAAATCCCTTCACATTAGGTTATCTTATCAGTTGAGGGAAAGTGCTGTTTTACTGATTAAAAGAAAAGTAGGAAACATCTGTTTCCTGGTCTGTTCGTTCACCTGCAAAAAGTGTTTGGATTATGATTTTCCCATTGTCCAAGAAAGACTCCTTCCTCATTCACAGAATGCACCACCCAGCCTGATATAAAAACAGAAGGCAAACTTTCATAACTCTGAAGGAGAAAGCTGCGTGTCTTCCTTTCTTATACTGGATGATTTTACTCAACAATGGACAACAAACTAGAGAAAACTGTCTTTGAACAAGAAGTGTACAGGATTCCTGCTCTCTTCTACGACAGAGACAGAAAACTCCTTATGGCCTTTGCAGAGAAGCGGAGGACTTCAGATGATACCAGCGGACTGGCGCTGGTCTTAAAGTCAGGAACGATCAACCAGGATGAAACCACTCAGGAAGTGACAATTGAGGTAATTATCTCAAGCAACTGTTTTATTGGTACATTGTGATGATATTCTTTTCAACTTTATCCAGGCTTTGTTTTTTGTTTTTTAACATTTGAGTAATATCTTTTTTAGTGGTCAGAGCCAATCTCTGAACTGGTGAAGGCACGCCTTGATGGACACCGTCCGATGAACCCATGCCCGGTTTATGAGAAGACCAGCAAAACACTTTTCCTGTTTTTCATATGTGTTGAAGGAACTGTCTCAGAGCAGCAGCAGATAGCTTCGGGCTGCAACAAGGCTCGTCTCTGCTATGTTACAACTAAAGATGCTGGCCAAAGTTGGAGTGACGTGACTGATTTGACCGAGTCACTTGATGAAATCCAACAGTGGGCCACATTTGCTGTTGGGCCAGGCCATGGTCTTCAAACAGAGGGTGGTAGATTGATTGTACCAGTTTATGCTTATGCTTCTGGCTCCTGCTTATGCTGTTGTAGCACATGTAAGCCTATTCCATATGCACTCTCCTTGTATAGTGACGATAAGGGCGATACATGGCAATTTGGAAAAATGTTACAAAATGAGTCAATTGAATGTGAAATGGCAGAGTTTTTTGATGATACAGACAACAGCTTCATCTACTGCAATGCCCGCAATAAGGGATGCTATCGAGTAGAAGCTGTCAGTAAAAATAATGGAGATGAATTTACCAAGCTGGGCAGAAATCTTGTGGAAACAGGTGGAGGCTGTCAGGGAAGTGTGGTCTCCTTTCCAGCTCAGAGTGAATCTACTAACCAAAGCCAGAGCCCAAACAAGTGGCTGCTCTTCAGCCACCCAAGCGATAAGTCCAAAAGGGTAAATCTAGGAGTGTATCTGAATACATCTCCAGGCAGCTCAAATGCATGGAGCAAACCCTACATCATTTACCGTGGACCCAGTGGTTACTCCGACCTGGCTTACATTGATGACGGTTGGTTTGCATGTCTTATGGAGTGTGGGAAGCATCGTGAAACTGAACAGATAGCCATTAAGGTTTTTGACTACAAAGACATCAAGCAGGGCATTGGAGAGTAAAAATAATTGCTTTACTTGACATGACACATTTTGTGTTCCTCATATGAAACCTGTTGTGTAATACAAGTAATACTATTCCACTGAAATGCTTTTTGACACTGCTGAATATATTTTAAGTGTTGAGTAATAATTTACAATCAATATTATGATTACTATCCATTAAAATGATGGATTGTGATTTCAGATGTAACAATCAATAAAATGTATGTTGTATGATACTGTACTAACATATAATACTTCTGATGTGTAATTTCAAAGATCCTATATTGACAAAGAGTTTATGTTTTATGTTAAATGTAAAGAATAAAACAAGAATGTAAGCATGTTCTTTATTGGTTTTCTAAATAAGGCACGGGGACTTTTGTTTGATTGAAAAAACAAAAAAACTTTTACAAAACAACAGTTAGTTCAACACCCATAATAGTCACTTCTTACAGTATAGCATTAACACCACATCCCTAGTTTATTAAAGATAAATTAGTTAAATAAAGTTTTCCTGGCTCTTGCTCCATACTTTATGAAACATGAGAGTGGTATTAATCATCTCATCTAACTCTTGGCAAAAAAAAAGAAGTGAATAAGCATACTTTCCAAAATCTCTATTAATGACAAATCAATGTGATTTCCTAGGATTCATGATGTAAAAAAGAAATCCCTTCACATTAGGTTTTCTTATCAGTCGAGGGAAAGTGCTGTTTTACTGATTAAAAGAAAAGTGGGAAACTTCTGTTTCCTGTTTTCAATGAATAAACAGGTCGGATTGGTACAACAACCATGTAACCAAGTATGACTTTACTGTGTGACAGTTGGTTTGTGTTCATTTAAATATCTGGTAATGTGGTAGAATATGCACAAAAGTGCATTATTAACTTACGGGATGAAGGCTTTAAGGTTTGCCCTGCTTTATTGCCTGATTTCTTGAAGAGGGACCCTGTAACAAAATCTAGTTTTAAAACTTGTGGTGGTGGTGGTTATAATGTACATGTATTCATGACTTTATGACGTTATTAGTCAGCTGGTAGCCAAACAACCGATGAATGAGCTACTGTTGGTGAAGCATACATGAAGCAGATAAGGTAAGGTGACCAGATTTCTGAGACTAAATCTGGGGTTCTATGTGTGGAATAGTTCCATGTCTCTTTGTAATTATGACATATATTAAAAAAAATTATGGCAAAAGATATTCCCCACAATTATGCATATGCCTATTTTTGAAAAGTAAGTGATTTACAACCAGAAGTGAGTACAACCAGCAGAACACTAATTATAATAATAATTATCATAATATTTAATGTTTTTGACAAAAAATATTCCCCAAAATTATGACTATGCATATGAATATGAATATGAATTACTAAGTGCTGTACTACAAATAGCATATTTGAGGTAAGTTTGGAGACACTACCTTATTTAATAATTTAATTAATCAATATTTTTGTTGTATCTCGCGGTGTTGTAGTTTGTAGACGGTCCCTATAAGCACTTGTCTTACTGTCGTCTCACCGCCAGCTGCTTGTAGAGATGTTATTTCTCCAGGTTGAGGGCGGCTCGTTTTGATGAAAATGAGTTTGTAGCTCGCTGTTTACCTTACTACGGTAGGAAAGATGCGTCGTTTGTGATTTAATAACCTTTCGCTGTAGAGTAATTGATCCCGGAAGTTCGAATCTGTGAATATCTTTCTAACTTTACCGAAGTTGAGCTCTGAGCAGCACTTGCTCTGGCTGTCTTTAGCCTGCGCGTGTAGGGTGTACAACTATGGACTATGAACGTCTGTTACATTCAAGCCATTGCCAAATGATTTGATACAAAGTTAATTGGGCACAGAAAATCTAGCAAAGACAATTACCTCTTCTGAAGAGTCCATAATGTTTTTTTAATCCTCTGTATCCTCTCTGGCTACTAGCAACTGCGTGGAGGAGGGGTGGGGGTGGCGCTCGATCACGGAAGGCTTGTATAATGTGGATTTGCCACTAGTTTTGTTATCATTGCTTAGAAATTCCTCATGGGGGAGACAGAAACTACGCACTACAGCTTTAATGAAATACTCCTTTGGATCCTATTGTTTTGGAGGACTTGAGCGATAAATGCACCTGTCGGTACCCAATCCGTGCTGCCTGCACGATCCGTCCTGCGCTTGCGCAAGATGTTCGTGCATGCACAGATGATAATCCTGTTGTACGAGGATTTACGATACTGCACGATCTGTTCCACGCTTCCAGCTAATTTGGCTACCGTTAGCTGAGACAGCATGTAAAAGACCCTCAAACCTGAAAATAACCATTAAAATATATAACAGCTGTTACGTCAGTTCTACTTTATTTGTGCTCATTTAAAATACAATCAATCAATATTTGTCTATTGTTATTACTGTAAAGTCTTAATTTAGCTGTAGCCTGCTTTTCCCAGTGTTTAGTTTCGAGTTAACGTTATTTTAGACTGAATCAAGCTGGCAGCTAGCGGTTAGCCGAATTAGCTGTTAGCTAAACTAGCGTTAGCTTCCTGGTGGAGGCCAACCGTTCTCTTAATACATCCATGAGGCTAACAGCAGACCGCTACAACTACGACAGATCGTGCAGTGTCGTAAATCCCATGGATGTATTAAGAGAACTCGTAAAACAGGATTATCATCTTGCGCATGCGCAGGACGGATCGTGCAGATCAGCACAGATCAGGTACCGACAATACCATTGCAGCCAGGTAGCTTTCCGATAATAGCTCTTCTTCAGGCTTCTGATTGGCCAGCATGGCTTTAAGGTTAGGGTTACATCGCCGCCTGTTGGTTTGGCATGCTCTTGACAGCATTTTTATTGTTTTTTTGCATTTTCATTTGGAGATTTTTTTAAAACAGTACTTGTGTGCAGGGAAAACACAGTTTTCACACAAAAAATGTGTATATGTGGACTAGGCCGGAAATTGATTTACTTATTTGGGAACAAAAAAGTCTATACATGTTTAAATTCTTTTAAATGTAAACTGAGATCTGGACAATAGTACAATTTGTGTTTAGAAATGTATGGTAGCATGACAACATGCTAATCTAAATGAATAAACATTCAATGCTTAAAAATTACAGTCCTTAACTTTTTGTAGCTACAGTATATGTGTACAGTACGTATGGTTCATGGGAACAGCCTAAAACGTTATACCTGTTAAATATTAGCCTGTTAGCATGCTGATTGTAGCATTTAGCTCAAAGCAGTGCTATGCCTACAGCCCCACATAGCAGCTAGTATGACTGTAGACTACTGGAAAACAGTATGTAAACTTAGTGTATTATCCAGCAAATTAACTGAATTAAAATTTAAAATAAATATTTTTATGCTTAGGTTGAGCGATAAGATATGTATTTTGTCATTTGAGTGAAATTGTCCTTTCGGTCATGTTAATAGTTTAGGTGGTACAGGGTGGGAAAGAATGAAAACAGCACAAATGCCAGGAGGAAGTTGCAGGAGAATAAAAAAAGATGAATTGAAACCAAATGTCACAGAGCCTGTAGCGGCCATGCGTTGCTCTTGATCGCCCTTTGCGTTTTGTTTGTTGACCAAGAAACTGCAGCTTGCACACAAAGACAAATTCTCAAAGATGTTGGATCAGTTAACGGGGGACTGAGGGTGAGCTGATTACGTCATATATCTGGCTCTCTGTGTTGGCCGCTGTAAGTGTCCGCTTGTTTGGAGGCTAAACACAGCTGGAGAAAATTGGACAATTTCTGCAATTGTCTCATTTTATGCTTTTGTTGTGGTCCTATTCCCCAAAGCCCTGGCTATAATCAGACTCATTTGTTCCTAGCACATCCACACCTCTGAAAGATAGTTCAGGCTCTATCAAGCAATTCTGAGCATGTCTGTTTGGATGAAAAGTTGTCAGTAGAAATAAACTGCATTGTTACCTTGACCTTATGTTCGTCATTCCCTCTCTGCGTAATGGACATGTTACACTCACTCTTGTGAACTTTTGTATTACATAATCTTTTTTAGCCAGTAAAAGAATAAATAGATGAAGAAAATGAAAAGTTAATTATGATTAAAAAAAATGCTTATAGTAAGTCTAAATGTCAATGTAGGATACTAAATTAAAATTAGCCTTTAAGAATGTAAGTGAAAAGTTTGACTTTTTAACTTTTCGTCTATATACATATATTATGAGCTCATGGGTGGCTCTGCTGTTATATGTCTCTGTCGTCTGTCCAGTCCAGGTTTTAGGGATTGGAGTGGGGTCCTCTCTTTCTTCAAATATACACACTCCGTCACATTTCCTGTCACAGGGCTCATGCTGCGGCCCACCTCATGCTTCACTGACTGACTTTAATGGGCCATACTCCATGGAGATATATGAAGATCTTTTTTTTTTTTCAAAGAGAGAAACAGGACTGTGTGCTGTAATTGAATAAAGCAAATTCGTCCCTAAGGAGTTATTTAGGTGGAAGGCATCTGTTTACAGATGAGCCACATGACACTTACACCAGCAGCTACATCCCTGGAAAGATTTCCTTTATACATTTGTTCGTCTGGGGTTGATCAAAGTAATAGTGCAAAAATTGTTCCTACGTCCTTAGCTGTGTTAATCTCCTTGCACCTCATGTTTTAATTTGTAAAATATAGAAACTTTAAGACTAAAATATACAATGGATTGCATGGTTTTATAACACATTAGATATTTCATGTAAAGTTTGAGTTTCCTCTTGTACGGAATGTTATTTTGCATTAATGGCAAGAGGACTCTGCAGGAAAGCAGATTAACAATCAAAACACTGCAGATTTGTTCTAATCTCTCATTAGCCCATGATACTGCTTCTTCTTACCAGTGTCAACATATGCTTACACCTGCTTACACACTCACCTTGTTTTACAAACTATAATCTCTTACAAACACAGATATGAACTAAATATTGTACTTTTAACTCAAGTAACTACAGCCATCGGATGGAGTTTCCTCAAACATTAACAAATAACATTTTGCATGTAAACCCATACAGCTTTATGCATTTATTTATAACGAACTAACAGATAAACTTCACGTAAAATAGTGATGCATCTCTCAGAACAAAGGGCCAATCTGCATGGTGACTAGCCTTACCTTTAGTTATTCAGTAACTACATTTTAGCCTACTGGTCATACATTTACCGTACTTAAACAAATCTTGATTGTGTATTTTTCAGTTGTGGTGTTGCTACTTTTTCTCAACGATCTGAATCTTTCCTCCCTTAAAGCACCCACACTTCTACCACTCATATTTCTACATAACAAAACAAACAGCACCTATTAGGCCGATTAAAGCCTGCAGTGCAGTTTGAACTTGTAATAGCCTACCTGACGGCCAGATGAACAGATGTGTTTGATAATCATGCTGAACACTGCGCTGCTTATTCAGGCTGCAGAGGCTGACAAGGCCAGCGTGTGATGTGATGTGGAGGCCTGTTTTTAAAGCAAAGACCTCTTTCAAACATGATGTGGAAGAAATCACATAGGCTACTCAAACGGACAATCAATAAACAAGGGAGGGAGAAATCAAATGTGTTCATGCTTAGAACATGTGTTGACATCTGATCCATCATCCACAGCAAAATAAACGCAGCAATGTCGTCACATTTGAACAAATTACATTTATTTTAGATAAGTGTAAGTAGGCTGTGTTTGTGCAAATCCATAGGCCATATTGAATAGGTTGAACATTTACCATGCACATTTGGATTGTTATTGGCTCCAAGAAGGTCTAACTGCATTTCACACATAGGCTACTAGCCTACTTTTTTATTTATTACAGTAGGCCTATTTGTATTAAAAATTAAATTTATTCTGATCTTTACAAATTAAATGGCCACCTTTGCCCAAAAAATATTTGAAAGCATATTATTATTGTTGTTGGTATATAGGCATAATTATTTGTGTTGAGTTTGGCTATATTAAGAATATGGAATAAATAGCCTACTTTTGTGATTTATTTCTTCTTCTTTTAAACTCTACACAAATCTTACAGTTAAATGTAGTCTTAATTTCGTAGAAACAAGGAGAAAGAAAATATGTAATAGCCTACAATCAACCAAAATGTAAAAGAATCGTATAGCGATGCTATTTGATTGTATGACGATAAACTCTGATATTTAAATCATTGTAGACTCTGAATTCCACCACGTTCTATTCCAAACATAACTGTAAAATATCAATTCAAAAACAAATATGGAGGCATGTTTGCATAAAAAAGTGTATGTGTACATAAAGTAGGCTACCATGGGTTTATTCTCAGTCGAAGAATAAGAAGATTCCGTTCAAGAAAGGCGTCATTAAGCTACATTAAATTAAATTAGACGAAACTTTTAGGATCCCAGTAGGGAAATGGGAGAGCTGAGAAGCAGGGTAGTTCATTCCGTGCAGCGAGACAGGAGGAACGAACGAGCAGTTTGGAGCCAGAGATGGGACAGCCGTGCAGCGTCCCGGGTCGAAATGTTCAAAGGTTCGACACGAGGGGAAATTGTTGGAGAGGAGAGAGGAGAGTGCAGGTATGATGCTGCTTACAGGTGGGATGCTGGGAATAGTGTGGGGGCTTAGTCGACTTCTGAATCCCAGTTCGTGGTACAACTCAGGAGCCTGGAGACAAGAACTCATCCTGTGCCCTCCGAGGAGAGGAAACACGGGCATCAGGCTGCGCTCCTTCGCCCTGCAGTCCTTCAACGCCCCCAAATAGAAATGTTGCCTCTTGAAGCGTTTCCTCCGCCGAAGAAAACTCCCGTTTTCAAACATTCCTGCCGACATGGGATCCAGTGTCCAGTAATTCCCCTTGCCAGGATTCCCAGGCTCCCGGGGCATTTTGACAAAGCAGTCATTTAGAGACAAGTTGTGACGGATTGAGTTTTGCCAAGCAGGGAACTTCTCCCGATAATACGCAAAGCGCTGGCTGATAAAATCACATATCTCACTGAGGGTGAGTCTTTTTTTCGGGCTCTGGAGGATGGCCATGGTGATGAGAGCGATGTACGAGTACGGAGGCTTCACCGAGGCGGTTCTCTTGTCTGGACCATCCTTTAGCCGGGCTGCAAAGTCTCCCTCCTCCCGCACTTGAGGAGCGAAGGATGAAGCGCTTTGCTCAAACTCGGGATTACTCGTATTTATCACTGAAAGACCTGTGGTCTTCAGATCGTCACTACCATCCGTCTGTCCCCCTACGTCAAGGTCCGTCTCCTCCATGCGCTTGCTGTCCAAGGTCATAGTCCGGAGTGTCCGGTGGCACGGCGGCCCAACAGGCGCTCTACTTCGCCCGCCTGCATGGGTCAGAACAGCAGACCCCCTTCTCCCCTTTCATTCACAAAAAAAAGCTGCGCATCTGACTTCATCTTAGACTTTTTGGCCTCCCATTCTAAACTTTCTCCTCCTCCTCCTCTTGCAAGCAATCTGTCTTCATCAAAACAAAGCAGATGCAAATCAGTAACGGGGAGCTCTAAAACTTAAAGGTTTAAACTAAAGAGTGAATGTATGATAATGAGGAGATATAGCCTAATTGATTATGCACAGATCTCAAACTTCTCAAAGTCGTTTTATACACCACTAGGCACATTGGCTCTGGATTCTCTACTTGTTTTAGTTTTTAATCCCAACTTTTTAATCCCAACCAACCGTGCAAGCTCACATAATACAATGTAGGCTACATCAAGATACAGCATAACATAAATCCTATCATCACCCGATCATCAGTGGTTAAAATCGCCATCATCAGTCACCAATTCTTTATGGAAGAGGAAGACTAACTTCAAACGTGTATTGAGGATATAAAATCCTGGATGACCCACAATTTATTGTGATAGGACCAACGCACCGCCGAACTTCGTTTTCGAAAGATATAGTTACTCTGGATGGTATTACCCTGGCCTCCAGCACTGCTGTCAGAAATCTAGGAGTTATTTTTGATCAGGATATATCCTTCAACGCCCACTTAAAACAAACCTCAAGAATAGCCTTTTTCCATCTTCGTAACATTGCCAAAATTAGGAATATCCTGTCTCAAAACGATGCTGAAAAACTAGTCCATGCATTCGTTACTTCTAGACTAGATTACTGCAATTCCTTATTATCAGGTTGCCCAAATAAGTCCATTAAGACTCTCCAACTGATCCAGAATGCTGCAGCACGTGTTCTGACGAGAACTAAGAGAAGAGATCATATTTCTCCTGTATTAGCTTCTCTGCATTGGCTTCCAGTGAAATATAGGATTGAATTTAAAATCCTCCTCCTGACTTACAAAGCTCTAAATGGTCAAGCACCATCATACTTAGAAGAGCTCATAGTACCTTATTGTCCCACTAGAGCACTGCGCTCCCAGAATGCGGGGCTACTTATGGTTCCTAGAGTCTCTGGAAGTAGACTGGGGCCAGGGCCTTCAGCTATCAGGCTCCAGTATTATGGAACCAGCTCCCAGTCGGGGTTCGAGAGGCAGACACCGTTACCACATTTAAGAGTAAACTGAAAACCCTCCTCTTTGATA